>NC_086447.1:371770629-372082712 GCF_028390025.1 Pseudophryne corroboree | reverse complement strand
GTTGTGTGAGGCTATACTAGGACCATTAACTGCCCAAACAGTAAGCACCATGTTAAAAGCAGATGCAGTAGATGATTGCCTAGCCATAGCGGACGCTCCGACAGAGGAAAATAGAACAACGTTTGAGAGTGGATAGATGTACATGACAAGACTTAAGAGATGGTGTCATGCACAGAAGCACAGAGCACCAGCAGCCCCAGATTTGAAACAGGAAAAGACTGAGTCCATCAGAACTTACTATGATAAAGTCACTATACGACACACTGATGAAGGTTATGCAACGGATAACCCTCAACATAAAAGACTGTTAAAAACGAAATTCCTAAATGGATTGTCAGAAGCTTACAGAACTCAGTTGTTCCAGGTCAGGCCAGAAACCTCTTATATGGAACTTGACGCAATAGTTCAGGTGCTAGAAGGAATGGAGGAAAGGGAGAATGAAAAAATAAGAAAAGCCAAAGAAAAGAATGCAATACCAAAGGTAACAGTACACGTTGTACAGGAACAAAGCAAGTGGAAGACCAGAAGCCCATCACAAGGGGCCACCGGAAGGAACTCAAAAGAAGGAACCAAGCAAGATGACAGAAAGTGTTATTTCTGCAAGCAAGAAGGACGTTTCAAAAAGAATTGCAGGAAATACAAAGAATGGTGTGAAAACCAGCAAGAAAAACCTAAAGCATGAAAAAGTAGCTTCCCGAGGTACCTCCCTGCCAAAACACCATCTGAACAAGAAAATGATCAAGTGACTCTTGTACTGCCAACAGGTCACCAATATCAATGCATCATAGACTCTGGAGCAAGCCGAACAATTTTACAGCAACAGGAGGTACCAAGTGAATTAATGACCGCTGAGACACTTCTAGCAACTGGTTTAGAAGGAACTACAGTGAAATTAAAGGAAAGTAAGCCTATGGTATTAACCATTGAAGACGTTGAAACTCCCATTCCGATCCAATTCCTCACCTCTAGTACTTGCCCAGTAAACTTATTAGGAGCAGATGTTCTAAAGTTGATTCAAGCCTGCATACAGTACACACCAAAAGGAATTACATTTTCCAGTAAATTACCAGAGAAGGTTCATCAACAGATGGAAGCAGCCATACAGATATATCATATAAGACAAGATTCCAACCCAGCACCAAAACAAGATCTGGCTGATGTACCTGACTGGTTAAAGGCAGTACCAGAAAAACTCTGGTCCAAAGGAAAGAATGATGTTGGACACATGCGGGTTCAGCCAGTACAGCTACAGCTGAAACCAGGAACGCAACCAGTATCAATCAGACAATATCCTCTTACAGAAGCACAATCAAAAGCCATAACCCAGCAAGTGGAACAATACAAGAAGGTGGGGGTCATTAAAGAATGCAGATCCCCTTTTAACTTTCCTTTGTTTCCCGTGAAAAAACGAACTAATACAAATGAAGTTCAATATAGGCTTGTGCACGATTTAAGAGAAATCAATAAAAGACTGATTGTCAATACTCCAATAGTACCTAATCCTCACACTTTGCTCAATCAGATTCCAATCGAAGCTGCATGGTTTTTTGACAATCGATCTCGCGAACGCATTTTTTTCTGTCCCCAATACAGAAGAAAGCCAGAAGTTCCTAACATTCACTCACGAAGGTAAACAATACTGTTGGACACGATTACCCCAGGGGGGAGCAACCAGTCCATCAGATTTCTCAGAGGCAATGGCATTAATCCTGCAGAAATGGAGACCGCACTTTACAGACACCCAGTTAGTTCAATATGTCGATGATCTGCTTATTGCTGCAGAGACAGAAGAGAAGTGCAAAAAGGAAACAGTATCACTACTCATCTTTTTGGCAGAAGAAGATTGCAGAGTGTCAAAAGACAAACTACAGCTAGTACAGAAAAAAGTTGTCTTTTTAGGACACTGCATATCCCAAGGAACAAGGCACCTTACTGATGAAAGAACAAAAGCAATAACTCAAGCAAAAACCCCAAGAACATTAGAAGAAATCAGAGCTTTCCTGGGCCTTATTGGATACTGCAGAGAATGGATACCCTCAGCCTCATTACTGATGCAACCTCTATATGAATTAACAAAAAAGGAGGCGTCAGCAGAAAACAGGGACACCATTGAAGAAGCAGTAAGAAAACTAAAGCAAGCCATAATAACAGCCCCAGCATTGGGATTGCCTGATTACAAAAAGCCTTTTAACCAATTCTGCCATGAAAACAGAGGGCATTCTTTAGGGGTGCTCACCCAGAAATACGGAACAAAACAAAGACCAGTGGCATACTATTCAGCCCAGCTGGATCCAATTATCAGAGGAGCACCATCCTGTGTCCGAGCAGTGGCAGCAGCAGCAATACTCAAGGAAAAGGTGGCAGACATTGTGCTTGATCATCCACTGTGTATACAAGTACCTCACGCTGTAACAGAAATACTAAGTCAAGCAAAAACCAAGCAACTTTCTGCAGCCAGGCTTACCAAATATGAAGTAGCACTATTAAGCGCCTCCCATGTCACCATCTCAAGATGCACTGTACTAAACCCAGCTACACTCCTTCCCATCAACGATTCAAAAGAGGGGAGGAGAGGGGGAAATGGTAATGATGGTGAATCGTCAGATGAGGAGGAAAATGCTGCTACAGACGCAGAAAATACAACACAAACATCTCCACATGATTGCCTAGCCCTCATGGAATTAGAGACTTTACCTCTTCCTAATGTCCAAGATACACCACTGGACAATCCAGACATGAACCTGTTCGTCGATGGATCAAGATATTATGATAATGGATCCCCAAGGACAGGATATGCAGTAACAACTGAAACTGAAGTCATAGATTCTGGACCATTGCCACCAAGTATGTTAGCACAAGAAGCAGAACTCATAGCAATGACCAAAGCCTGCATACATGATGAAAACATGACAGCTAACATCTACACGGATTCACGCTATGCTTGGGGGTGTCCCAGGATTACGCTGTTATTTGGAAAAGTAGGGACTTCAAAGGTGCAAATGGAAAACCCATCAAACATGCCAGTTTGATTATGGAACTCTTCAGAGCATTGGAACTACCTAAAAGGATTGGAATAATCAAGGTACAAGCACATACTAAGAGCCAAACCATGGAAGCTAAAGGAAATGCATTTGCAGATGCAGAAGCCAAGAGAATTGCCTTACAATCAAAAGAACCTGAGCAAGTCTTAGTAGCTCAAGATGTGAAGCAAATGCCCAGTGAAGAGGAGTTGATCAAATTTCAACAACAAGCATCACAAGGAGAAAAGAAAAAATGGACACGATCGGGGGCAGAAGAAGATGAACATGGACTTTGGAAGTTAAGAGAATTGAAGTACTGTCTACCAGCAGCTCTATTTCCACCTATGTTACAAGTAGCTCATGGACAAGTACATCATTCAAAGGAAGCCATGGTGAATAGAGTACAAGAGCATTGGATAGCTCCAGGCTTCAATAAAGCTGCAACAAACTTTGTAGCAGGATGCTGGATCTGTGGAATCAGCAATCCAGGACAAAGAACCAAGACACCTCTAGGAACTATACCCAAAGCCTCTTACCCATTTCAAAGACTACAAATCGACTATATACAGTTGCCACGAAGCGGTCCATATGAATATGTACTAGTAGCAACGGACATGTTTAGTCACTGGGCCGAAGCCTGGCCAGTAAGCAAAGCCACAGCAAAAACCACTGCAAAGAAACTGATAGCAGAAGTAGTATGTAGATTTGGGGTACCTGAAGTTATAGAATCAGATAGAGGTACACATTTCACAGGAGAAGTCATGCAGCATATAATGAAAGATTTGGGGGTACAGCAGGCCTTCCACATGCCTTACCGTCCCCAGGCGAGTGGGAGGGTGGAACGTCTGAACTTTGACCTTAAGCTAAAACTACAGAAAATGATGACAGAAACCAAAAGAACTTGGCCAGAATGCCTACCTATAGTCTTGTTCAATATTAGGACCACACCTATGAGACCTAGTAAGCTGACTCCATATGAAATATTGTTTGGATCAGCTCCAAGAACAGGTTGTTATTATCCACAACAGTTACAACATAATCATGGTGATTTAACAGGTTATGTACAGGAGGGTCTGTAAAACGTTGACTAACCTCCATTGCCGAGTGTTTTCTTCCATTCCAGACCCAGAAGGATCAGCTACGCATAAGCTAAATCCAGGAGATTGGGTCTATTTAAAGAGACATGTGAGAAAGACCTTTGAACCAAGATATGATGGTCCATATCAAGTGCTGCTAACCACGTCTACCTCAATTAAGGTGAAAGGTCGTGATACCTGGTTACACGCCTCCCACTCGAAGAAGTTGACAGTGACTCTCCAACCAGAAGAATGAAGTTGCTTATCCTTTGGTTGTTGTTAGGGGTAATCCCCAAGGTTTGGGCTATAAGTCCAGGGGACTGGTTTACTGAAAGGGAGTGCCATAATGATGGGACAGTTAATAAGGGAAAACCAGATTCCTGCTGGTGGAGCTTTGATGACCAACGGTGGAATTACTATAATCTAACTACACAACCCTCTGTCTGTTTTTACTTTTATAAAAAAGGTGGAGTTCTCACTTATGAGACACCAAAAAACATGTCAGAGCAAGCTATAAAGAGGGGGAGAGCATGTAAAGCTCTTAAGATTATTATAAATGAAGGAAAAATGTATAAGAAAAGAATTGGTGCAGAAATACATCTTTTTCTATTGCCAAGTAACCGCACCACATTTACATTGTCCCGTGGTATCAGGATAAAAATGAAATGCTGTGTAGAGCCATTCACAAACCCAATAAGAAATAAGGGGGTAGTTCAGGCCATATCAAGATGTAGAAATGGCTCTAAGGAACTACCTTTTAATACTGAATTGTCCGCACAGGAGTATTCAAGCACAGTAATTGTGTGTATTAACACATCCAGTTTTCCTGGTAATGCTACAGGACACAGATCAAAATTTTATATTTTGCAAAATAAGCCAGATATAAGAAATGACACTTTGATTAAAATACCAGCAACCTGTCAGAAGGTGGGAATAAAACAGTTTAGAACACTACATCGATTTAATATTTCATTCCCCAAAGGCCCTAAGTGTAACCGGATAAAAAGAGAATGGTATGATATCCTGTTGGGAGGGGCAGGAGCAACAATGGGAGCACTAAATTCCATAGACATAGAAACACTGACAAACAAAATGAGTGATGCAGGCAGTGATATGGAAAGAGTGGTTCACATGCAGGCAAAATGGATGCCCACTGTCTTCAATCCGATTTTAAAGGTCATTAATTGGGATCATTCTTTTCTAACCTTGGTCAATAGTTCTTTTATGAACACGTTAAAATTGACCAAAAACATCTCTAGTTTGTTTAAGTGGACAGAATGCTCCATAAGAACTGTGTATCAGGAACATCAGAAAAATCTGGCCCAGACCCAGTTAATGACTGGGAACATACAGGTTTACAGAAAAATGTTTAATATAGCATCTGAGTTATGGGTCAGGCTATATGAACATGAGGTTTATTGCACAGACAGGTGGTGTTGGGGGCAAATAGAAACCTACAACATAACAGAACCTAAGCTCATGTGTAAATACTTCATTTTAGCAGTACCCTTCACCACAAAAGCAGGTAACTCAGATCTATGGACACCACAGTTCAGAGGGCAGTACATTGATCCAGAAAACAAAACTCATGACCTATCCCTATACACTAGCACTGATAATGGGCTGGCATGTCCTCATACTACATACATACCAGAATCATGTCAGCTTAAAAATCCTACTAGTGTTTGTAATTGGGAGTTGCATGACCCAAAAGATGACATCTTCATAGAAGTGGCACCACAAATAGTCTGTATGATTACATATGACATACAGATTAGTCAGCTATATCAGTTACCAAACCCTTTTTCAGGATGCCTGTTCAATGTAACTCATTTAATATGGAAAAATCAGACCATTGTTATCTATAAGGATCAAACTGACTACCTAGATCAGGCTTTTAAGCCATTAACTCTTCCCCCCCATAACATAACTGTAAGCATACAGGACATCATTAATATAATCAACAATACAGACAAATTGGAAGAGCACCTAAGGGAAGTTAATTACTCTACAAGGCATGCGCAGATACAAACAATAGTAGAAGCTGGGGAATTGAAACACATGGCTACACAGCTAAAAAATAACTTACAGCATCACTGGTGGAATATTTTCACAGGAAAATCCCCATCAGCTACAGGATTAATGAAAACTGTCCTACACCCACTACTGGCAATAGTCATAGTATTGATAGGGCTGGTTGCTTGGAATTGTTATATTTCCTGCAGGTTCAGGAAACATGTGAACAAGATGGACGCAATCAGAAATGCCCAAGAGGTTCTTCTGTAGAATAGGGAACTCGTTGCATTAGTTTTCTTGCCATGAGGGCATTTAATGGCAGGCTGCCCATCCCAGTGTGGTGACATAGGTGCCGGAATCATGACAAGGATTACTAATGTAGCCTAGTGTAGGTAGAATAGGGAGAAAAAGTGGAATCAAAAAGAGGGGAAATGATGGTGTAGGAGCTTCCGCAGTATAGCAAATATATTGATTCAAGCTTTTTCGCATTGATTAAGATATTTACTGTTAATCACAAATGTGTTCATGTATCCTTAAATATTGCACAGATATTCAGAAAACTGTATACTCCGAATATCTTGTTTAAAGCATGAATTGTTCAAGGACATACAACGCCATATGTGTCCAAGGCTAGTCAGGCAAATCGCCAATATGTCTGAACATCGAGAACGTTGGAACCCTGACCCTTTTGAATATCAGGAAGGATGTTTTGAGTATATGTCCGAGAGACTGATAATCACAAAGCAATAAACCATATTCAAGAATGTTCTAATTGCTAATTAAAATCTTGTATGACAATTGATGTATTTCAGGTTCTTAGACATACATGGTGTATTCTGATTGGCTAAATGTATTGGCAAGCATGATTTCTTTGTCTTTAAACTATAAGAATAAACCTGTAACGAGCCCTGGGCAGGTCAGCTATGATCTGTCTAGGTTACACATAATCCTGTGTGTGATCTTTTCATTTACTGACCTCCAACTGGTTGCTAAAGGAACAGAATTCTGACTGATTACTGAAGAGAGTTAATAGACCAGACCTTAAGTGGTTAAAGTACCCTAACAGTTGGTACAAAGACCCCCTGGCTGAACCAATCGGTCGGCCCGGGGGGTTCACCAGACTTTTGTGAACCTTCAGCAATATGTATAGACACGGAATTATGGAATTTTTAGAAAGTAATGCTTCCTTAAGTTTGGAATCTAATAATTTATTTTGAACAGCCTGTTCTAATACGGTATTGAGTTCCTTCTGAAAAATCATTGTAGGATCAGTGTCCAATTTGATATAGGTCTCAGTGCATGAAAGTTGATTCATAATTTCTTGTATATGGGCCCTCATTCCGAGTTGTTCGCTCGCTAGCTGCTTTTAGCAGCATTGCACACACTAGGCCGCCGCCCTCTGGGAGTGTATCTTAGCTTAGCAGAATTGCGAACGAAAGATTAGCAGATTTGCGAATAGAAATTTCTTAGCAGTTTCTGAGTAGCTCCAGACTTACTCAGCCATTGCGATCAGTTCAGTCAGTTTCGTTCCTGGTTTGACGTCACAAACACACCCAGCGTTCGCCCAGACACTCCCCCGTTTCTTCAGACACTCCCGCGTTTTTCCCAAAAACGCCAGCGTTTTTTCGCACACTCCCATAAAACAGCCAGTTTCCGCCCAGAAACACCCACTTCCTGTCAATCACACTCCGATCACCAGAACGATGAAAAATCCTTGTTATGCCGTGAGTAAAATACCTAACTTTTGAGTAAAATAACTAAGCGCATGCGCTCTGCGACCCTTGCGCATGCGCATTAAGCGACTAATCGCAATATAGCGAAGTCGGCAACGAGCGAACAACTCGGAATGAGGGCCATAGTGAGATTTATCTTGCAGCACAATGCTCCCGCCCTTATCCGCAGGGCGAATCACAATAGATGTATCAGTGCTTAGATCTTTCAGAGCTTTCCTCTGTTTTAATGTTAAATTATGATAAATAGGTTTAGGAGTGGCTATGAATCTGTTCACCGAGTCATCCATAAGGCGGCCAAACGTTTTCAACGATGCATTATTGGAGACAGGATCGAACGATGAAACATTGTACTTCCGAATAATTCTGTTAGTTGGATCCATTTGAGGATTATTGGGAGTATTTTGAAAAAATTCTCTTATTCGCAATTTCCTATTCATTTGGTGCATGTCCGCCTGCCACTCAAAGGCATTATGATGGCTGGTAGGAACAAACATAAGTCCTTTATTGAGCACAGATTCTTCTATAGACGTCAATTGTCTAGAAGAAAAATTAAAGATCAAGTTGTTTTCTTGGATCTGTTTCCCTTTGTTGATCCTTTGATTTTGTCTGCTCCGTCTCGTTGGTTTGGGCCAGCCTCTGCCCTGGCCCTGGTAGTTGCCCCTAAAGGGGGACGATTAGCAGAGATGGAATCATCTGAGTCAGCGACGATGAAGTCGCTATCGCTGTTAGAAGAATGATGGCCCCTATCTAGGCGTCCTCTGCGTTGCCGATATGGTGTCCGTTTGGTTGTTCTATAATTTGATTTAACATTATCTGTACCGGTTAACCATCTATAGACCTGATGATCTTCGTAGTCATTCTGGACCACTCGTAATTTAGATTGCTTAAATTTCAATAATTCCTTCTTATAGTTATCTACTTGCTGTGTCAACTTAGACCAAGTAGCAGCGTGTCCCGGATCAGATATGATATCAGCATGTGTAGTATTTAGAGTCTCTTTTTTTTTGATTTGGCAACCTGCAGTTCACGACCTGACTCTTCTATGACAAGCAACATCAGATCGAAACTGCATTTGTTCAGTACAGAGACCCAACAAAGGCAAAACTCAGGGTTCGTCCTCCCTATCGTTGGGGTATTACGGACGCGGAATCCACGTGGAATCAATTTTTGTCTAAAATAGTCGGGTAAAGTGGAGCCGTGCAATAGACAATGTTTCACGTTTTCTCAAACGTAATAACTGTTTGGATACATCCTCAACTGTTTCATCCAAAGCCTCTGGAACACAGTCCGCAGCAAATAGAATACGCTCAGTCTGATTTTTACTGAAACTTAATGTGTCACCCATCTGTAATGACACATTCATGGGCATACTTGCTTCCATTCTGTCAGCATCAGCATCATCCAAATTGCTGGTCATCTTCACTAATAGTGATAGTTTATCACAAACACAATTATGCTAAAACAGTCAACTTGATCAATGGGTGCCTTGATACATAGAGGAACAGAGCCTCAATAAATACACAATCCAAAAAGAGACGGCACTCCTAATAAAGTACAGCAGCCAGCGTGCCTTTGTCCCAAAGTATGAATACAATGCAATAAGAACACCTAGATGTTCAAACTGGACACGGCACTGCAGGACTTGAGTAACATGTATATTTTTAATGTCCAAAAAACAACAACGACCCGTTAACATCCATGGCAGGAGTCAGATATCCACTAATACAGGTCATGGTGTAAGTAAAATACAACACAAGCATAGTTACGATGCAGCATTTCGGGCCACAGCGGGTCCCTTCATCAGGTAATGCAGGTGTTCACAGGTAAGCAGCATATGACTAAACACCATCACAAACTCACCTATATAGCGTCCCCCTGTCAGCGTGCACAGCCGCGGACCAGCGTGGAGCTTCCGGTCAGGACCCGGCGCCTGATGGATGACATCATCGGGAAGCGGCGGTTACCACAGCAACCCGATGCAGGAAGTTCCCCGCGCTGTCACTGGCCAGACAGCCTGACAGGGGGAAAACTACATACATATAAAAACAAATAAAACATAATCGGAAATGTGACACATACAAAACAGTGTAGAGAATACCATAATTAGATACTTAAAAGTTCAAAAACATATATAACCAGTATTACTACCGTGTCATCACTGTAACATATACAGCGCAGCATGCGTTCACAGGGCCGTCTTTTCATATGGGCTCAATGGGCACTTGCCCATGGGCCCCAGGAGTATAAGGGCCCTATGCTGATAGCTGAGGGTCCCCTCTTTCCAGGGGTACCAGATTTTTGAAAATCGGCACTGGGGAACTGGAGATATCCTACTTCAAAGCAGTGATCCCCATCCAAGCCTGTTAATTGTTTTTCTCAGCCAGATAACTCAGGTTCTGTCTGACTTAGAGATTTCATGAGGGTATACTCCAAAAGCTGGGACTCAACACTTTCATTGAACCCTTGCAGCTTGTCTCTACTATGTCCAGAGCCAGAGATATCAGCCTTCCAGCAGCTGGTCCCATTTACAGCTCCACACACCTAATGTGCAGATTTATATATTCATTGGTGGATTGCTCTGGCTCCTGAACTCTGATCCCCAAGTCCCCAGTATCTCCTGAAAGGTGAGACACTCTAGTTTGTTATGCCATTAAAAGCTAAGAAATCTGTTTCCAGGAACTTGAGATATCTGCAGTCAAGCAAGCTGCCCTCCCACCGCAAAATGATGAATATTAAGCCCACTCACTACCCACCCATCCCCTATATATTAAACACCCCCTACCACCATGGAAGTCATGTACCAGGCCCTTTCATTCAGCCCAATGCCCCCTGCTACAGTTTAGTGTTCTCCCTCCCGCCCCACCTGTGCAGTAAAGGAGTAATAAACAGAAATTCCTGCTCGAGGTCCTACATGCTGAGCAGAAGAAAGAACACCCCCTACCACCTGCGGGACATCAAAGCTGCCACTGATAACACCCCAGACCCCTACTGCTGGAGGATGGGTAGGGGCCCCAGTGCATTGCTGTGCCCAGGGGCCTACACTGCTGTTAAGACGGCCCTGCGCGTTCATACTATTATTTACATAACAAAGACATGATACTGGATGTAGTAGCAGGTCTGGCTGTGCCATGGGGAGCAGTGTGGCCCCGGCTTATGCCAACGTTTATATGTTTGATCAAGAACAAAAATTATTCTTCGATAATGTATCTTACAGGGACAACATAGTTTGGTTCATTCGTTACATAGATGAATTATTTATGTTGTGGAGGGGCAGTGTGATGTTGTTTCATGAAATGATGCAGAACATTAATCAGAATCCAGGTCCCATTAAATTTACGTTTGTCTGTTCATCAGATTCAATTAATTATCTTGATGTAACCGTATATTTGAAAGAAGGAAAATAAACATAATCCATATTCTATAAGGAAACAGACCGTAATTCATTATTAGATGCGAGTAGTCTTCATCCAGTATCACTAAAGAAAGGTCTTCCTTATTCTCAGATGTTACGGGTAGCCCGTATAACTAGTGACCCCAAGATGTTGGAGGATGCATTACAAACGGTAGTTAATAAGTTTAAAACTAGGGGTTATAACATCGGTGACCTTGAATCAGCTAAAAATAGAGTAATGCAACAGGATCGTGCTCTGATGCTTCAGGACACACCTGTTAACAAAGATGAACGAAAGTTGTTCATATGGTCTACTAGGTATTCTACATCGAGCCCAATTATACCTCGAGCCAGTAAGGCCTTGTGGCCAATTATCAAGACCGATAAGACCCTTCCATGTTTCCAACAGACCCAGATTATGACTAGCTACAAAAGGGGATGCAATTTACGGGATCACTTAGTTAAAACTGACATCACAGATTATACTCCCAGACCTGGTATTTTTGGTTCAGTTAAAAAACCTGGCTGCTACAAGTGCCCTTCCTGCATCACAAGTGCTTCCCTTATTACGGGATCAGTTTTTGTACATCCAGTAACGAAACAAAAATTTAACATCAGATATGTATTGAATTGTACAACTAAATTCATTATATATTACATTATTTGTCCATGCAAGTTACTGTATGTAGGCCTTACTACCCGAACTTTACGGGAACGTATGGCACTACACCGTTCCAATATTAGCCAGGCCCTAGCTAGCAATTCTAATGAACAACCAGTGTCTAGACATTGTTGTGCGAAAGCACACACACTATCTGAACTTCGTTATCAAATGATAGATCATGTCCCCCCGTTACGGAGAGGAGGAGACAGGGTTCTAGCTTTGCATAGGTTGGAAGCTAGGTGGATTATTAAGTTAAACACCTTACAACCTTCAGGTCTTAATGAGAAAATTAATTGGAATTATTTGAGATATAAATAAGTAATAATAAGATTTTACTTACCGGTAAATCTATTTCTCGTAGTCCGTAGTGGATGCTGGGGACTCCGTAAGGACCATGGGGATAGATGGGCTCCGCAGGAGACATGGGCACTTTAAGAAAGAATTTAGGTTCTGGTGTGCACTGGCTCCTCCCTCTATGCCCCTCCTCCAGACCTCAGTTAGAGAAACTGTGCCCAGAAGAGCTGACAGTACAAGGAAAGGATTTTGGTAATCCAGGGCAAGATTCATACCAGCCACACCAATCACACCGTATAACATGTGAAAACAACCAGTTAACAGCATGACAAACGACAGAGCATCAGGTCAAACCCTGATGCAACCATAACATAACCCTTATTGAAGCAATAACTATATACAAGCATTGCAGAAGAAGTCCGCACTTGGGACGGGCGCCCAGCATCCACTATGGACTACGAGAAATAGATTTACCGGTAAGTAAAATCCTATTTTCTCTAACGTCCTAGTGGATGCTGGGGACTCCGTAAGGACCATGGGGATTATACCAAAGCTCCCAAACAGGCGGGAGAGTGCGGATGACTCTGCAGCACCGACTGAGCAAACAAGAGGTCCTCCTCAGCCAGGGTATCAAACTTGTAGAACTTTGCAAAAGTGTTTGAACCTGACCAAGTAGCCGCTCGGCAAAGTTGTAATGCCGAGACCCCTCGGGCAGCCGCCCAAGAAGAGCCCACCTTCCTAGTGGAATGGGCCTTAACTGATTTTGGCAGCGGCAATCCAGCCGCAGAATGAGCCTGCTGAATCGTGTTACAGATCCAGCGAGCAATAGTTTGCTTTGAAGCAGGAGCATCAAGCTTGTTGGATGCATACAGGATAAACAACTACTCTGTTTTCCTGACCCTAGCCGTTCTGGCTACATAAACCTTCAAAGCCCTGACCACATCAAGCAACTCGGAATCCTCCAAGTCAGTAGTAGCCACAGGCACCACAATAGGTTGGTTTATATGAAAAGATGAAACCACTTTTGGCAGAAGTTGTGGACGGGTCCGCAATTCTGCTCTATCCACATGGAAAACCAGATAGGGGCTTTTATGTGACAAAGCCGCCAACTCTGACACACGCCTAGCCGAAGCCAAGGCTAATAGCA
Organism: Pseudophryne corroboree; assembly: GCF_028390025.1. NCBI lineage: Eukaryota > Metazoa > Chordata > Amphibia > Anura > Myobatrachidae > Pseudophryne > Pseudophryne corroboree. The sequence goes on along the minus strand of NC_086447.1, from coordinate 372,069,371 downwards.
TGACCACCTTCCACGTGAGATATTTCAACTCCACCGTTTTAAGTGGTTCAAACCAGTGGGATTTCAGGAAACTTAACACCACGTTAAGATCCCAAGGTGCCACTGGAGGCACAAAAGGAGGCTGAATATGCAGCACTCCCTTTACAAACGTCTGAACTTCAGGTAGAGAAGCCAACTCCTTTTGAAAGAAAATGGATAGGGACGAAATCTGGACCTTAATGGAACCCAATTTTAGTCCCAAATTCACTCCGGACTGTAGGAAGTGAAGGAAACGGCCCAGCTGGAATTCCTCCGTAGGAGAATTCCTGGCCTCACACCAAGCAACATATTTTCGCCATATACGGTGATAATGTTGAGCTGTCACATCCTTCCTAGCCTTTATCAGCATAGGAATGACCTCATCTGGAATGCCTATCTCTGCTAGGATCCGGCGTTCAACCGCCATGCCGTCAAACGCAACCGCAGTAAGTCTTGGAACAGACAGGGCCCCTGTTGCAACAAGTCCTGTCTTAGAGGAAGAGGCCACGGGTCCTCTGTGAGCATTTCTTGCAGATCTGGATACCAAGTCCTTCATGGCCAATCTGGAACAATGAGGATTGTTCTCACTCCTCTTTTTCTTATTATCCTCAGCACCTTGGGTATGAGAGGAAGAGGAGGTAATACATAGACCGACTGGAACACCCACGGTGTGACCAGGGCGTCCACAGCTATCGCCTGAGGGTCTCTTGACCTGGCGCAATACCTCTGTAGCTTTTTGTTGAGGCGGGATGCCATCATGTCCACCTGTGGCAGTTCCCACCGACCTGTAATCTGTGCGAAGACTTCCTGATGAAGTCCTCACTCTCCCGGGTGAAGGTCGTGTCTGCTGAGGAAGTCTGCTTCCCAGTTGTCCACTCCCGGGATGAACACTGCTGACAGTGCGCTTACGTGATACTCCGCCCCGCAAAGAATTCTGTTGGCTTCCGCCATCGCCACCCTGCTCCTTGTGCCGCCTTGTCGGTTTACATGAGCCACTGCGGTGATGTTGTCTGACTGAATCAGAACCGATTGGTCGCGAAGCAGGGTCTCCGCTTGACGTAGGGCATTGTATATGGCCCTTAGTTCAAGGATGTTGATGTGAAGGCAAGTCTCTTGACTTGACCAAAGACCTTGGAAATGTCTTCCCTGTGTGACTGCTCCCCAACCTCAGAGGCTTGCGTCTGTGGTCACCAGGACCCAGTCCTGAATGCTGAATCTGCGGGCCTCGAGAAGGTGAGCGCTCTGCAGCCACCACAGGAGTGGCACCCTGGCCCTGGGGGATAGGGTGATTAACTGATGCATCTGAAGATGTGATCCGGACCACTTGTCCAGTAAGTCCCATTGAAAGGTCCCATTGTATGATGCCACTATCTTTCCCAGGACTCGAGTGCAGTGATGTACTAACACCTGTTTTGGTTTTAATAGGTTCCTGACCAGTGTCATGAGTTCCTGAGCTTTCTCTATCGGGAGATAAACCCTTTTCTGGTCTGTGTCTAGATTCATGCCCAGGAAAGGCAGACATCTCGTAGGAACCAACTGCGACTTTGGAATATTCAGAATCCAGCCGTGTTGCCGTAACACTTCCAGAGAAAGTGCGACGCTGTTCAGCAACTGCTCTCTTGATCTCGCTTTTATGAGGAGATCGTCCAAGTACGGGATAATGGTGACCCCTTGCTTCCGCAGGAGTACCATCATTTCCGCCATTACCTTGGTAAATATTCTCGGTGCCGTGGAGAGACCAAACGGCAACGTCTGAAATTGGTAATGACAATCCTGTACCACAAATCTGAGGTACGCCTGATGAGGTGGATAAATGGGGACATGAAGGTATGCATCCTTTATGTCCAGAGACACCATAAAATCCCCCCCTTCCAGGCTTGCGATGACTGCTCTCAGCGATTCCATCTTGAACTTGAACCTTTTCAGGTATATGTTCAGGGATTTTAAATTCAATATGGGTCTGACCGAACCGTCCGGTTTCGGGACTACAAACATGGTCGAATAATAACCCCTTTCCTGTTGAAGGAGGGGAACCTTGACCACCACCTGTTGAAGATATAATTTGTGAATTGCAGTTAACACTATTTCCCTCTCGTGGGGGGAAGCTGGTAGGGCCGATTTGAGGTATCGGTGAGGGGGCATCTCTTCGAATTCCAGCTTGTATCCCTAAGACACAATTTCTATCGCCCAGGGATCCACCTGGGAGTGAACCCACTTGTGGCTGAAATTTCGAAGACGTTCCCCCACCGGGCCTAGCTCTGCCTGTGGAGCCCCAGCGTCATGCGGTGGATTTTGTAGAGGCCGGGGAGGACTTCTGTTCCTGGGAACTAGCTGTGTTGTGCAGCTTCTTACCTCTGCCCCCGCCTCTGGCAAGAAAGGACGCACCTTGGACTTTCTTGTTTCTTTGTGATCGAAAGGACTGCATTTGCTAATACTGTGCTCGCTTAGGCTGTGAGGGAATAAAAGGCAAAAAATTTGACTTTCCAGCCGTAGCTGTGGAGACCAGGTCCGAGAGACCCTCCCCAAACAATTCCTCACCCTTGTAAGGTAAAACCTCCATATGCCTTTTTGAGTCGGCATCACCTGTCCATTGCCGAGTCCACAGGACCCTTCTGGCAGAAATCGACATAGCATTTATTCTAGAGATGAGCGCCTGAAATTTTTCGGGTTTTGTGTTTTGGTTTTGGGTTCGGTTCCGCGGCCGTGTTTTGGGTTCGAACGCGTTTTGGCAAAACCTCACCGAATTATTTTTGTCGGATTCGGGTGTGTTTTGGATTCGGGTGTTTTTTTCCAAAAACACTAAAAAACAGCTTAAATCATAGAATTTGGGGGTCATTTTGATCCCAAAGTATTATTAACCTCAAAAACCATAATTTACACTCATTTTCAGTCTATTCTGAATACCTCACACCTCACAATATTATTTTTAGTCCTAAAATTTGCACCGAGGTCGCTGTGTGAGTAAGATAAGCGACCCTAGTGGCCGACACAAACACCGGGCCCATCTAGGTGTGGCACTGCAGTGTCACGCAGGATGTCCCTTCCAAAAAACCCTCCCCAAACAGCACATGACGCAAAGAAAAAAAGAGGCGCAATGAGGTAGCTGTGTGAGTAAGATTAGCGACCCTAGTGGCCGACACAAACACCGGGCCCATCTAGGAGTGGCACTGCAGTGTCACGCAGGATGGCCCTTCCAAAAAACCCTCCCCAAACAGCACATGACGCAAAGAAAAAAAGAGGCGCAATGAGGTAGCTGACTGTGTGAGTAAGATTAGCGACCCTAGTGGCCGACACAAACACCGGGCACATCTAGGAGTGGCACTGCAGTGTCACGCAGGATGTCCCTTCCAAAAAACCCTCCCCAAACAGCACATGACGCAAAGAAAAAAAGAGGCGCAATGAGGTAGCTGTGTGAGTAAGATTAGCGACCCTAGTGGCCGACACAAACACCGGGCACATCTAGGAGTGGCACTGCAGTGTCACGCAGGATGGCCCTTCCAAAAAACCCTCCCCAAACAGCACATGACGCAAAGAAAAAAAGAGGCGCAATGAGGTAGCTGTGTGAGTAAGATTAGCGACCCTAGTGGCCGACACAAACACCGGGCCCATCTAGGAGTGGCACTGCAGTGTCACGCAGGATGTCCCTTCCAAAAAACCCTCCCCAATCAGCACATGATGCAAAGAAAAAGAAAAGAAAAAAGAGGTGCAAGATGGAATTATCCTTGGGCCCTCCCACCCACCCTTATGTTGTATAAACAAAACAGGACATGCACACTTTAACCAACCCATCATTTCAGTGACAGGGTCTGCCACACGACTGTGACTGATATGACGGGTTGGTTTGGACCCCCCCCAAAAAAGAAGCAATTAATCTCTTCTTGCACAAACTGGCTCTACAGAGGCAAGATGTCCACCTCATCTTCACCCTCCGATATATCACCGTGTACATCCCCCTCCTCACAGATTATCAATTCGTCCCCACTGGAATCCACCATCTCAGCTCCCTGTGTACTTTGTGGAGGCAATTGCTGCTGGTCAATGTCTCCGCGGAGGAATTGATTATAATTCATTTTAATGAACATCATCTTCTCCACATTTTCTGGATGTAACCTCGTACGCCGATTGCTGACAAGGTGAGCGGCGGCACTAAACACTCTTTCGGAGTACACACTTGTGGGAGGGCAACTTAGGTAGAATAAAGCCAGTTTGTGCAAGGGCCTCCAAATTGCCTCTTTTTCCTGCCAGTATAAGTACGGACTGTGTGACGTGCCTACTTGGATGCGGTCACTCATATAATCCTCCACCATTCTATCAATGTTGAGAGAATCATATGCAGTGACAGTAGACGACATGTCCGTAATCGTTGTCAGGTCCTTCAGTCCGGACCAGATGTCAGCATCAGCAGTCGCTCCAGACTGCCCTGCATCACCGCCAGCGGGTGGGCTCGGAATTCTGAGCCTTTTCCTCGCACCCCCAGTTGCGGGAGAATGTGAAGGAGGAGATGTTGACAGGTCGCGTTCCGCTTGACTTGACAATTTTGTCACCAGCAGGTCTTTCAACCCCAGCAGACCTGTGTCTGCCGGAAAGAGAGATCCAAGGTAGGCTTTAAATCTAGGATCGAGCACGGTGGCCAAAATGTAGTGCTCTGATTTCAACAGATTGACCACCCGTGAATCCTTGTTAAGCGAATTAAGGGCTGCATCCACAAGTCCCACATGCCTAGCGGAATCGCTCCCTTTTAGCTCCTTCTTCAATGCCTCCAGCTTCTTCTGCAAAAGCCTGATGAGGGGAATGACCTGACTCAGGCTGGCAGTGTCTGAACTGACTTCACGTGTGGCAAGTTCAAAGGGCATCAGAACCTTGCACAACGTTGAAATCATTCTCCACTGCACTTGAGACAGGTGCATTCCATCTCCTATATCGTGCTCAATTGTATAGGCTTGAATGGCCTTTTGCTGCTCCTCCAACCTCTGAAGCATATAGAGGGTTGAATTCCACCTCGTTACCACTTCTTGCTTCAGATGATGGCAGGGCAGGTTCAGTAGTTTTTGGTGGTGCTCCAGTCTTCTGTACGTGGTGCCTGTACGCCGAAAGTGTCCCGCAATTTTTCTGGCCACCGACAGCATCTCTTGCACGCCCCTGTCGTTTTTTAAAAAATTCTGCACCACCAAATTCAAGGTATGTGCAAAACATGGGACGTGCTGGAATTTGCCCATATTTAATGCACACACAATATTGCTGGCGTTGTCCGATGCCACAAATCCACAGGAGAGTCCAATTGGGGTAAGCCATTCCGCGATGATCTTCCTCAGTTGCCGTAAGAGGTTTTCAGCTGTGTGCGTATTCTTGAAAGCGGTGATACAAAGCGTAGCCTGCCTAGGAAAGAGTTGGCGTTTGCGAGATGCTGCTACTGGTGCCGCCGCTGCTGTTCTTGCGGCGGGAGTCCATACATCTACCCAGTGGGCTGTCACAGTCATATAGTCCTGACCCTGCCCTGCTCCACTTGTCCACATGTCCGTGGTTAAGTGGACATTGGGTACAACTGCATTTTTTAGGACACTGGTGAGTCTTTTTCTGACGTCCGTGTACATTCTCGGTATCGCCTGCCTAGAGAAGTGGAACCTAGATGGTATTTGGTAACGGGGGCACACTGCCTCAATAAATTGTCTAGTTCCCTGTGAACTAACGGCGGATACCGGACGCACGTCTAACACCAACATAGTTGTCAAGGCCTCAGTTATCCGCTTTGCAGTAGGATGACTGCTGTGATATTTCATCTTCCTCGCAAAGGACTGTTGAACAGTCAATTGCTTACTGGAAGTAGTACAAGTGGGCTTACGACTTCCCCTCTGGGATGACCATCGACTCCCAGCGGCAACAACAGCAGCGCCAGCAGCAGTAGGCGTTACACGCAAGGATGCATCGGAGGAATCCCAGGCAGGAGAGGACTCGTCAGACTTGCCAGTGACATGGCCTGCAGGACTATTGGCATTCCTGGGGAAGGAGGAAATTGACACTGAGGGAGTTGGTGGGGTGGTTTGCGTGAGCTTGGTTACAAGAGGAAGGGATTTACTGGTCAGTGGACTGCTTCCGCTGTCACCCAAAGTTTTTGAACTTGTCACTGACTTATTATGAATGCGCTGCAGGTGACGTATAAGGGAGGATGTTCCGAGGTGGTTAACGTCCTTACCCCTACTTATTACAGCTTGACAAAGGGAACACACGGCTTGACACCTGTTGTCCGCATTTCTGGTGAAATACCTCCACACCGAAGAGCTGATTTTTTTGGTATTTTCACCTGGCATGTCAACGGCCATATTCCTCCCACGGACAACAGGTGTCTCCCCGGGTGCCTGACTTAAACAAACCACCTCACCATCAGAATCCTCCTGGTCAATTTCCTCCCCAGCGCCAGCAACACCCATATCCTCCTCATCCTGGTGTACTTCAACACTGACATCTTCAATCTGACTAGGTGGTATATAATACAATTATGGTTGGACGGACTGCCTGCCGAGTGCCGACACAGAGGTAGCCACAGCCGTGAACTACCGCACTGTACACTGGTTGATAAAGATATAGTAGTATACTCGTAACAACTAGTATGACGACGGTATAAAGAATGAAAAAAAAACCACGGTTAGGTGGTATATATTATAATACAATTATGGATGGACGGACTGCCTGCCGAGTGCCGACACAGAGGTAGCCACAGCCGTGAACTACCGCACTGTACACTGGTTGATAAAGAGATAGTAGTATACTCGTAACAACTAGTATGACGACGGTATAAAGAATGAAAAAAAAACCACGGTTAGGTGGTATATAATACAATTATGGTTGGACGGACTGCCTGCCGAGTGCCGACACAGAGGTAGCCACAGCCGTGAACTACCGCACTGTACACTGGTTGATAAAGAGATAGTAGTATACTCGTAACAACTAGTATGACGACGGTATAAAGAATGAAAAAAAAACCACGGTTAGGTGGTATATATTATAATACAATTATGGATGGACGGACTGCCTGCCGAGTGCCGACACAGAGGTAGCCACAGCCGTGAACTACCGCACTGTACTGTGTCTGCTGCTAATATAGACTGGTTGATAAAGAGATAGTATACAATACTACTAATATACTGGTGGTCAGGCACTGGTCACCACTAGTCACACTGGCAGTGGCACTCCTGCAGCAAAAGTGTGCACTGTTTAATTTTAATATAATATTATTTATCATGTACTCCTGGCTCCTGCTATAACAACCTGCAGTGCTCCCCAGTCTCCCCCACAATTATAAGCTTTATATACAATACATTGATGTGCAGCACACTGGGCTGAGCAGTGCACACAGACTGAGTCACTGTGTGACTGTGTATCGTTTTTTTCAGGCAGAGAACGGATATATTAAATAAAACAAACAACTGCACTGTCTCTGGTGGTCACTGGTCACTGTGGTCGTCAGTCACTAAACTCTGTCTGCACTCTCTTCTAATCTACAGTATCACAGCAATCTCTCTCTCTCTCTCTCTTCTAAATCTAATCTAAATGGAGAGGACGCCAGCCACGTCCTCTCCCTATCAATCTCAATGCACGTGTGAAAATGGCGGCGACGCGCGGCTCCTTATATAGAATCCGAGCCTCGCGAGAATCCGACAGCGTCATGATGACATTCGGGCGCGCTCGGGTTAACCGAGCAAGGCGGGAAGATCCGAGTCGCTCGGACCCGTGAAAAAAAAAGTGAAGTTCGTGCGGGTTCGGATTCAAAGAAACCGAACCCGCTCATCTCTAATTATTCTAGAACCCAGTAGACTAATGTCTCTTTGAGCATCTCTCATATATAGGACAGCGTCTTTAATATGCCCCAGGGTCAACAATACAGTATCATTGTCTAAGGTATCAATTTCCTCAGATAAGGTATCCGTCCATGCTGCTACAGCACTACACACCCAGGCCGACGCGATTGCCGGCCTCAGTAAGGTACCTGAATGTGTATAAATGGACTTCAGGGTAACCTCCTGTTTGCGATCCGCAGCATCTTTGAGGGTAGCCGTATCCTGTGACGGCAGGGCTACCTTCTTGGCTAAGCGTGTTAAAGCTTTGTCCACCCTAGGGGAGGATTCCCAGCGTAACCTGTCCGTTGGCGGGAAAGGATACGCCATAAGAATCCTTTTGGAAAGCTGCAGTTTTTTATCTGGAGATTCCCAAGCCTTTTCACATAACTCATTTAGCTCGTGTGAGGGGGGAAAGGTTACCTCCGGCTTCTTTTCCCCATACATATGCACCCTCTTGTCAGGGACTGGGGATTCCTCTGTGATGTGAAACACATCCTTAATTGCTATAATCATATAACGGATGGATTTAGCCAATTTTGGCTGTAACTTTGCATCATCGTAATCGACACTGGAGTCAGAATCCATGTCGGCATCTGTGTCAACAGTTTGGGATAGTGGGCGCTTCTGAGACCCTGACGGCCTCTGCGACATAGGATCAGGCACGGGTTGGGACCATGACTGTCCCGAGGCTTCAGCTTTTTCTAACTTTTTATGCAAGGAATTAACATTATCATTTAAAACCTTCCACATATCCATCCAATCAGGTGTCGGCGCCGTCGGCGGAGACACCACATTCATTTGCTCCCGCTCTGCTTCCACATAGCCTTCCTCATCAGACATGTCGACACAAGCGTACCGACACACCACACACACAGGGAATGCCCTCTCTGAAGAAGGCCCTTTGGAGAGACAGAGAGAGAGTATGCCAGCACACACCCCAGCGCTATAAACCCAGGAATAGCGCAGTGACTTAATGTTAACCCAGTAGCTGCTGTTTATAATGATTTTTGCGCCTAATTATGTGCCCCCCCCCTCTCTTTTTACCCTCTTCTACCGTGTATCTGCAGGGGAGAGCCTGGGGAGCTTCCTCTCAGCGGAGCTGTGGAGAAAAATGGCGCTTGTGAGTGCTGAGGAAGAAGCCCCGCCCCCTCGGCGGCAGGCTTCTGTCCCGCTTAAATATGCAATTTTTTGGCGGGGGCTCATACATATATACAGTGCCCAGCTGTATATATGCTTAACTTTGCCAAAAGAGGTCCCAAATGCTGCCCAGGGCGCCCCCCCCGCGCCCTGCACCCTTACAGTGACCGGAGTATGTGTAGGTGTGTGGAGCAATGGCGCACAGCTGCAGTGCTGTGCGTTACCTCAGTGAAGAACACGGAGTCTTCTGCCGCCTGTGAAGTCTTCTTTGCTTCTCATACTCACCCGGCTTCTGTCTTCCGGCTCTGCGAGGGGGACAGCGGCGCGGCTCCGGGACCGGACGGCGAGGGTGAGATCCTGCGTACCGATCCCTCTGGAGCTAATGGTGTCCAGTAGCCTAAGAAGCAAGACCTAGCTTCAGAGAGTAGGGCTGCTTCTCTCCCCTCAGTCCCACGATGCAGGGAGTCTGTTGCCAGCAGAGCTCCCTGAAAATAAAAAACCTAACAAAATACTTTCTCTCAGCAAACTCAGGAGAGCTCACTGAAAAGCACCCAGCTCGTCTGGGCACAGTATCAAACTGAGGTCTGGAGGAGGGGCATAGAGGGAGGAGCCAGTGCACACCAGAACCTAAATTCTTTCTTAAAGTGCCCATGTCTCCTGCAGAGCCCGTCTATCCCCATGGTCCTTACGGAGTCCCCAGGATCCACTAGGACGTTAGAGAAATACTAAGTAGGACCTTGTGCCTTTGAATCAGTTCTGTATATGGATATTGTTAGAGATACAGGTTAACAATGCATTGGATCGCTTCAATTATGTTTCTACTTTTGGCCTTTGATTATTAATCATATTGTGGTGACATACTCTTCCTGCTACTACATCCAGCATCATGTCTTTGTTATGTAAATAATAGTATGAACGCGTGCTGTGCTGTATATGTTACAGTGATGACACGGTAGTAATACTGGTTAGATATGTTTTTGAACTTTTAAGTATCTAATTATGGTATTATCTACACTGTTTTGTATGGGTCACATTTCCGATTATGTTTTGTTTGTTTTTATATGTATGTAGTTTTCCCCCTGTCAGGCTGTCTGGCCAGTGACAGCGCGGGGAACTTCCTGCATCGGGTTGCTGTGGTAACCGCCGCTTCCCGATGATGTCATCCATCAGGCGCCGGGTCCTGACCAGAAGCTCCACGCTGGTCCGCGGCTGTGCACGCTGACAGGGGGACGCTGTATAGGTGAGTTTGTGATGGTGTTTAGTCATATGCTGCTTACTTGTGAACACCTGCATTACCTGATGAAGGGACCCGCTGTGGCCCGAAATGCTGCATCGTAACTATGCTTGTGTTGTATTTTACTTACACCATGACCTGTATTAGTGGATATCTGATTCCTGCCATGGATGTTAACGGGTCGTTGTTTTTTAAGCATTAAAAATATACATGTTGCTCAAGTTCTGCAGTGCTGTGTCCAGTTTGAACATCTAGGTGTTCTTATTGCATTATTTATATATATATATATATACACACACACACACACACACACACACACACACACACACACACACACACACACACACACACAAAAGAGTTGTGGCTGGCACTCAAAGAGACTGAATAACACGATGACACAGTATCTATAGTCAACATTTCAGGGTTTACACCCTTTTATCAAGACCAACTGTAAATGAACAAAGGAATGCAGTTAAACAGGACCACTTAACTGCATTGTTATACTTTTCCAGCATTTGTTTCTATGGTGATGGTACACATCCATTTTGATCCATGCTCCCTAGTGATGCTGGGTCGCCGGCGCCTGTCGCTCACCTATGACGAAACTGGGTCTCCCTGGGCGCAATGGAGGAGTCGTGCACATGGTGTATTTGGTAACGTATAAATGTTTGTGTTTTGTTCATTTACAGTTGGTCTTGATAAAAGGGTTTAAACCCTGAAACGTTGACTATAGATACTGTGTCATCGTGTTACTCAGTCTCTATGAGTGCAAGCCATAACTCGTTTTATATTATTTAGTGGAAGGCAGGCCACCGGAGCATTTACCATATATATATATATATATATATATATATATATATATATATATAAAAATACTGTGTATATATATATATATATATATATATAAAAATAAAATATTATATTTGTTGAATGAGTCACTTGTTATTCTAAGCCTGCTGTTGTAAATATATTTTTTTTACCCTTCTTAATCAATACAGAGAACTCTACTTAAGCCATTGTTATGATGGTGATATTGAAATATAGTGTTTTCAGTGTATGTTATACGCTGTGTATGCAACCTTGCATCACACTCATATATTACCTTAATCACATCCCGATAAGGACTTCAGTAATATAGCCACCGTTCTAGAGACTTATGGCTTCCACTTCCGGGTGGCAAATTACCGGGTGCTTGGCAATGTGACTGCTAGATCCCTGCCACATGCGCTAGCTGGACTTTAAGCCGCGTCTTAAACATCTATACACCCCAACGGATGGCAGCGGTCCCCTTGAAGAAGTCCACACCTTGACGGACGAAACGCGTTGGGACTGTTTGCTGCTGAACTCCCCTTGATGGACAGATAAGCGTTTGAACTTTTTTATCCTGTACGCATAATCTTTGGCTATCTTGTGTCCCTGGGATAGTTTGTTGCTGACCTCCCTATTCCCATAATGGACAGATAAGCTTTTATGATTTTAAATCTTGTACGTGTGTTGTCTAGCCGTTTTTCATGTTATTGTTCATTAAATCTGTATTTTATGTTGTGAAGCTACAGATTACATTTTATTGGGAATAAGCAAGTTCCCTAAACTCGTGCCCTATATTGCAAATGACATCATTTTAATCCATGAACGATACACACTATGTTTGCTGTTTATTCTTTTTACATGTTAATCCTAAAATGATGAACATCGGCTGGAAGTTCTTACTTACCAGATAAGTGTCCAAGGCCATAATAATTTTTACCCACCTGAGTATTTCCGTTATAATTGTAACTACACTCATTAGCGCTTATTTTCTCTACTACCTATCTATATATATATCTATATATATATCTATATATATATATATATATATACATACATATAGCAGAAACCGGCACTCCAATCATCTATCCAAATAATGCCCAGGTGCCTTCCGACGAGTTCAAACAGACCCAACAATAGCTGCCGATATGGGCGGCACTCACGGGACCGTTTCAGTCAGACATCCAAAAAAAAGACAACAGAGACTGTCTGTTGTCTTTTTTTTGGATGTCTGACTGAAACGGTCCTGTGAATGCCACCCATATCGACAGATATATATATATATATATATATATATATATATATATATATATATTCCATAGACTAAAAACCTTACGGTTTCACATATCCCATTAAGGCTTCTTAGACATGATTGAAATTTCAGAAACCTGTTGTAACTCTTCCATTCAAACTACAAAAAGCAATGAAATTCCGATCATTAAGGCTGACGCCTTAATGGACGTGTTCCTTGCGCAATACAGATATGGTATGCCATCACAGCCTGTGGGTAAGTGCAGATTCAACACTCTCAGAGTGAGATTGCTGTCACTCAAACAATGGTGGAGCTGCTAATTCACAGATTTGTGTGCTCATTGGAATACACACATGCAGTCTATGCAACTGAAGGTCTGAGCCATAGAGGAAATTATCTCACAGATACCGGGTTCCCTATGAATTTAGGATGGACAGGACACTGGATTGATGGCTGAGGTAGTCCCAGTAGTGACAATGCAAGCACAAGCTTTAAGGGGGGTAGACCAAGTATTTAAGAATCAATTCCCCGTAGTGCCCAATCCAGTTGTCATTTTAATAAAATACTCTCCACCTCTACAAACTTATGTCACCAATCTCTATTCTGTTTTTCTTCACAGTTTCCTCTTCATCTTTTGAGTTCACAAAGGGAGTACAATACATGGCCCCGATTCTCCCAAGGTCTCGAGTGACAGCCTGAGTATTTTCTCCCAAGCCCTACATGACTGTTTACAGTCCTTTCAGCCTGAGAATGGGTCGGTGCTGAAACAATATGTTGATGATTTGTTGTTGTGCGCTGATTCATTTGAGCCGTCCCTGGCAGATACGCAGCAGTTTCTGTTTCGTCTCTTCCAAATAGGACACCAGGGGGTAAATTTACTAAGATGGGAGTTCTATTTAAGATGGGATGTTGCCGGTAGCAACCATTCAGATTTCAGGTATCATCTCCTAGAAGGTGCTAGATAAATGAGAAGTACAATCTGATTAGTTGCTATGGGCAACATCCCATCTTAAATAGAACTCCCATCTTAGTAAATTTACCCCCAGGTCTCAAGGGATAAATCGCAGTTGTATAGGACAAGGGTCAAATACCTGGGACATAGTACTGGTACATGATTTGACAGTTCATACACCACATGCCGTATTGGTCCTTCAAAGTTCTGCCCGAACCCGGTATGTCTCATCAGCACGATGGCACCAGTATATTACAGCAGTTTGCCTTGTCATGCACATAGGGTGGAGGATGAGAATACTGGTGAAGGGAAATTTTGTATAGACACTGATATGCATGATGGTATGGAATATCTGAATCAGACCTTTACTACGAGACCAGACATAAGTGACAGCCCATTGGTGAACGCAGACCTGGGGGTAAATTTACTAAGATGGGATGTTGCCCATAGCAACCAATCAGATTCTACTTCTCATTTATCTAGAACCTTCTTGAAGATAATACCTGGAATCTGATTGGTTGCTATGGGCAACATCACATCTTAAATAGAACTCCCATCTTAGTAAATTTACCCCCTGATATTTTCTTCTTCTTTTTCTCCTCTAGAGATGTTTTTTATTTTATTTGAGTGATGATCATGGTATTCCACATTGCAAACACACTACAGTTAAATTAAGATGCAAATTTGTATTCCCTACAGGAAAAGGAGGTATGGAAGGCGAAGGGGTATGGTCAGGAGTCCTCAGGAGAGATGGACAAGGTAAGCCAGTGGCACCCAGGACGTATCTCCCAAGCCTAGCTGAGGCGGCACATGGTCTGACTCAAATAGGGTAAGGAAAGTATGTGAAAATTGGTAAGAGCATACTGGCATGCACCAGGGTTCTCTTCTCAGGCAAACAGGAAAGCAATGACCTGTCTTACTTGCATGAGGAAGAACATTTGGTAAGCTAGTACAAACAGAGCCATCCCATACTCCTCCTGCCGACGGACCTTTTCAGGTAATACAAATCGACTTCGTACAGTTAACACCCTGTAAGAATTGGAATTCGGTATTGGTGTGCACTGATGTTTTCTCAAACTGGGTAGAGGCATTTCCTGCTGCCACGAATACTGCTGTATTTACCGCAAAGAAAAAATGTGAAGAAATTTGTGTGTAGATATGGTAACCTTAGGAGTAGGAGCAAAGTGATAGCTTGAAACCGGACTATTGTGGTCATAGACACTGCCACTAGTGTTATGTAGCATCGGAACCACTCCCAGATCCCCACTTAACGAATCACACTCTCTGAATTTTTTTTTTTTTTGGAAGACAACCTCATGTCATGATCGATCCGCACTATGATCAGAAATACACCAATGAGGTGACAGTACAGTACCTTATCGAGATGAGCCAGCATTTGGGAACTTGACAAAAGAACTTGAAACTGTTGATTCCTGATATGCCAACTACTGTCTTGATTGTGAACCAAGAGACTGTGTGATTGTTCTTACGCTCAAGTTGCCTAATAGACAGGTGGGAACCAAGTTTTGTTGACCGCACGATCCCAGTGAAAGTAGCCGAGAGACTTGGGTCCACGATTCCCATCGCAGGTAAGTCGGTAGTCTGGAAGGAACTCGTAAATGGAGTGAGATCGCAGAAGTATCACCAGAGAGTCTGTTCCGTGAAGACTGAGAGGCGGCACTGATGAACACTACCTGAGCGTACTAAAAGATTACAGAAAGACCAGTAGTTGTAATTTATTTGCTATGGACAAGATTTGTTTTGTACTATCTTTCTTTTTTTTCCGTTGACAAACATTTTTTTTCCTGGACATTCTATTTTTTTTGAGGTTTTTCATGAGGAGTCGAGTGTGGGACTGGAACTGGTTCTGGAGAAAGGAGTGATGTCTTTATAGGATCCTGGGATCAGCCTATCACTTTGTTAAAGCCAGAGAAAATTCAAAGGTCTAGTAGTTACGGAGTTTGGAGGTAACGTGATAGGCTATTGTCTGAGGAATACTGAATTTTGTAGTTATTTTGACCCCATAATTGAAGATGAGTGCATCCAGAGATGTCAGTCTAGCAATAAGGCAGCATTTGAAAGACATCCCTTGAGTGATTACCACTCACTTGTGTGCAAGGCCTTAAACCAAACTTAATGTTGGATGTGCTCACAGGTACCTCTAAGACAAAATAATGCAGGATTAGTGCCATATTCTTTAGAGTTAGCTGAGGTACTTGAATAACACAGAAAGAGGGGGGGGGGGGGGGGAAACCGGTGGACAAGGAATATAATATAACTAAACCCCCTGGTTCTTAAGATCCACCAGTACCATAGATAAATCCCTGGTATGTTTAAATCTCACCAATTTCAGGAAATTGGGAGGTAATCAGGAACAATCAGACAATGGCTATTCACACATAGCAGATAAAGAGCTCATTAATATATGTGGAAGAAAGGTTTATGAATGGCTCTCCCCGAACTCCGAAGGTTTATGTTATCTAGGAAGGACCTGAACGAATAACCCTTGTTCAATGATGAAACAGTACCAGCATACGTTCCAGAAATAGAAACAATGTTCAGGGAGGGATAGGAATATATACCATGAAAATTTAATATGTCTCTTTCACGATTTGTTTTCTCCCTCTACCCAGCAAAACCTCTATCGTATCCGAACATCAGTGTGCAAAGACGTAGGTACATGTATGTGTGAAACGTTCGTTCAAATCAGACATCATAGGCCATAGCACTGTCTCAGCATACTCTATAGGTTGAATGTCGTCCCACACCCAAACAGTGGTCCCGTGACTGCCGAGTGCATACAGAGGATGTCCCGTCCTCCTCCCTGTCTTCCCCAAATATGGTCAATGTCTGATTTACAAAATAAATACATACATATGTTTGAAATATTTTTCTTCTGTTAATAATTTATGGCAGTTATTGTTTACTGCCAAATGGTGGACTGTCGAAGTCAAAAATATTACATACAGAAAACATACAAACTCCACACGGATGAGTCGTGTGCGTGCAAATACGCGCAGCGTGCACATCGATATATGGTAGCATACGCACTCACAGACACGCCACAAGGATATATTCAACACATATTTCATACCACACATAAATTAAACATGTCAAGCACTAGACATTATAATGTTTTAAATTATATAATGGAGTATAACATCTTGTATATGTATTAATGGAACGGAACAAGATAAACATCTCATGCTTGGTGTCAAAATGATCAAGGGAATGAGTGTGTTGGTTTGATAGCTGTGGTTAAGTTGTAGCACTTTGCAACAATTAGTTATGATTAAATGTAGGAATATGAAGCCACAATTCTAATGACAACAAAGAACATTCCAAGGAAAGTATGTGTGGGCAGGAAACCAGTGGCCAACCCCTGTAATTACACCATCAAATTGGACGTTGCTTGCATATGAACTGACCAATAACACATGAATAAGAAAGATCCCTCCCCTGGACCAATAACAGAAGACTCAGTCCCAGACCTGTACTCCTCCAATATACACAGTGTATAGCTGATTGCAGACACACAAGAAGTTCTGTTTGCTGGTTGCTGTTCGAGATGTTGTTTTTTGCTGAGAGAGAGAGAGAGATGGAGTGTAGTGTGCATTGAGGGCAAGAGTAATTGTATGCTGGTTGTAACTGTATGGATTCTTTTGTAACCATCTGCTTTTGTGTAATTGTAACATTATAACTGAATGATATATACTGTACATGTGATATATTGTATACATATCCTTTTAATATGAAATATATACCTCACTGAGCGTTGGAACTCAGACCATGTGTGTGTGTACATCTCTTAAGGGATGTAGTGTTTGCGACGTACAGCGCACTTATCGTATATGGTAATAAGATGCGCCGTGCGTCCGCAACATATATTAACGCTGGCATTTTAAATATTTATTAGAAATATAATTTGAATTTCTCATGTGCTTACCTAAACTTTTAGGCCGGAAACTGCATTTTGTGTTTTACAATTTACCTACTTAAACAAATACACAAAATGTATAACAAATAATCGTATCCGATTCTATGCAGATCTATAATGACTATTGACTATAATTTAAATGCTATGATTCAGATTGGATAGCTATCTTGCAGAACATACACTGATATAAATATACGCATTTTATATCATAATATATATATATATATATATATATATATATACACACACACACACACATCATTTTCTACAATTCTATGAAATCCCTCACCCCTTCAGTGCCTTTAATTTGCATATTAAGAGATTGTTCACATGCTTGTTGTTCAGGAGGGTGGTTGAACAGGTTAATTAACATTTCAATGCCTATCTTCTAGCAAACAGATAGTTAACAATTCCTGGGAAAAGTTTTAATCTCACTATTAACTCTCACTAGGCCCAATTGAAACTAATTGTAATTGACTATGGCATGGGTTAGTTAAATTAATTGGTAGCTTTTAAATGGTGTTGGATTTGTACATATATATTGTTTATTTGTGACAAAAGAAACTGATTGTTTTAAACACACTGAAAGTCAGCTGTTAGCTAGGTGGATAGAGTGACCTTCCTAAAATGGCCACTGCTCCTCCCCCTTTTCCAAGCCATGTGCATGGACAAAATGAAGGAGACCATGCAGCTAGCTCTTTTGTCACAAATAAATCACAATTTATACAAGCACCGGAAGTTAGATACTTTAGGCCTGCGTTAGCAGTATGCGAATTGGATGCAGAATGCTAACACAGCTATATCATACCTATGCACCAACTTTTAAATACTCTTTAAATTTACTTAACAGATAAACAATCCAATCTGAATCAAACACAATATGACTTATTTGAACTTTGTTTTGCAACAATAAAAATACGCTGTAGCATTTCCAATATTGTGAGAAATATATTGTCCCTTGAATTTCATATCAGCGCCTTACTGATAACACAAAAAAACAAACGGCATGTGGTTCAGCAGCATCAAGATGCATCCATCGTTAGCTGGTAGACCACAGCGGCGTCTGTACAGTGCATCATTAAGTACGTGATATCCCATTTGCGAGCCCCCAACTGTTAAGTTCAAATATATTTCTAATGAATATTTATAATGCCAGTGTTAATATAGCCTGCGGACGTAAGGCGCATCTTATTACCATATACGATAAAAGTGCGCTGTTCGTCACAAACACTACATCCCTTAAGAGAAAACAAGCACTCGCACACATTGTCTGAGTTCCAACGCTAAGTGATGTATATATTTGATATTAAAAGGATATGCATACAATATAACACATGTACAGTATATATATGGTTACAGATTTACAATTACACAGGAAGCAGTTGTTACAAAAGAATCCATACAGTTACAGCCAGCATACATACATTACCCTTTCCCATAGAACATTTCCTCCATCTCTCCCTCTCTCTCAATGCTCAGTGAACAGTTGTCTCCATCTTTAGCTCTCCCTCAACAGCAAACAAACAGCAACTGCCAGCAGCATAAAAAACAGCAAACAGAACTGCTTGTGTGACTGGAATCACCTATATCCTGTGTATTATGGGGGAGTACATGTCTGGGACTAAGTCTTCTGTTATTGGTCCAGGGGCGGGAACTTTCTCATTCATGATGTGTTATTGGTCAGTTCATATGCAAGCAACGTTCAGCCTTGAAGATGACATTATAGGGGTTGGCCACTGGTTTCCTGCCCACATGCTTTCTTTGGAATGTTCTTTGTTGTCATTAGAATTGTGGCTTCATATTCCTACATTTAATCATAACTAATTGTTGCAATGAGCTACACACTAACCACAGCTATCAAATTAATCCATACATTCCCCTGATTATTTTGACACCAAGTATGACATGTTTATCTTGTTCCGTTCCATTAATACATATATATCTGGTTTTATACTCTATTATATAATTTAATACATTATAATGTCTGGTGCTTGACACGTTTAATTTATGTGGTGTGAAATAAGTGTTGAATATATCTTTGTGGCTTGTCTGTGTGAATGCATATGCTACCATATATCGCTGTGCACACTGCATGTATTCGCACGCACAGCGACTCATCTGTTTGGAGTTTGTATGTTTCCTGTATGTAATATATGTGACTTCGACAATAGCGGGGCGTCCTGAGGTACAAGAATCGGGCCATACTGCCATAGAACTCTGTAATACCTGGGTTGCAGATTCATTACTTGCAACCCTGTCAGAAATCTGAGAAATCCAAGATTTGATAGAGGAAAACCACTCTGGTTCCCTTGCTGGTATCTGTGCTAAACCAGTACTATCCTGATTACATGAAATGGGATCATCCTGGGAGGATAAATCCTCTGCAGCATATGACACAGTGTCCCTGGACATAGCTAAAGGAGACCACCAAACACACACAGGTGGGGGCAGACAGAGTTTTCCTCCCAAGAATGGCAAGAGAGACACAGAGATCGGAGCCAACCCCCACACAGCGATTTTATCAAAGTTAGACCCCTTATCAGTGCTGACTGTGCACCTTAATAGGATACACAGTCGTTTTACAGCCTCCCCTCCCTTCTACAACCCCTGGGTACCGTGTACTGACAGTTGGAGCTGCTGTGGAGGGACCTGTTCTTCCATCCAGCGCTGTGCAGGCAGGAAAATGGCACTGGAACCCTGCTGGGTCCACTCTGAGAAGAAGCTCCACCCCTAAATGGCGCTTTCTTCCCGCTCTTCATAGATTATACTGGCCTGAGGAGAAACTTGCTGACTGAGATCCGCGGACCCCGGCAGACTTGCTGACCAGTGTGTACAGGGCACCTCTCACAGCGCTGCACTATGTGCCTCTGAACCTTCACAGGAGCGCAGTTAGTACTGTGCTCCCTCACCATTGCCGCCATCTTCACACCGGCCCCCCACTTGCTAGGGGGGTCGGTGTCTCACTCACCAATCTTCAGGTTCTGTAAGGGGTTGGTGGCATGCTGCTGGGGTGAGCAGTCCCCTGTGGCAGAGAACGATCCAACCCCTCTGAAGCTCAGTGTCCAGTCAGCGGAGACAGTGGCTCAGACCCCGCAGGGCGGACACTGCTCCCCCCTTAGTCCAACAGCCTCCTGTAAAAAAATAAACTCTAAAAACAAACTTTACCAGAAAATCTCAGAAGAGCTCCCCTAGCTGTGACTGGCTCCTTCGGGCACATTTTCAAAACTGAGTCTGGTAGGACGGGCATAGAGGGAGGAGCCAGTCCACACTCTCAAACTCTTAAAGTGCCAATGGCTCTTGGTGGACCCGTCTATACCCCATGGTACTGATGTGGACCCCAGCATCCTATAGGACGTAAGAGAAAGTAAAGTAATTGACGAAACATATAAAATTAGCAACTGACCACCAATATGAATTACATGCCCATATCGGACTAGAATAAGAGACTCTGTATTGGTGGAACCAAAGAAAAAGACATCTAAAGTTCACTGTATACATAAATAATTGAAATGTAGAGATCAATTTGCACATGACAAAAAAAATGTACACATGAAAGAGAAAAAAAAAGGAATTTGATACCTACCGGTAATTCTTTTTCTCCTAGTCCGTAGTAATACTGGGGTCTTGTACTTTAGTACCATGGGTTATAGATGTGTGTGATGGCTCCTCCTCTCTATGCCCCTCCTACCTGACTCAGTCTAGGAAAACTGTGCCCGAGGATACGGACATCATATGAGAGAAGAACAATACAACAGCAGAGAGGTAACAAGCCAACACACAACCATGAAAGTAAGGAGGGTGTTAACCTGAGCAGAGGGTAGCAACACCAACCTAACCCGGATAGCAAGGCTATCCCAACAACATAACGGGACCACAACATCGGTCCAACCAAGTACTTACATAGGTAAGCAGGACCGAAGAACTGAGGCGGGCGCCCAGTATCCACTATGGACTAGGAGAAAAGAAATTACCGGTAGGACGGGCCCTGTCCTCATGAAAAATAAGAATTTACTCACTGGTAATTCTATTTCTCGTAGTCCGTAGTAGATGCTGGGGACTCCGTAAGGACCATGGGGAATAGACGGGGCTCCGCAGGAGACTGGGCACTCTAAAGAAAGATTCAGTACTATCTGGTGTGCACTGGCTCCTCCCTCTATGCCCCTCCTCCAGACCTCAGTTAAGGAAACTGTGCCCGGAAGAGCTGACATTACAAGGAAAGGATTTTGGAATCCAGGGTAAGACTCATACCAGCCACACCAATCACACTGTACAACTTGTGATAAACTTACCCAGTTAACAGTATGAACAACAACTGAGCATCACTCAACCAATGCTACATAACCATAACCCTTTGTTAAGCAATAACTATATACACGTATTGCAGAAAGTCCGCACTTGGGACGGGCGCCCAGCATCCACTACGGACTACGAGAAATAGAATTACCGGTGAGTAAATTCTTATTTTCTCTAACGTCTTAGTGGATGCTGGGGACTCCGTAAGGACCATGGGGATTATACCAAAGCTCCCAAATGGGCGGGAGAGTGCGGATGACTCTGCAGCACCGAATGGGCAAACACCAGGTCCTCCACAGCCAGGGTATCAAACTTGTAGAATTTTGCAAATGTGTTTGAACCCGACCAAGTAGCAGCTCGACAAAGCTGTAATGCCGAGACCCCTCGGGCAGCCGCCCAAGAAGAGCCCACCTTCCTTGTGGAATGGGCTTTCACTGATTTTGGATGCGGCAATCCAGCCGCAGAATGAGCCTGCTGAATCGTGTTACAGATCCAGCGAGCAATGGTTTGCTTTGAAGCAGGAGCACCCAGCTTGTTGGACGCATACAGGATAAACAGCGAGTCAGTTTTCCTGACTCCAGCCGTCCTGGCAACATAGATCTTCAAAGCCCTGACTACATCAAGCAACTTGGAATCCTCCAAGTCACGAGTAGCCGCAGGCACCACAATGGGTTGGTTCAAATGAAAAGATGACACCACCTTTGGCAGAAACTGCGGACGAGTCCGCAATTCTGCCCTATCCATATGGAAAACCAGATAGGGGCTTTTACATGACAAAGCTGCCAATTCTGACACACGCCTAGCTGAAGCTAAGGCCAACAGCATGACCACTTTCCACGTGAGATACTATAGCTCCACTGTCTTAAGTGGCTCAAACCAGTGGGATTTCAGGAAACCCAAGACCACGTTAAGATCCCAAGGTGCCACTGGTGGCACAAAAGGAGGCTGAATATGCAGCACTCCCTTAACAAACGTCTGAACCTCAGGCAGCGAAGCCAGTTCTTTTTGAAAGAAAATGGATAGGGCCGAAATCTGGACCTTTATGGACCCTAATTTTAGGCCCATAGTCACACCTGACTGTAGGAAGTGCAGGAATCGACCCAGCTGGAATTCCTCTGTAGGGGCCTTCCTGGCCTCACACCAAGCAACATATTTTCGCCATATACGGTGATAATGTTTTGCTGTCACGTCCTTCCTAGCCTTTATCAGCGTAGGAATAACTGCATCCGGAATGCCCTTTTCTGCTAGGATCCGGCGTTCAACCGCCATGCCGTCAAACGCAGCCGCGGTAAGTCTTGGAACAGACAGGGCCCCTGTTGCAACAGGTCCTGTCTGAGAGGCAGAGGCCATGGGTCCTCTGTGAGCATTTCTTGCAGTTCCGGGTACCAAGTCCTTCTTGGCCAATCCGGAACAATGAGTATTGTTCTCACTCCTCTTTTTCTTACGATTCTCAGTACCCTGGGTATGAGAGGAAGAGGAGGAAACACATAGACCGACTGGAATACCCACGGTGTCACCAGTGCGTCCACAGCTATCGCCTGAGGGTCTCTTGACCTGGCGCAATACCTCTTTAATTTTTTGTTGAGGCGGGACGCCATCATGTCCACCTGTGGCAGTTCCCATCGATTTACAATCTGCATGAAGACTTCTTGATGAAGTCCCCACTCTCCCGGGTGGAGGTCGTGTCTGCTGAGGAAGTCTGCTTCCCAGTTGTCCACTCCCGGAATGAACACTGCTGACAGTGCTTGCACGTGATTCTCCGCCCAACGAAGAATCCTGGTGGCTTCCGCCATTGCCACCATGCTTCTTGTGCCGCCCTGGCGGTTTACATGAGCGACTGCCGTGATGTTGTCTGACTGAATCAGCACTGGTTGGTCTTGAAGCAGAGGCTCCGCTTGACTCAGGGCGTTGTATATGGCCCGTAGCTCCAGGATATTTATGTGCAGACAAGTAGACAAGTCTCCTGACTTGACCACAGCCCTTGGAAGTTTCTTCCTTGAGTGACTGCCCCCCACCCTCGGAGGCTTGCATCCGTGGTCACCAGGACCCAGTCCTGTATGCCGAATCTGCGGCCCTCGAGGAGGTGAGCACCTTGCAGCCACCACAGAAGAGACACCCTGGCCCTGGGGGACAGGGTGATCATCCGATGCATCTGAAGATGCGATCCGGACCACTTGTCCAGCAGATTCCACTGAAAGATCCTCGCATGGAACCTGCCGAAGGGAATGGCTTCGTATGACGCCACCATCTTTCCCAGGACTCGTGTGCAGTGATGCACCGACACCTGTTTTGGCTTTAGGAGGTCTCTGACCAGAGTCACGAGCTCCTGAGCCTTCTCCTCCGGGAGAAACACCTTCTTCTGGTCTGTGTCCAGAACCATGCCCAGGAAGGGCAGACATGTCGCAGGAATCAGCTGCGACTTTGGAATGTTCAGAATCCAGCCGTGCTGACGCAACACTTCCTGAGAGTGTGCTACGCTGATCAGCAACTGCTCCCTGGACCTCGCCTTTATGAGAAGATCATCCAAGTATGGGATAATTGTAACCCCTTGCTTCCGAAGGAGCACCATCATTTCCGCCATCACCTTGGTAAAAACTCTCGGTGCCGTGGACAGGCCAAACGGCAACGTCTGGAATTGGTAATGACAGTCCCGTACCACAAACCTGAGGTACTCCTGATGAGGCGGATAAATGGGGACATGCAAGTAAGCATCCTTGATGTCCAGAGACACCATAAAATCCCCCTCTTCCAGGCTTGGAATGACCGCTCTGTGCGATTCCATTTTGAACTTGAACTTCTTCAGATAAATGTTCAGGGATTTTAAATTTAAAATGGGTCTGACCAAACCGTCCGGTTTCGGTACCACAAACATAATGGAATAGTAGCCCCTTCCCCGTTGAAGGGGGGGAACGTCTACCACCACCTGCTGGAGAAAAAGTTTGTGAATTGCCGCCAACACTATCTCCCTTTCCATGGGGGAAGTTGGTAAGGCCGATTTTAGGTAACGGTGAGGGGGCGTCACCTCGAATTTCAGCTTGTATCCCTGAGACACAATTTGTATAGCCCAAGGATCCACCTGTGAGCGAACCCACTGGTGGCTGAAATGTCGGAGACGCGCCCCCACGGCTCCTGGCTCCGCCTGTGGAGCCCCAGCGTCATGCGGTGGATTTAGTGGAAGCCGGGGAAGACTAATTGTTCCTGGGAACTAGCTGCATGGTGCAGCTTTTTTCCTCTACCCCTGCCTCTGGCAAGAAAGGACGCACCTCTGACCTTCTTGCTCTTCTGAGAACGAAAGGACTGCATTTGGTAATACGGTGCTTTCTTAGGCTGTGGAGGGACATAAGGCAAGAAATTTGACTTCCCAGCCGTAGCTGTGGAAACTAGGTCCGAGAGACCGTCCCCAAACAATTCCTCACCCTTATAAGGTAAAACCTCCATGTGTTTTTTAGAGTCGGTATCCCCTGTCCATTGCCGAGTCCATAAGACCCTTCTGGCAGAAATGGACATTGCGTTTACTCTAGAGCCCAGCAGGCAAATGTCCCTCTGGGCATCCCGCATATATAGGACCGCGTCCTTGATATGTGCAAGGGTCAGTAGAACAGTGTCCCTGTCCAGGGTATCTATCTCCTCAGACAGAGGATCCGTCCATGCAGCTACCGCACTACACATCCAGGCCGAAGCAATTGCTGGTCTCAGCAGTGTGCCAGAATGTGTATAAACAGACTTCAGGATAGCTCCCTGCTTTCTATCCTCAGAATCCTTTAGGGCGGCCGTATCCTGAGACGGCAGGGCCACCTTCTTAGACAAGCGTGTCAACGCCTTGTCTACCCTAGGGGAGGATTCCCAGCGTAACCTGTCCGTTGGCGGGAAAGGATACGCCATAAGTAATTTCTTGGAAATTATCACCTTCCTGTCAGGGGAATCCCACGCTTTTTCACATAATTCATTTAATTCATGTGAAGGGGGAAAAGTCACTTCATGCTTTTTCTCCCCATACATATAAATCCTCTTGTCAGGGACAGGATTTTCCTCAGAAATGTGTAATACATCCTTCATTGCTACAATCATGTAGCGGATGGCTTTTGTCATTTTAGGCTGCAACTTTGCCTCATCGTCATCGACACTGGAGTCAGATTCCGTGTCGACATCTGTGTCAACTATCTGGGATAGTGTGCGCTTTTGAGACCCTAAGAGCCTCTGCGCTGTAGGATCAGGCATGGGTTGAGACCCTGACTGTCCCAAGGTTACAGTTTTATCCAATCTGTTATGCAAGGAGTTTACATTATCATTTAACACCTTCCACATATCCATCCAATCAGGTGTCGGCACCGTCGGTGGCGACACCACACTCAGCTGCACTTGTTCTGCCTCCACGTATCCTTCCTCATCAAACATGTCGACACAGGCGTACCGACACACAGCACACACACAGGGAATGCTCTGACTGAGGACAGGACCCCACAAAGGCTTTTGGGGAGACAGAGAGAGAGTATGCCAGTACACACCCCAGCGCTATATAACCCAGGGATTACACTGTACCTTAGTGTTTACCCCGTAGCTGCTGTTAAATAGATCTCTGCGCCTAAATTTATGTGCCCCCCCTCTCTTTTTTACCCTTTATTGCACCTGTATACTGCAGGGGAGAGCCTGGGGAGCGTCCTTCCAGCGGAGCTGTGAAGAGAAAATGGAGCTGGTGTGCTGAGGAAGGCCCCGCCCCCTCAGCGGCGGGCTTCTGTCCCGCTTTAATTTGTAAAAAATGGCGGGGGCCAAACTGTATATATGTCTATTTTTGCCAATAAGGTAATTAATTGCTGCCCAGGGCGCCCCCTACAGTGACCGGAGTGTGCGGTGTGCTGTGGGAGCAATGGCGCACAGCTGCAGTGCTGTGCGCTACCTTAAGTGAAGACAGGAGACTTCAGCTGCCGATTTCGATGTCTTCATGCTTCTGCTGCTTCTGTACTTCTGGCTCTGCGAGGGGGACGGCGGCGCGGATCCGGGAACGGACGATCAAGGTTAGGTACCTGTGTTCGATCCCTCTGGAGCTAATGGTGTCCAGTAGCCTAAGAAGCGCTACCTAGCTGCCGTGAGTAGGTTTGCTTCTCTCCCCTCAGTCCCTCGTAGCAGAGAGTCTGTTGCCAGCAGAAGCTCTCTGAAAATAAAAAACCTGACAATATACTTTCTTTTCTAGCAAGCTCAGGAGAGCCCACTAGGAGCACCCAGCTCTGGCCGGGCACAGATTCTAACTGAGGTCTGGAGGAGGGGCATAGAGGGAGGAGCCAGTGCACACCAGATAGTACTGAATCTTTCTTTAGAGTGCCCAGTCTCCTGCGGAGCCCGTCTATTCCCCATGGTCCTTACGGAGTCCCCAGCATCCACTAGGACGTTAGAGAAAATCAAATAAGGGCTCTTACAGGATAAGGCACCTTAAGACGCCAATGCCAATAACATCACTGTCTTCCAGGTGAGAAATTTCAACTCCACCCTCTGTAGGGGTTCAAACCAATCCGATTGGAGAAAGGACAGAACCACATTGCGGTCCCACGGAGCCATGGGCAGTACAAAGGGCGGTTGCATATAAAGAACTCCCTTTAAGAAAGTCTGTACTTGCGGTAACCCGGCAAGCTGTTTCTGGAAGAAAATAGAAAGGGTCGAAATCTGGGCTTTGATGGAGCCTACACGTAGGCCCATATCCACTCCCGCTTGCAGGAAAATTAGAAAACGACCAATTCTAAATTCCACAGGAGAGACCTTTCTACTTTCACACCAGGGAAATAAGATTTTAAACCTACCGGTAAATCTTTTTCTCGTAGTCCGTAGAGGATGCTGGAGACTCCGTAAGGACCATGGGGAATAGACGGGCTCCGCAGGAGACATGGGCACTAAAAAGAACTTTAGGTATGGGTGTGCACTGGCTCCTCCCTCTATGCCCCTCCTCCAGACCTCAGTTAGAGAAACTGTGCCCAGAGGAGACGAACAGTACGAGGAAAGGATTTTGTAAATCCAAGGGCAAGATTCATACCAGCCACACCATATAACATGGAATATATGAACCAGTTGTATCAGTCCAAAACTGATTCAACTGAAACATAAAACAATAAACAAGTGGCGCTGGACAACCAGAATGAAATAAAACATTTATTTTCTAAAATGCATGTAGAAATTACAACAACCTCCCGGGGGTAATAAATCTTAAAACATCACAATATCTGAATTAACACTAAATGAGCCTAATTAATAGCATATAATTAATTTGTAAATAACACCTGGAAGGTAAACAGCCTTTTGTGGGTTATGTATGTGCACACTGATAATACTAGTTGATAGAACAAAAGTCACTAGCAACTGTCTTCTATTAGCCAATTGCAAAAATCATAAGTTCATGACAGTAGGTAGCTATTGCAGAAAAAAGACACGTGTGTATTAATAGCTGTGTGCACACAGTTACCACTGGGCAGGAGCTCCTTCGGTCTCTGCTCCCTGGTGCTGTCCCACAGTCCGGATGGAGACACTCACCAGAGCCTCAGTGGACAATCTGGAAGCCGTGCCGTGCGGGGTATCTCAATGCGCCGTCCTAGCCCAATTCACACCGTCTCCGGTACCTTGTCGCTGTTATGTATAAAGCTCCCCGTAGCTTTAGGGTGTAAATCCTTGTAATAGGAAGCCTGTATCCTTAACGCGTTTCGAGAAAGACGCCCTGCTGGCGTTGAAACGCGTTAAGGATACAGGCTTCCTATTACAAGGATTTACACCCTAAAGCTACGGGGAGCTTTATACATACCGCACACGTCAAGTTGAGCGGTGGAAGCTACGTGTGCCGCCTCTCCAAGTCCGGCGCAGACCGGCGAACGGAGCCCCTGTCGGATGCCCGCCCAATAGAAGATAGGCTCTTTGTGGGTCATACACACCAGGAACGTTTACCCTATTCAACTCCGGATTTACCAGCTATTAGCCCCCGTTTGCAAAGTACGGAGGTACCGGAGACGGTGTGAATTGGGCTAGGACGGCGCATTGAGATACCCCGCACGGCACGGCTTCCAGATTGTCCACTGAGGCTCTGGTGAGTGTCTCCATCCGGACTGTGGGACAGCACCAGGGAGCAGAGACCGAAGGAGCTCCTGCCCAGTGGTAACTGTGTGCACACAGCTATTAATACACACGTGTCTTTTTTCTGCAATAGCTACCTACTGTCATGAACTTATGATTTTTGCAATTGGCTAATAGAAGACAGTTGCTAGTGACTTTTGTTCTATCAACTAGTATTATCAGTGTGCACATACATAACCCACAAAAGGCTGTTTACCTTCCAGGTGTTATTTACAAATTAATTATATGCTATTAATTAGGCTCATTTAGTGTTAATTCAGATATTGTGATGTTTTAAGATTTATTACCCCCGGGAGGTTGTTGTAATTTCTACATGCATTTTAGAAAATAAATGTTTTATTTCATTCTGGTTGTCCAGCGCCACTTGTTTATTGTTTTATAGGTTTTGTTTTAAGGGATTGGCAATTCCCTTTTTCAAGAGGCTGCTGACAACCAAGTGCAGTGCTACCCACCTGAGCGCATAGGTTTTTCTATTTCAACTGAAACATAACCCTTATGTAAGCAACAACTATATACAAGTCTTGCAGTATGTCGTCCGCACTGGGACGGGTGCCCAGCATCCACTACGGACTACGAGAAAAAGATTTACCGGTAGGTTTAGAATCTTATTTACTCTTACGTCCTAGAGGATGCTGGGGACTCCATAAGGACCATGGGGATTATACCAAAGCTCCAAAACGGGTGGGATAGTGCGGATGAATCTGCAGCACCGAATGAGCAAACATTAGGTCCTCATCGGCCAGGGTATCAAACTTGTAGAATTTTGCAAAGGTGTTTGAACCCGACCAAGTTGCTGCTCGGCAAAGCTGTAAAGCCGAGACGCCCCGGGCAGCTGCTCAAGAAGAACCCACCTTCCTAGTGGAATGGGCCTTAACAGAATTCGGTAACGGCAATCCAGCCGTAGAATGAGCCTGCTGAATCGTGTTACAGATCCAGTGAGCAATAGTCTGCTTAGACGCAGGAGCACCAACCTTGTTGGCAGCATACACGATAAACAGAGCCTCTGTTTTCCTAACTCGAGACGTTCTGGCCACATAAATTTTCAATGCCCTGACCACATCCAGGTATTCGGAATCCCCCACGTCCCTTGAAGCCACAGGCACCCCAATAGGTTGGTTCATATGAAAAGAAGAAAACACCTTAGGCAAAAATTGGGGACGAGTCCGCAACTCAGCTCTATCCACATGGAAAATCAGATAAGGGCTTTTGTGAGACAAAGCCCCTAACTCCGACACTCGCCGCGCCGAAGCCAAGGCCAACAACATGACCACTTTCCAAGTGAGATACTTTAATTCAACTGTTTGAAGCGGTTCAAACCAGTGAGACT
This sequence comes from Pseudophryne corroboree, assembly GCF_028390025.1. Classification (NCBI taxonomy): domain Eukaryota; kingdom Metazoa; phylum Chordata; class Amphibia; order Anura; family Myobatrachidae; genus Pseudophryne; species Pseudophryne corroboree. The sequence goes on along the minus strand of NC_086447.1, from coordinate 372,039,478 downwards.
TAAGGAACCGTAACACCACGTTAAGGTCCCATGGTGCCACTGGAGGCACAAAAGGAGGCTTGATATGCAGCACCCCTTTCACGAAAGTCTGGACTTCTGGAAGAGAAGCCAATTCCCTTTGAAAGAAAATGGATAGGGCCGAAATCTGAACCTTAATGGAGCCTAACTTTAGGCCCAAATTCACTCCAGTTTGCAAAAAGTGGAGAAAATGGCCCAGATGGAATTCTTCCGGAGGAGCAGTCTTTGCTTCGCACCAAGACACATACTTCCTCCAGATACGGTGATAATGTTTCGATGTCACCTCCTTCCTTGCCTTTATTAGAGTAGGAATGACCTCTTCCGGAATGCCCTTTTCCGCTAAGATCCTGCGTTCAACCGCCATGCCGTCAAACGCAGTCGTGGTAAGTCCTGGAACAGACAGGGCCCTTGTTGTAACAGGTCTTCCCCGAGAGGAAGAGGCCACGGATCGTCTGAGAGCATTTCCTGCAGATCCGGATACCAGGCCCTGCAAGGCCAATCTGGAATGATGAGAATCGCCTGAACCCCTCTTCGTCTTATGATTCTCAGTATCTTTGAGATGAGAGGAAGAGGAGGGAACACATAGACCGACTGAAACACCTACAGTGTCACCAGTGCGTCCACTGCAAACGCCTGAGGGTCCCTTGACCTGGCGCAATATCTCGGAAGTTTCTTGTTGAGAAGTGAAGCCATCATGTCTATTTGAGGCCGACCCCACTGACTTGCAATCTCTGCGAAGACTTCCTGATGAAGTCCCCACTCTCCTGGATGTAGATCGTGTCTGCTGAGGAAGTCTGCTTCCCAGTTGTCTACTCCCGGAATGAAGACTGCTGTCAGAGCGCTTACATGACTCTCCGCCCATCGAAGAATCTTTGAGGCTTCTGCCATTGCCACTCTGCTCCTTGTGCCGCCTTGGCGGTTTACATGAGCCACTGCTGTGATGTTGTCTGACTGAATCAGAACCGGTAGACCTTGAAGTAAGGTCTGCGCCTGACGAAGGCCATTGTATATGGCCCTTAATTCCAGAATGTTGATGTGTAGACAAGCCTCCTGGCTTGACCACAGACCCTGGAAGTTTCTTCCCTGTGTGACTGCTCCCCATCCTTGGAGGCTCGCGTCCGTGGTCACCAGAACCCAGTCCTGGATTCCGAACCTGCGACCCTCTAGAAGGTGAGTACTCTGCAGCCACCACAGGATAGATACCCTGGCCCTGGGGGACAGGCGGATCATCTGATGATTCTGTAGATGTGACCCGGATCACTTGTCCAGAAGGTCCCACTGAAAAGTTCTGGCATGGAACCTGCCGAATGGAATGGCCTCGTAAGACGCCACCATTTTTCCCAGCACTCGCGTGCAGTAATGTACCGACACCCTGTCTGGCTTCAACAGGTCCCTGACCAAGTCCTGCAGTTCCTGGGCCTTTTCCGACGGGAGAAAGACCCTCTTTTGTTCCGTGTCCAGAATCATGCTTAAGAAAGGCAATCTGGTTAATGGAACTAACTGTGACTTTGGCAGGTTTAGAATCCAACCGTGTTGTTGTAACACCCTCAAAAAGAGTGATACTTTGACCAGCAACTGTTCTCTCGATCTCGCTTTTATCAGGAGATCGTCCAAGTATGGGATAATTGTGACCCCCTGCTAACGCAGGAGCACCATCATCTCCGCCATTAATTTGGTAAAAATTCTCGGGGCCGTGGACAGCCCAAACGGCAACGTCTGAAATTGGTAGTGACAATCCTCCACCACAAATCTCAGGAACGCCTGATGAGGTTGATAAATGGGGACATGAAGGTATGCATCCTTTATGTCTAGAGACACAATATAATCTCCTTCTTCCAGACTTGCAATGACCGCCCTGAGCTACTCCATCTTGAACTTGAACCTCTTTAAGTCTAGGTTTAAGGATTTTAAATTTAGAATGGGTCTGACCGAACCGTCCGGTTTCGGGACCACAAACAGGGTTGAGTAATAGCCCATCCCCTGCTGCAGCAGGGGAACCTTGACCATCACTTGTTGGAGACACAATTTTTTAATTGCTGCCAAAATTACCTCCCTCTCTGGGGAAGAAGTCGGCAGTGCCGATTTGAAAAACCGGCAAAGGGGCACCTCTTCGAATTCCAGCTGGTACCCCCAGTAAACAATGTCTATTGCCCAGGGGTGCACCCGAGAATGAATCCAGACCTGGCTGAAAAGACCAAGACGTGCCCCCACCGGAGCGGACTCCATCCGCGGAGCCCCAGCGTCATGCTGTGGATTTAGTAGAGGCCGGGGAGGACTTTTGAACCTGGGAACTGGCTGTAGTTGGTAGCTTTTTCCCCTTGCCCTTACCTCTGGCAAGAAAGGAAGATCCCCAAGCCCTCTTGGATTTATATGGCCGAAAGGACTGCATCTGATAATGTGGCGTTTTCTTAGGTTGTGAAGAAACGTAAGGTAAAAAGGTTGATTTACCTGCAGTAGCTGTGGAAACTAGGTCCGCGAGACCTTCCCCAAACAACTCCTCACCCTTGTAAGGTAAAACCTCCATATGCCGTTTTGAGTCGGCATCACCCGACCACTGTCGGGTCCACAGTGCTCGCCTGGCAGAAACTGCCATAGCGTTCGCTCTGGACCCCAGTATGCCTATATCCCTCTGAGCCTCTCTCATATAAAGGACCACATCCTTAATATGACCCAGGGTCAATAAGATAGAATCCCTATCCATCGTATCCATATCAGTAGATAAGGTATCTGTCCACGCTAGTACAGCGCTACAAACCCAAGCCGACGCTATTGCCGGTCTGAGTAATGTACCGGTATGCGTGTAAATTGACTTTAGTTTCTTGCTTGCGATCAGCAGGATCCTTGAGGGCAGCAGTATCCTGCGACGGCAGCGCCACCTTTTTGGACAGGCGCGTCAACGCTTTATCCACCCTTGGGGATGATTCCCACCGTATCCTGTCCTTGATCGGGAAAGGATACGCCATAAGAATCCTTTTGGGAATCTGCAGCTTCTTGTCTGGAGTTTCCCAAGCACTGTCAAATAACTCATTTAATTCAAAAGAAGGTGGAAAAGTAACCTCAGGCTTCTTTTCTTTAAACATGTGGATTTTCGGATTAGTCACCGCGGGGTCATCTATAATATGCAGCACATCCTTAATAGCAATAATCATATAATGAATACTCTTTGCCAAGTTTGGTTGCAACCTCGCATCATCATAATCGACACTGGATTCAGAATCCGTGTCGGTATCTGTGTCAACTACCGGGGAAAGTGGGCGTTTTTGAGACCCAGAAGGCCCCTGTGACGTAGGGAAAGGCAGGGTATGACCCTCTGTACTGTCCCTGGATTCTGCTTTGCCCAAACGTTTGTGCAATAAATTAACATTGGCATTTAAAATATTCCACATTTCCATCCAGTCATGTGTCGGCGTTGCCAACGGAGACACCACACTTATACGCTCCACCTCATCCCTAGGAGAGCCTTCCGCTTCAGACATGCCGACACGCACGTACTGACACACCACTCACTCAGGGAAAACTCTATCTGGAGAAAGTTCCCCCAAAAGGCCCTTTGGAGAGACAGAGAGAGAGTCTGCCAGCACACACCCAGCGCCAATAACCCTGGGAAAAGAAAAAATATTAACCAGATACAGCGCTATTCACTGCTCCAAATTATGTGCCCCCCCCCCCCTTCTTTAAAACCCTCTGTCACCGGTGATCAGCAGGGGAGAGTCCGGGGGGCCAGCTTCTCAGCGTGTGCTTGTGGAGAAAATGGCGCTGGTGAGTGCTGAGGGAGAAGCCCCGCCCCCTCAGTGGCGGGCTTCGGTCCCGCTCTTTCTTTAAACTGGCGGGGGTCTGAAATAATACTAAAAATTTGTATATACCTATTGCCAGTGTCGAGGTCCACATTGCTGCCCAGGGCGCCCCCCCCCCCCCCACGCCCTGCACCCAACAGTGTCCGCTGTGTGTGTGTCCGTGGGAGCAATGGCGCGCAGCATTACCTCACTGAAGATCTGATGTCTTCTGCCGCCTTTGAAGTCTTCTGCCTTCCTATACTCACCCAGCTTCTATCTTCCGGCTCTGCGAGGAGGACGGCGGCGCGGCTCCGGGACGAACCGCTAGGGGAGACCTGTGTTCTGACTCGCTCTGGAGCTAATGGTGTCCAGTAGCCTAAGAAGCAGAGCCTAACATTTAAGTAGATCTGCTTCTCTCTCCTCAGTCCCACGATGCAGGGAGCCTGTTGCCAGCAGGTCTCCCTGAAAATAAAAAACCTAACAAAATACTTTTTTACAGGAAGCTCAGGAGAGCTCCCTGTAGTGCACCCAGTCTCCTCTGGGCACAGTATTAAACTGAGGTCTGGAGGAGGGGCATAGAGGGAGGAGCCAGTGCACACCCATTCCTAAAGTTCTTTTTAGTGCCCATGTCTCCTGTGGAGCCCGTCTATTCCCCATGGTCCTTACGGAGTCCCCAGCATCCTCTAGGACGTAAGAGAAACATACTTTTTCCAGATACGATGATAATGTTGTGACGTAACCATCTTCCTGGCCTGGACCATGGTAGAAATAACCCGAGGGAAGGCCCTTTCTTGCTAGAATCTCCCTCTCAACTTCCAAACCGTCAAACGTAGCCGCTGTAAGTCTGGATAGACGAACGGACCTTGCTGAAGAAGATCGTCTCAGAGTGATAGAGGACATGGATCCTCCAGAGTCATGGTTAGGAGGGCCGAGTACCACGCCCATCGAGGGCAAGTAGAATTGCCTGAACACTTTCCCTTCTTAGCCTTTTTAGCACTCTGGGGATCAGCTGTAGAGGAGGGAACAGGTACACAAACTGGTACGTCCACGGTGATGTCAGCGCGTCCACTGCTACAGCCTGTGGATCCCTCGTCCTGGAACAGTAACGGCAAAGCTTCTTGTTGAGACGAGAAGCCATCAGATCTATCTGTGGACAGCCCCACTGGTGAATCACCTGTTGAAACACCTGGGGATGTAGGCCCCACTCCCCCGGATGGAGGTCATGCCTGCTGAGGAAGTCTGCTTCCCAGTTGTCCACTCCTGGAATGAATACGGCTGAGATGGCCCTTGTTTTGATCTCCGCCCAGACGAGAATCCTTGACACTTCTCGCATTGCCGCTCTGCTTCTTGTTCCCCCTTGTCGGTTTATGTACGTCACCGCCGTGGCATTGTCCGAATGAACCTGAATCGCCTGATTCTTCAGGAGATGAGAAGCCTGCAGAAGAGCATTGTAAATTGCCCTCAATTCCAGGATGTTTATCGGCAAAGCTGATTCCTGCACTGACCATAACCCCTGGAACTGGGCCCCTTGGGTCACCGCTCTCCAACCCCGGAGGCTGGCATCCGTTTTCAGTATAATCCACGAGTGGAGATTGAAACTTCTGCCCTCTATCAGGTGAGGAACGTGAAGCCACCATAATAGAGAAATCCGGGCCTTCGGAGATAGGGACACATCCTGATGCATATGAAGGTGAGAACCCGACCATTTGTCTAGCAGATCCAGTTGAAATGGTCGGGCATGAAATCTGCCGTATTGGAGTGCCTCGTACAAAACCACAATCTTGCCCAGTAAGCAGATGCAAAGATGTATGGACACCCTGCGAGGACTGAATACCGAGCGGACCATAGCCTGGATAGTCAAGGTCTTGTCCATCGGGAGAAACACCTTTTGAGATACCGTATCCAGAATCATCCCCCGGAACTGAAGACGTTGGGTCGGTTCCAGGTGAGATTTCTGAAAATTTAGGATCCACCCATGATCCGTAAGTAGGCGACTACTTAGATCGATGCCATGCAGTAAACGCTCCCTGGACACCGCCTTTATTAGGAGATCGTTTAAATAGGGAACTATGTTCCCTCCCATCATGTGTAGTTGCAGCATCATCTCCGCTATGACCTTGGTGAAGACCTTCGGAGCTGTGGATACTCCAAAGGGTATGGCCTGAAACTGGAAATGGTCGTCTAAAATGGTGAACCTGAGGCAAGCCTGATGAGAGGGCCACATGGGAATGTGTAGATAAATATCCTTGACATCCAGAGACACCAGGAACTACCCCTCCTCCAGAGCAGACACCACCGCCCGCAGGGATTCCATCTTGAATTTGAACTCCCGCAAATACGGGTTTAGAGACTTCAGGTTCAAGATGGGTCGCATCAAACCGTATGGGTTGGGAACGAGAAAAAGACTGGAGTAAAAAACCCTGTTGCATAAAGGAGGAAGTACAGGAACTACCACCCCAGTCTGCAAAAGCTTTTGAATAGCCTCTTGCAAGGTAACTTGTGCTGCGGGTAAAGCTGGTAAGCCCGACTTAAAAAACCTGTGAGGAGGTAGTGTTTGAAATTCCAGCCAGTATCCTTGGGAAATGAGATCCCTCATCCAAGGATCCCAGCAGACGAGCACCTACCTGAAAGTTGCCTTGCTGCTGGGTCCAACCGTCACCCAGAAGGCTTAGCGGCAAGGGATCCGGTGGTCTGGTCAAGGGAGACAGCAGATGCAGGTTTACGGGAGTTACCATGAGATCCTCTGGTAGTGGTGGAGACCCCTCGGCCCCTGCCTCTGAACCTCGCCACACGAAAAGGACTGCAAAGAGGGTCCGGTGTAAAAACGTCTAGCAGGTGGCGCAGCCGACAGCAGATAGGTAGACTTACCCACCCGTTGCTTGGGAGATCCATTTATTTAATTTGTCTCCAAACAAGGCATCACCTGTAAAGGGAAGATTTTCCACACCCTTTTTGGAATCAGCGTCAGCCGACCACGGACGTAACCACAGAGCTCTGCGCGTTGAAATAGCCATAGCAGTAGTGCGGCCATTTATCTTACATAATTCTTTAATAGCCTCGCTTATAAAATTTGCAGCATCCTGTATATGTTGCAGCAGAGTAATGACCTCATCCCTGGGTAGTCTAAACCATCAATAACATTATCAGACCACTTGACAACCGCCCTTGAGATCCACCCGCAAACTATTGTGGGGCGTTGTGCTGCGTCTGCTGCCGTATAAATTGCCTTAAGCGTTGTCTCAATTTTATGGTCAGCTGGCTCCTTCATGGATATAGCCACAGGAACAGGTAGTACTAATTTCTTAGACAATCTGGACACAGATGTATCGACTGACGGGGGTTTTTCCCAGACCTTCCTGTACTCAACTGGAAGGGGAAAAGTAGATAAAAACCTCTGAGGAAATTAAAAAATGTTTTATCAGGGTTTAACCAAGCCTCCCTGGCCAGAGAGTTTAACTCTTTAGACACCGGAAAGGTAGCTGAACTCTTTATTCTAACATTCAAGTATAATTCCTCATCTGGTTCCGCCTCCTAATCCGGTATGTGGAGGACCTCCCTTACCGCAAATTTAAGAGCCTCCACCCCAGGGGACAGAGAGCTGTCCCCTCATCCATATCATCGTCATCCACATCTGGCTGATCAGAATCAGACTGGAGAACCTGTGGCAGTGAGAGTTTATGTGAAGCCACTAGAGGGGGCTGAAAAGCCTTCTTGGTATCTGCTGCTTTAGCCACACAATCAATTGAGTGTTTTAACACCTGTCTCTCTCTCTTATACCCCTTTTCCACCTGAGTACCGTGTCCGATCCGGGATTTTTAACCCGGCTACAACCCGTGTCGGCCCCCCCGTTTCCACTGCACTTCGACACGGGTTATTCCCGGGTCGGATCTGTTTCCACCTAACCCGGGTAAGCTCTGTAAAAGCCTATTGATGTAATTACAAATGGACTTTTTACTGTCTCCAGATGATGTCACCAAAAAGGACCAAAAGGGAGGGGTGGGGCCTGCTCACAGCATTGCAGCAATGGACGCCGGTGCAGTAGCTGTGTCTAGCATGGAGTCGCAGACTGTTTGCAGTTTACTGCTGCTTATTTCTGCTACAGACAACTTGATGCAGCTTCTCACCTTGTGCTACCTACTGCTGAGCTGGAGAAGGAGGGCTCAGTTCTTTGCAGAGAGGGCTACCTATCGACACAAATATTTGAAAAGGAGGGGAGCGCTTATATCATCCACTGTTATTTCTCTCATAACAATGAACTCTACACCAAGCCGAAGAATGTGGGTGAGAGATCGCAGACATGGAGAAGCATTCATGCAGACCATTCTAGCATATCAGGAGGAGCAGTTGATGGAAAACTTCAGGATGTCTCGCGCTACATTCGAGTATGTTTTGGAACTACTGTCTCCCGCAATAACCATGCAGACCACCAGGTTCCGGAAGCCCATTGAGCCAGCCAGGAGATTAGCGATTGCAACCCCTGGAGAGTATCGCACAGTTTCCAATTTATTTGGAGTAGGGATTGGCACGGTCTGCAAGATTGTCTACCAGGTCACGGGGGCATTGCTGGATACCATGTACCATCGCTTTATTTCCTTGCCACAAGGACAGCGGCTAGATGCGACTATAAAAGGATTTAAGAAGAGTGGCTACCCACAGTGTGCTGGTGCCACAGATGGGACCCACATCCCCATCATCGCCCCCCGTGACAACCCAGCAGACTATTACAATCGTAAGGGTTGGCATTCCATTGTTCTGCAAGCTGTAGTGGACCACAAATACTGGTAAGCACTGTTTCACTAATGTGTTTGAAATAGGCTTGGGCTGTTTTATGATAATGCATAAATTGTAATTTACCTTTATTTTTAGTTTCACAGATGTCTTCATAGGGTGGCCCGGACGGTCACATGATGCAAGGGTTCTCGCCAACTCCGATCTTTATGGTATTGCTGAGGACAAGCTTGGTGGATGGCTTTTCCCTCAAGAGGTAAGATTATTTACTACTTAAACTAATGTTCGCCCATAAACCAATAGTCAAGTTTTACCCCTGTAATAATATTAATGTTTTATTAACAGAAATCGGTGATCGTACATGGTGTGGACATCCGAGTCCACCTCATTGGTGATGCAGCATACCCATTACAGCGCTGGCTAATGAAGGGCTACACTCAGCATGTTCACTTATCTCCCGAACAGACATCATATACCCATGCCCTAAGTTCGGTCCGTATGGCAGTGGAGAATGCGTTTGGGCGTTTAAAAGGATGCTGGCGCTGCCTCATCAAGAGGAATGATGTGGACTTGAAAATAATGCCAGATATAGTAGCAGCCTGCTGCATTCTCCATAACATATGTGAGATTCAAAAGGAAAACTTTCTCCCCGAGTGGAATGTACATGATCATGGGGCGGGGGTCACTGTACATGATGCACCAGGCTTGGTGGGGGGGGGGGTAGGACACTGCCAGCGAGTGCATAAGGGCCACCATTGCAGCTAATCTTCAAACAATGTTGCAGTAGAGAAGACAGACAAGTTTTTGTGTGCAAACATTGTTTATTTTGTTTTTCAGTTATAAAAATTTTGTTCAAAAGTTATAAGTTATTATATGTTGTCTTTTAAACAGTTGGCACACATTTTCTGAGGTAACAATATAAAATATTTAAGTGCAAACATAACACTCTGTAAAATTCCAGATAACGCAAGGGGTCTTCAACATGTGTCCCTCCAGCTGTTGTGGAACTACATGTATCAGCATGTCTTGCTATGTATTTCCACAACAGCTAGAGGGCTACATGGTGAAGACACCTGCCCTGAGGTAACAATATAAAAGAGTAAAGTGCAAACAGGGCACTCTGTAAAAAAAAACCTAATGTTTGATTTGGCAGGTATCAGGGTAGCCCCAATATTTGGATCACACTGCCGCACATTTTCTGAGGTAACAATATAAAAGGTAGCCCCAATATCTGGATCCCACTGCCCATTTTCTGAGGTAACAATATAAAATGATAAAAGTTTAAAGTGCCAACAGGGCACTATGTAAAATAAAAATAATGTTTGGATTTGTAGGTATCAGGGTTGAGGATACAGTGCAAACAGAACCTTAAAACACAAACATTGTTTTATCACCCGCTGCTCTAAGGCAGTTGTCTATATACCCGATATTCTGAGGATTGCGGGATTTGTGTTGGGGGATTTGAGGGAGGCTCATAGTTGTATGGACCATATGGGTGCTGTGGGTAGGCTGTGTCTTGCTGTTGTGCTTGTGTGGTATTCCCTATGGTACGTGCAAACGTGCCTTCAAAAAATGTCATCTGCCTATCATGCATTATCATTAACTGCGTCATAAAAGTTTGATGCATTTCCTTTTCTGACGCAAGAAATCTCTCAAGCCGTGCATCTTCCTGGGCATTGAGCTCACTATCCGCCTCACGCAGGTGATCCACGATAATGGACGCCATTGCTCTGACCGTTTGTTCTGTTTTGTTTTGTTTCTTTTTCCACTGTGGAACGTTGTAGAATGTAAAGGGGATGAAACAGAATGTAAGCAACAATATAAAAATAGCAGTGGTAGCATATACGTGTTTGTGGCCTTCTCCCACCTGCACACTAGCTATACTCTGCAACATTACCATGATTCTATTAAAAAATAGCAGTGGTAGCATATACGTGTTTGTGGCCTTCTCCCACCTGCACACTAGCTATACTCTGCAACATTACCATGCCTTTACATAGATTCTGTATAGGGACTGCTGCAACTGTATTTGTAATGGTAATACTTACTATTTGAGCGCAAAGTTGTGGTCTTGGGGGGTTGCGACGTCTCCGCCTGAGACTGTGGTACGTCCTCAATAGTGGCACTGATGGAATCATCATTGACGGTCGAGTCTTCAAAACTGCTGTCCGATATAAGCAGCGGAGATGATGGGCTGCATTGTGAGCTGGGAAGGCTGTGCTGTGTTTCGTAGTGCCTTCAATTTGTTAACGACTTGTTGCTGGGTTTTTTGGATGCCCCTTTCTGCCAGCATAAGGGATATGTTCTTGTAGGCTATAGCATCCTTAACTGTTCCAGTCACCTGCCTTCTAATTTCTTCCTCTCCCCGAATATTAAGCAGCTCTTTGATCTCTGTGTCTGACCAGGTATGGGTAGTCATAGCTGTGCTGAAGTTTCTGCTGCTGTATAGTGTCTGTTTGTTTGGAAGCTGCTGCAATAAAAATATCTGTATGTACCCAGCGTGACTTCAGAGTGTTTTGTTTGCAAGCTGCCTCAATGCCTGCATGTGCCCAGAGTAGTGTTGTTTGCAAGCTGCTGCGGTGCCTGCATGTGCCCAGCGTGTCTCCCAGGGATGACATCATCTTCCTGTGCCCCAGTAGAACCAATCAGCGTCTCAGAGCATTACTCGGGTCTGAAAACACGGGTAATGACCGTTTCCACTGCACACTTACCCGGGTCATTACCGTGTTCTACCCAGGTAGCTATCCGGGTAGGATTCCCGGGTCACTCAACCCGTGTTGACCCGTTTCCACCTACTAAAAACCCGTGTCGATGCGCGCCCCCATGCAAAAACACGGGTAAAAAAAGCTAGTAGAAAAGGGGTATCAGCTAATTCTGAATTTACATTTTGAATCATGCTTTTAAAGCTATGCAACCAGTCAGGTGCTTGTGAACTGTGTCCCTGTGGAGATAAGGAACATTGCTCACACATAAGTGACCCCGCAGAAGACGGGGTAGAGTTATAAGCAGCACACATAACCATGTCCACAGACATCCTTCACAACTGTAATACAGATCCTGGAGTGACACTGAGGAACGGAGACCAGCTCCGCACAGATCCTGGAGTGACACTGAGGAACGGAGACCAGCACACAGAACACAGCAGCACAATGTGTTAAAGTATGTGTATGACCGACCTAACAACAGTGCAGCGGCGCTACCGCTGGAGTGTTCCCCACTTCCTATGACCCCCTGGTACCAGTTGTACAGCCTGTGACAGCATGGGTGCTGGAGGAGCAGCGTGCATGCAGCCTGTCAGATCCGTAGCAGCAGGAAATGGCGCCATCCCGCCACTGGTCCCGCTCCGAGAAGATCCACCCCTTGTAATGGCTACAAGTAGATGTATCTCAAACAGTACACACAAAGCCTTGAGACAGTGAGCCCAGAGCCAGTTTGTCTGCGGTGGCACCACAGCTCTGGGCCCGTGACCGCCGTGTGTCATGCCGCCAAAACTGCAGGGGGACCCACTAACCGGGACCCCGGTGTAACACTCACCGCATCTGGTCTTCAAGGTGGCGGCTAGCTGCTGGCGTGGGTACACATACTAACGATGTGTGATCATTACCTCAGGAGCTCAGTGTCCTGTCAGCTGGGATTACGAACCATTAACCCTCTGGAGGTTGTTTCAGTCCCCCCTCTAAGTCCCACAAAGCAGGTAGTCTGTTTGCCAAGCAGAGCTACCTGAAAATAATAACCTAAATTAAATTTAAAGAAACATTTCTGGAGCTCCAGAGAAGTGCACCCGGCTCCTTGGGCACATTTTTCTACACTTAGTCTGGTAGGAGGGGCACCACTGAAGTAATCTGGAGTCTCTCTGGAGGAGCTGCGCGTCCCTGTCAGTCAGCATCTGTGTCCACTGCAGAGAGAAAATGGCGCTGGTGAGCTGCTGGATCCTCTCATAGTGAAGCCCCGCCCCTTCAATGGCACGCGGTCTTCCTGCACTTTTTTATACTGGGTGAGGTCATTTTGTGCCTAAAATGGAGTCAGCCCCCTTTTAAGTCTGTAATGCCAGTCTGGTTACTCTGTACACATATAGTGTAGTGAGACTCAGTTCGCTCCCTCAGAAACTGTGCGTCTGCACTGTGTACCGAGTCTGGAGACCCAGCCGCCCCATGTACAAGCCGTGCGTCGCCGTACCCTCATGCCGCCATAATGGCCGGCAACCAGCTAACTGGGACGCCAGCTTAGTACTCACCACTCTTCTATCTTCTGGCTCCGTTAGGGGTGGCGGCGTGCTGCGGGAATGTACACTCGCCATGGTGGGGCTTGCGAAAAGTTCCCTCAGGAGCTTGTGACCTGTCAGGGGGGAACGGGACCATTAACCCTTCAAGAGGTTGGGCCGTTCCCCCCTAAGTCCCACGAAGCAGGCAGGCTGGTGCCATGCAGTCCTGCCTGAAAACAACAAATAAAATAAATGCAGAAAACTCTTCTGGAGCTTCCAGCGACGTGACCGGCTCCTCCGGGCACATTTACTAAACAGAGTCTGGTAGGAGGGGTATAGAGGGAGGAGCCAGCCCACACTATCAAATTCTTAAAGTGCTCAAGGCTCCTAGTGGACCCGTCTATACCCCATGGTACTACATGGATTCCCAGTATCCCCAAGGGCGTAAGAGAAATTGTTCATATCTTTCAGTGTGTAGGCACCAACGATGAATGATGCGCGGTCGTGCGGTCGTTCATTGTTGGTACCGACTCGTTTATACCTGCAAGCCAATATGGACAATATCGTCCATATTAGCATGCAGGGCTATGGTGCCGAATGACATCAAGGAGTGAAGAAACTTCACTACCCCTGTCACTCCACAGCCGCCGGGTCGTCCGTTGTCCGTATCTGCAGTCGGGCAACTTGGCGGCAAATCGGCCAGTGTGTAGGGCCCATAAGTGTGTAAAGCGAGACTTGAGGTCAGCAATATCATGGAAATTAGTGCTCACTCTATTATCAATTATTTCCATAAGTTTATCTAGCCTGAAGACACTGGCTGCATCCACCTTCATTAACCCGCGAGAATGTAGCAGTTTGGTCCTGCAAGGGGGGTCCATAGTATCTCTTATGGCCTGCTCCATCGAGGAATAAGTCACTGGGCTCTAATTGTCTGCTTTAGTGAGAGTTGAAACGGTGGAGAAATCACGGCTCCCATCTGAGCGTCTGGGTCGGAGGCCATAATGGAATTGCGGCGTTTGTGTCCCCATGCTTTGTTGTGTTTTCCCGACATCTCTGGGTAGAAGAAGCTAGCAGGGTCAGAAGGTCAAATAGAACATATTTAACCTATAATATATCATTATTAAATGTGACAGCAACTGCCATACAATGATGTCTTTGCAGTCTAAGTTTGCCTTTAGAAGACTTGGATGTCATGTAGTTTGCGGAGTGAGTAGGGAGTTCTCCACAGTGAAATGAGAGTTAATATCACACAGAGACAATTAGGGACTGATTCTGAGTCACACTGAGACTGCTTTAGTGTCTGTTGCTGTAGTATAGTCTGAATGTGCAAAGACTGATGTGCCCACTTTGTTTCTTTAGCTGCACAATGGAAACTTGCACCGGCCCTACACTAGGAGAAGATTCTCTATCAGAGTATGGCCTGTAATATTAGCTATTAACAACCTGAGTTCGCAACAACTGCTGTGACACTCCCATAACACACCAATAAGATAGTGCAATTCCATGCATGTAAATAGCCACCGTGTAGTCACCACCCAGGTATGCCCAATACATTCCCGTGCATCTCAATCACAACTGCACGTGTGAATTTTTAGAAGCTTAGACGCAAGCGTAGTTGAAAAATATTGTGCATTTAAAGCCTAATTCATGTTGGATCGCAAATCGTTTTCCAACCGGAATTTTTGCGTTCACCCGGCGGGCGCATGCGCAGGGCCCATATTTCAGCTTTAGGGCTTTTATCGCTGCAACAAATAGTTCTTGTGGTATTGCTAAATAATGGGATTTTTTACTCACCGTAAAATCTCTTCCTGGAATCCATCTGGGGGACGCTGCATCATGACCTCTGGGTTATAGTGTGGGTTATGGAGGTTAGGCACAAAAAAAAATAAAAGCTGACTCCTCCCCCCTTTTAACCCTCCCACCGCCAGCAGAGCCTCAGTCTACGTTTAGTTAAGGCGCATGGAGGAAGCATACAAGAAACAACGCAAGAAAACCAAACAAGAAGAGAGGGATCGCAGTGTCCCCCAGGTGGATTCCGAGGAAGAGATTTTATGGTGAGTAAAAAAAATTGGATTTTAAATTACCTACCGGTCAATCCTTTTCTCGTAGTCCGTAGAAGATACTGGGGTCCATTTAGTACCATGGGGTATAGATGGGTCCACTAGGAGCCATAGGCACTTTAAGAATTTGATAGTGTGGGCTGGCTCCTCCCTCTATGCTCCTCCTACCAGACTCAGTCTAGGAAATTGTGGCCGAGGAGACGGACATACTTGGAGAGGATAGATAAAGGATAGTGGTGAGATTCGAACCAGCACACATAACAAGAGGAAAGCCAAGCTAACCAAACTTGAAACAGGAACAGCAACGGCTGAACCAACATTACTTAACCAAGTAACAGTGCAGGAAGAACAAAGCACTGGGCGGGGCCAAGTATCCTCTACGGCAGGGGTGGGCAAACTACGGCCCGCTGGCCGGAACAGATTCTTCCTGGCCCGCTGGCTCCCACCACTGAGCAATGACAAGCGGCTCGACCGACTGCTTGTCACTGTGCTACAATAGCTTCAAGCCGCGGCCACCGCTGAGTGTGGAGAGAACAGGTCACTCACTGTGTGCAGTCGGGTGTACTGGACGCAGTGCAGTGGACAGAAGGACCAGGTAGACGTCAGGCATTGGGGGGAGACTCGGAGTTGGGGGTGAAGCAAACGACAGCACTCAGACCCGGGAGATTTAAATGAACCTGCACTGTCTGCAGTGGGGGAGCGGCGCGCTGTCTGTGGATTGTCAATGCTACCGTAAGTCTGCCAGTGCCCAGTATGCAGGGGGTGGGAGGAAGAGCTGCTAAGTGGAGGGAGAGATAGGGAGAGAAGCTGCTAATATACTGGATGCTGTTTCTTTGTTTTCAGCAGTTTTTATTTTTATTTTATTATTCACTTATAGTGTCTCTTTACTTGAAAGAAGACTCTTTCTTTTTTAGACATTGCTATTTATTTTTGCCAGCCCCCATGTGAATATATATATATATATTTTTTTTTTCTTTTTTGCATACACGGGTGAAGGGGGAAGGGGGGTTCTGGAGTTGCAGCCGAAAAATGCCACTATATAAATAAAAAGGGGCATATTTTGAGTGTGGAGACCTCGAATAATCACTGGAAAGTGTTAAGTGGCCCCCTGGCTGAAATAATTCCCCACCCCTGCTCTACGGACTACGAGAAAAGGATTTACTGGTAGGTAATTAAAATCCTATTTTCTCTTACGTCCTGGAGGATACTGGGGCCCATTTAGTACCATGAGGATGTACCAAAGCTCCCAAACCGGGTGGGAGAGTGCTGAGGTTCCTGCAGTACTGAATGACAAAACTGAAGGTTCTCAGAGGCCAAAGTATCGAACTTGTAGAACTTAGCAAACCTGTTCGAACCTGACCAAGTAGCTGCTCGGTAGAGCTGTAAAGCCTAGACACCCCGGGCTGCCGCCCAGGAAGAACCCATCGACCTAGTAGAGTGGGCCTGTGTAGATTTTGGACATGGCAAACTTGCCGTGGAATAAGCATGCTGGATAGTAAGTTTGATCCAGCATGTAATAGTCTGCTTTGAAGGAGGACACCCAATCTAATTGGGATCATAAAGAACAAACAGTGAGTCCGTCTTTCTGTGACACGCTGTTCTTTTAACATAATGTACACCTTCAAACCCCTCACAACATCCAAAAACTTTAAAGTAGCAGAGGTGTCGGTGACAACAGGAACCACAATAAGCTGGTTGATGTGAAACGCAGACACCACCTTAGGAAGAAATTGCTGACGAGTTCTGAGTGCAGCTCTGTCTACATGGAAAATTAAATAGGGACTTTTGTGAGACAAAGCCCCCAGCTCCGACACACGTCTTGCTGAAGCTAAGGCCAACAGTGTGACAGTCTTCCGCGTAAGATATTTTACATCCACCTCCTGTAACGGCTCAAACCAGTCCAATTAGAGGAAATGCAGCACCACATCGAGATCCCAAGGTGCCATGGGAGGCACAAAGGGAGGTTGGATGTGCAGAACACCTTTCAAGAACGTCTGGACCTCAGGGAGAGAAGCCAATTGTTTCTGAAAGAAAATGGACAAGGCTGAAATCTGGACTTTTACAGAGCCCAGACGTAGGCCCACATCCACTCCTGCTTGTAGAAAAAGCAGGAAACATCCCAGATGGAATTCCACCGCATAAAATTTTCTGCTCTCACACCAAAAGACGTATTTCTTCCAAATACGATGGTAATGCTTAGACGTTACCACTTTCCTGGCTTGGATCATAGTCGGTATAACCTTGTTAGGGATCCTTTTCCTGGCTAGATTCAGCCGTTCAACTTTCATGCCGTCAAACGTAGCCGCGGTAAGTCCTGACAGACGAACAGGCCCTGTTGCAGAAGATCCTCGCGAAGAGTAAGAGGCCACGGATCTTCGAGGAGCATCTCCAGAAGGTCCGTGTACCAGGCTCTCCTTGGCCAGTCTGGAGCAATTAGAATTGCTTGAACCTTTTCCCTTTTTATTCTCTTTAGAATTCTTTGGATCGGAGGAAGTGGAGGAAACACGTATACCCTCTGATAGACCCATGGAGTTGTCAGGGCGTCTACCGCCACCACCTGTGGGTCTCTCGACCTGGAACAATGCCGCTTGATCATCCTGTTGAGACGAGAGGCCATCATGTCGTTCTGTGGATATCCACATCGACTTGTCAAGCATCTGAACACCTCTGGATAAAAGGCCCCACTCCTCCGGATGCAGGTCTTGTCTGCTGAGCAAATCTGCTTCCCAGTTGTCCACTCCCGGAATGAAGACCGCTGAGAACGCAACAGCGTTTCTCTCTGCCCAGAGGAGAATTCTTGACACCTCTGACATTGCTGCTCTGCTTTTCGTTCCGCCCTGTCGGTTTATGTACGTTACTACCGTCACATTGTCCAACTGGACCTGAATGGCCCGATCTTGAAGAAGATGTGAGGCCTGCAGAAGGGCGTTGTATATGGCCCCGAGTTCCAGAATGTTGATTGGTAGGATGACTTTATGACTGGACCATCTTCTTTGAAACTGCACCCCCTGGGTGACTGCTCCTCAATCTCTGAGGCTTGCGTCTGTGGTTAACAGAATCCAATTTTGAATTCCGAACCTCGACGAGGTGAGAAGTCTGTAGCCACCACAGAAGGGAGATCCTGGCTCTTGGCGACAGACGGATCCTCTGGTGCATGTGAAGATGCGATCCTGACCATTTGTCCAACAGATTGAGCTGGAAGGGTCTTGCATGAAACCTTCCGTATTGAAGAGCTTCGTAAGAGGCCACCATTTTCCCCAGAAGGCGAATGCATAGATGCACCGATATCTGGGTTGGTCCAGTATCATTCCCAGGAATGAGAGCCTCAGTGTTGGCTCTAGGTGAGATATCGGAAGGTTCAGAATCTACCCATGATTCTGGAGAAGTTTGGTTGAGAGAGCAATGCTGTCCTGGCAACCTTTCACTTGACGGTGCTTTTATCAGGAGATCGTCCAGGTACGGAATTATGTTCACTCCCTGTTTGCGGAGTAAAATCATCATCTCTGCCATCACCTTGGTGAACACCCTCTGTGCCATGGAGAGACCAAATGGCAGGGCCTGGAACTGGTAGTGGCAGTCCTGCAGTGCAAATCATAGGTAAGCCTGATGAGGCAGCCAGATTGGAAAGTGAAGGTGCGCATCCTTGATATCCAGAGACACTAGGAATTACCCCTCCACCAGACCTGAGATCACCGCTCTCAGAGACACCATCAAGAATTTGAACACTCGTAAGTACGAGTTCAACGACCTGAGGTTCAAAATTGGTCTTACTGAAATGTCCGGTTTCGGTACTACAAATTATTTGGAATAGTACCACTTGTTTAGCTGATGAGGTGGAACTGGAGCAATTGCGTGAGTTTGTACCAGTTTTTGGATGGCATGTTGTAAAGTTATACTTGCCTCTTGTGAAACTGGCAAGCCTGATTTGAAGAATCTGTGAGGTAGGAGCTCTTGGAACTCCAGTCTGTAGCCCTGGGAAATAAGATCTATGACCCAGGGATCCTGGCACGAATTTGACCAGATCCGACTGAAGAATTGTAGGCGTGCTCCCACCTGACAGCCTTCCAGGCATTGCGGTCCACCGTCATGCTGAAGTCTTTGAGGAAGCAGAGCCTGAGCTCTGTTCCTGTGCACCTGCTGTTGCTGGTTTGCGTGGTTTACCTCTTGCGCCGCTGGAGGACGTAGAAGCACCTCTGGATTTGCCCTTGAACTTGGCCATCTGAAAGGACTGTAACTTAGAAGCTGAATAAGTCTTCTTGTTTTGGGGGGGCTGCGGAAGGAAGATACGTGGACTTACCCGCAGTAGCTGTGGAGATCCATTTGTCTAATTCATCTCAGAACAAGGCCTCTCCTGTGAATGGTAGGCCTTCCATGCCTTTCCGCGTTAGCAGTCCACTGGCGTAGCCACAAGCCCCTGCGTGACGACACTGCCATAGCAGTGGTGCATGCGTTAAGCGCTCCTATTTCCTTTATGGCTTCCACCATAAAGTTTGCAGAGACCTGTATATGCTGCAGGAGTAAGACAACATCCCCCCTAGATAAGGAATCTAACCCCTCAATTAGGTTACCTGAACATTTCGCAATGGCTTTAGTGATCCACGCACATGCAATAGTGGGTCTCTGGGCCACCCCAGCAGCTGTGTACAATGATTTTAGTGTAGTCTCAATTTTACGATCAGCCGTATCTTCAGGGAGTCTGCACCAGGAACAGGAAATGCAATTTTACGTGACAGCCAAGAGACTGATGCGTCCACTATCGGTGGATTTTCCCATTTTTTCCTATCCTCCATAGGAAAAGGAAACAATGAGATCAACCTTCCCCCCCCCCCACCCCTCTAAGTCCACCTCTCCCTCCTCCATGTCTAACCTGTCAGCGTCAGTCAGACTGTAGGATATGGGCCAGAGATCGCTTTTGCAGACAAATGGGAGGGAACTGAGACGCTGTATTGGGTACTGAGTCTCTGTTCATAAACTCATCCACAGTCTGTTTTAAGTATTGCGTCTCTTTCTCATTGCGGGACAATTTTGTAGAAAGAGTGGAGATCATTCCCTTAAGAGAATTAACCCATTCCGGTTCAGCCACGCTAGCCTGTGAACCCTGAGTACTTAGTAGTGAGCACTCTGGTGAAGAGGAACACTCTGCGGTACAAGACACACACTCTCTGCCTGACAATGTAATGTGACAGCACACACACACACACACACACACACACACACACACACACACACACAGGAAAGGTTAAGCACAATTAACCCACAAAGAGCCCTTCAGGGAGACAGAGTTGTTTGGAGCCAGCCCCCACCGCGCCCTTACTGCTAATGCCAAGGTTAGCCGGGTCGCAGACTAAGTACCCTGATAGGGGACTTAGCACACCAATAATTGCCCCCCCTCGCTATGACCCCCTGGTACCGCTGAGGTAATCTGGAGTCACACTGGAGGAGCTGCGTGTCCCTGTTAGTCAGCGTCTGTGTCCACTGCAGAGGGAAAATAGCGCTGGTGAGCTGCTGGATCCTCTCATAGTGAAGCCCCGCTACTTCAATGCCCGTGGTCTTCCCGCTTTTTTTATACTGGCTGAGGAATCTGGTGCTTAAAATGGAGAGAACCGGTTTAAGGCTGTTGTGACAGTCTGCGTACTGTGTACAGTGTACGGGGACGCAGTTGTGTACTGTGTCAGAGACGCATTCTGCCCCGTGTAGAAGCCGTGAGTCTCCGTACCCTCATGCCGCCATAATGGTCGGCGCCCCGCTAGCCGGGGAACCGGCTCAGTACTCACCACTCCTTATTCTTCTGGCTGTTAGGGGTGGCGGCATGCTGCGGGACTGTACGCTCGCCGTGGTAGGGCTTGCGAATAGATCCCTCAGGAGCTCAGTGTCCTGTCAGCGGGGAACGGGACCATTAACCCTTCAAGAGGTTGGGCCGTCCCCCCCCCCCCCCCCCCCAAGTCCCACAAAGCAGGCAGGTTGGTGCCAACTAGTCCTGCCTGAAAACAACAAACAGAAAATAAATGCAGAAAACGCTTCAGGAGCTTCCTTCAGCGTGACCGGCTCCTCCGGGCACATATTCTAAACTGAGTCTGGTAGGAGGGGCATAGAGGGAGGAGCCAGCCCACACTATCAAATTCTTAAAGTGCCCATGGCTCCTAGTGGACCCGTCTATACCCCATGGTACTAAATGGACCACAGTATCCTCTAGGATAGGGGTGGGCAATGTGCGGCCCGTGGGCCGAACCGATCCTGCCTGGCCCCGCTGTCCCACACCAGTGTGCAATGACAAAAGCAGCCCGACTGGCTGAGCCGCTCGTCATTTTGCTACATAGCTCCCAGATGCGGCGCCGCAGAGGAAATCCCGGTTACGTCACTGGGTCTGCTGACTGGGATTTCCCCTGTGACGTCAAGCGCTGGGTGGCACGGGGGGCGGGGCCACGGCAGGAGCGGGCAGCAGCAGCGACTCCGTGCGGCACAGCGGGCAGCGGGGATCTGGCAGCAGGCAGCGGATCTGCCACTGTGAAAAAAGGTAAAGGGATCTGTGCTTAACCTTAAAAGCTGCTATATAGGTTCTCGGGAGGGGGGGTTACGAGGGGAGGGACTGCTATATGGGTTTAGGGGAGGATAGAGACTGCTATATGGGTCCAGCAGGGAGGGGGGTAGAGACTGCTATATGGGTCCAGGGGAGGGGGGAGCTGGTAACTGTGCCCAGGGAGAGACAGGAGCTGTGAATACCAGCATTACACAGGATTCTGTTTGTTTTCAGCACAGTTTTTTTAATTTATTTATTTTTATTACTGTGTTTTTTTAGACATTTTGTATTTTGCCTGTAAAAAACTACCGTCACAATGTATATTGTGGTGTATATATATAGTATACACACACACACTTGTTTTTATAGTTATATACATAACTATGGGCCTAATTCAGACCTGATTGCTAGCAGGCGATTTTTGCACTGCTGCGATCAGGTAGACGCCGCCTACAGGGGGAGGGGGTATTCGCTGTGCAGTGGTGTGACTGCATCTGCAGAGAGCTGCACAAACAAAAGTTTGTACAGTCTCTGCACAGCCCAGGACTTAAGGTGGGTACACACTATTAGATATATCTGCAGATCAATTGATCTGCAGATATATCTATGTACGGATCGGGCAGTGTGCTGTGCATACACACAGCCCGATCCGTCGGGGGACTGACGTCATGAACTGGGCGGGCGCTCGCGCCCGCCCAGTTCACCTGTCAATCACCGCCGGCCGCCGCAGCATGTGTACGGGCGGTCGGACGACCGCCCCGTACACACACAGCGACGCGCCAATATATCGTTAGATATATTGTCTGTCGGCTGTGCTGCGCGGCCGACGCGATACGTCTGTGAACGACGGAGTTCACAGACGTATCGCCCGTACACACTGGCCGACGGTCCCGCGATGTATCGGCCGTTCAAGAGAACGGCCGATACATCGACCAGTGTGTACGGGCCTTTACTCTTCCAGTGCGATGATAGGAGCAGGAGTGGACGTCAGAAACCCTCCCTCCAAACACCTGGTCCCTCCTGCGTTTTTCCAGACACTCCTCTAAAACGGTCAATTGCCACCCACAAACGTCCTCTTCCTCTCAATCACCTTGCGATCGCCCGTGCGATCGCTTTGTTCGTACCATCCTGTCACTGCCTGACGCTGCAGACCGACGCGCCTACACATTGCGGTGCATGCTCAGTTCAGACCCGATTTACAAGATATTTTGTGTGTGGCCCTCGACTATTCACTCGAGCGCCCCCCCCCCCCCCCCCAGCTGAAATATTTGCCCACCCCTGCTCCAGGACGTAAGAGAAAACAGGATTTTGGTACCCACCGGTAAATCCTTTTCTCGTAGTCCGTAGAGGATGCTGGGGTCCACATTAGTTCCATGGGGTATAGACTGATCCACCAGGAGCCATTGGCACTTTAAGAGTTTTAGAGTGTGGGCTGGCTCCTCCCCCTATGCCCCTCCTACCAGACTCAGTCTAGAAACTGTGCCCGTGGAGACGGACATCTTCGAGAGAAGGATTATACACAGATAGTGGCGAGATTCATACCAGCTCACACATACAAGGCACGCCAAGCCAATGTAGCTTGAACATTCAGCAACTGCTGAAACATTACTTACCAAGTAACAATGCAGTACATAACTAAAACTAAGTGGTACTGAACCAAATAACATTTGCAGGAAAATGAAGCGATGTGCGGGCACCCAGCATCCTCTACGGATTACGAGAAAAGCATTTGCCGGTAGGTACCAAAATCCTATTTTCTCTTACGTCCTAGAAGATGCTGGGGTCCACATTAGTACCATGGGGATGTACCAAAGCTTACAGAACGGGAGGGAGAGCGCGAAGGCTCCTGCAGAACTGATTGACTGAACTTCAGATCATCAGAGGCCAAAGTATCGAACTTGTAAAACTTTGCAAACGTTTTCGACCCAGACCAAGTTGCAGCTCGGCAAAGTTGCACTGCCGAGACACCCCGGGCAGCCGCCCAGGAAGACCCCACCTTACGAGTAGAGTGGGCCTTAACAGATTTTGGACACGGTAGTCCAACCGTAGAATAAGCGTGCTGGATAGTGAACCTGATCCAGTGAGAGATCGTCTGCTTAGAAGCAGGACACACAATTTTCTTGGGATCATATAGGATAAACAGAGAGTCCGACTTTCTGTGACGAGAAGTTCTCTTCACATATATCTTCAGAGCCCTTACGAAATCCAAGGACTTTGATGTAATTGAGGAGTCAGTAGCCACTGGCACCACAATAGGTTGGTTGATATGAAATGCCGACACAACCTTCGGAAGAAACTGCTGACGAGTCCGGAGCTCAGCACTTTCTTCGTGGAAGATCAAGTAAGGGCTTCTTCAGGATAAAGCCCCCAGCTTGGACACACATCTATCAGAAGCTAAGGTCAACAACGTGACCGCCGTCCATGTAAGAAACTTGACCTCTATCTCCTGTAGGGGCTCAAACCAATCCGATTGGAGGAACTGCAACACCATGTTAAGGTCCCAGGGCGCCGTAGGCGGTACAAAGGGAGGTTGGCTATGTAGAACTCCCTTCAAAAAGGTCTGAACCTCAGGGAGGGCAGCTAATTGTTTCTGAAAGAAAATGGATAGGGCCGAAATCTGGACCTTCACAGATCCTAACCTCAGGTCCATATCCACTCCTGCTTGTAGGAATAGGAGGAAACGTCCCAGTTGAAACTCCACCGTAGGAAACTTCTTGGATTCACACCAAGAGACATTTCTTCCAAATACGATGGTAATGTTTAGACGTTACCCCTTTCCTAGCCTGTATGAGGGTAGGAATAAACTTATTTGGAATACCCTTCAGAGCAAGTATCAGGAGCTCAACTTCCATTCCGTCAAACGTAGCCGCGGTAAGTCTTGATAGGCGAACGGCCCCTGCTGCAGCAGGTCCTCCCGAAGAGGAAAAGGTCTTGGCTCTTCTTGCAGTAGATTCAGAAGGGCCGCGTACCAAGCCCTTCTTGGCCAGTCTGGGGCAATGAGGATCGCTTGAACCCTTGTTCTCCTTATGAGCTTGAGGATTCTTGGGATGAGTGGGAGTGGTGGAAACACGTACACTGACCGGGGCGTCCACTGCCACTGCCTGTGGGTCCCTCGACCTGGAACAATAACGCCGAAGCTTCTTGTTGAGACCAGAGACCATCATGTCTATTTGGAGCAAACCCCAAAAGGTGTCTTCTTTCTGCGAACACCTCTGGATGGAGACCCCACTCCCCTGGATGGAGATCGTGTCTGCTGAGGAAGTCTGCTCCCCAGTTGTCTACTCCCGGAATGAAGACGGCTGACAGCGCTGACGCGTGTTTTTCTGTCCAGAGGAGTATTCTTGTCACCTCTGACATTGCCGCTCTGCTCTTCGTTCCGCCTTGATGGTTTATGTAAGCCACTGGTGTTATGTTGTCCGACTGCACTTGAATAGCCCGATTTCTTAGAAGAGGGGCCGCTTGAAGAAGACCGTTGTAGACGGCTCTTAGTTCCAGGATGTTGATTGGCAGGCCGGCTTCCAGGCTTGACCACCATCCTTGGAAGGTTACTCCTTGAGTGACCGCTCTCCAGCCCCGAAGGCTCGCATCCGTGGTTAGGAGGACCCAGTCCTGAATCCCGAACCTGCGGCCCTCCAGAAGGTGAGGCAATTGGAGCCACCAGGGGAGTGAAATCCTTGCCTTTGGCGACAGACGAATTTTCTGGTGCATGTGGAGATGAGATCCCGACCACTTCTCCAGGAGATCCAGTTGGAAGGTCCGAGCGTGGAACCTCCCGTACTGGAGATCCTCGTAAGAGGCCACCATCTTTCCCAACAGGCGAATGCATTGATGAACCGACACCCGGGCTGGCTTCAGGACATCCCGGACCATAGTTTATATTACCAACGCCTTTTCCTGCGGAAGAAACACCTTTTGCACTTCCATGTCCAGGATCATTCCCAGAAAGGACAACCTCTGGGTTGGTTCCAAATGTGACTTTGCAAGGTTCAGAATCCAACCATGACTCCTGAGGAGGCGTGTTGTGAGAACAATGGATTGCAGCAGCTTCTCCATGGACAATGCCTTTATCAGCAGGTCGTCCAGATATGGAATGATGTTCATACCCTGTTTGCGGAGGAGAATCATCATTTCTGCCATCACCTTGGTAAACACCCTTGGTGCTGTGGAAAGCCCGAATGGCAGGGTCTGGTACTGGAAATGACAGTCCAGCAATGCGAAACGGAGATAAGCCTGATGCGGCAGCCATATCGGAATGTGGAGGTACGCATCCTTGATATCCAGGGATACCAGGAATTCCCCCTCTTCCAGACCTGATATCACCGCCTGAGAGACTCCATTTTGAACTTGAACTCCTTTAGAAAGGGGTTCAACGATTTTAGGTTCAGAATGGGCCTGACCGAACCATCCGGGTTCGGTACCACGAAAAGGTTCGAATAATAACCTTTGTTCTGCATGTGAGGTGGTACTGGTACAATGACCTGTGTCTCCACCAGTTTTTGGACAGCGTCTTGTAGTACAGTGCTGTCTGCCAACAGAGTCGGCAAGCCTGATTTGAAAAAACGATGAGGAGGGAGACTTTGAAATTCCAGCCTGTATCCCTGGGATACAATATCTATCACCCAGGGATCCAGGCCGGACGATACCCAGACGTGACTGAAGTGTCTGAGTCTGGCTCCCACTGGCTCCATCTCCAGGCCGCGCGGTCCTCCGTCATGCGGAGGACTTTGGCGTACCTGAAGCAGGCATTTGTTCCTGGGAACCTGCAGCTGCAGGTTTCTTGGGCTTACCTGGACCTCCCCTAAAGTAGGTATTGGACGCTCTGGCCTTTCTAGGCCTGTTAGGCCGAAAGGACTGTGTTGCAGGTGAAGAGAAAGACTTCTTCGGAGCAGGTGCTGCTGAGGGAAGAAACGGAGACTTGCCCGCTGTAGCCGTGGATATCCACGCATCTAGAGCTACCCCAAAGAGGGCATGACCTGTATAGGGTAGGGCCTCCACACTTTTCCTGGATTCCGCATCGGCCGACCACTGACGCAGCCACAGTCCCCAACGAGCTGAAACAGACATGGAAGATATTCCCGCAGCCATGGAACCCAGGTCTTTCATAGATTCTACCATAAAACCTGCTGAATCATGTATGTTGCGTAAATATAAAGCAACGTCATCCCTTTCCATCGTATCCAAATCCTCAAGTAAGGTAGCCGACCACTTTACTATAGCCTTTGCAATCCATGCAGTAGCAATAGTGGGACGTAATATGGCCCCTGAAGCAGTGTACATTGATTTAAGCGTGTTATCAATTTTTCTATCAGCCGGCTCCTTTAAGGCGGTGGATCCTGGAACAGGCAAAACCACCTTCTTTGAGAGTCTGGACACAGATGCGTCAACAATCAGGGGGTTTTCCCATTTTTTCCTATCCTCCTCAGGGAAAGGAAACGCCACCAGCACCCTTTTAGGGACCTGGAATTTTTTCTCAGGGTTTACCCATGCCTTTTCAAATATAGCATTCAATTCCTTTGACGCAGGGAAGGTTAGCGAGGCTTTTTTATTTTCAGTGAAAAAAGCCTCCTCAACCTGCTCAGGTGTGGTATCATTAACATTCAACACATCCCTGATTGGTTCTATCAACAATTGCACCCCCTTTGCAAGAGATGCGGACCACCGCAAAACATCCCCATCACCGTCTGTGGTGTCAGAATCGGTTTTCCGTTTCGTCTTGTGTGACATGCACAAACGCACGTTTGTGGGGGTACATAGTGGGGTGTCCTGAGGTACCAGAAACCGCCCATACTGCCATAGAGCTCTGTAATACCTGGGTTGCAGATTCATTACTTGCAACCCTGTCAGAAATCTGAGAAATCCAAGATTTGATAGAGGAAAACCACTCTGGTTCCCTTGCAGGTATCTGTGCTAAACCAGTGCTATCCTGATTACATGGAATGAGCTCATCCTGGGAGGATAAATCCTCTGCAGCATATGACAGTGTCCCTGGACATAGCTAAAGGAGACCACAAAACACTACACACACACACACACACACACACACACACACACACACGTGGGGGCAGACAGAGTTTCCCCCCCAAGAATGGCAAAAGAGACACAGAGATTGGAGCCAACCCACACACAGCGCTTTTAGTAAAGGAAGACCCCTTATCAGCGCTGACTGTGCACCTTAATAGGATACACAGTCATTTTACAGCCTCCCCCCCCCTTCTACAACCCCCTGGTACCGTGTACAGATAGCTGGAGTTGCTGTGGAGGGACCTGTTCTTCCTCTCAGTGCTGTGCAGGCAGGAAAATGGCGCTGGAACGCTGCTGGGTCCGCTCTGAGGAGAGGCTCTGCCCCCCTAATGGTGCTGTCTTCCCGCTCTTCAAGGATTATACTGGCCTGAGGTAAAATGTGCTGGCTGAGATCCGCGGATCCCGACAGACTTCGCCCCTCACAGCGCCGCACTATGTGCCTCTGAGCCTCCCAGGAGCGCAGTTAATACTGCGCTCCCACCCCGTTGCCGCCATCTTCACACCGGCCCCCCGCTTGCTAGGGGGTTCGGTGTCCCACTCACCACTCTTCAGCTCTGTAAGGGGTTGGTGGCATGCTGCTGGGGCGAGCGGTCCCCTGTGGCGGAGAACGATCTGACCCCTCTGGAGCTCAATGTCCAGTCAACGGAGACAGTGGCTCAGATCCCGCAGGGCGGACACTGCTCCCCCTCTTAGTCCCTCGCTGCAGGCAGGCTGTTGCCAACAGCCCCCTGTAAAAAAAATAAACTCTAAAAATAAACTTTACTAGAAAAGCTATGTAGAGCTCCCCTAGCTGTGACCGGCTCCTCCGGGCACATTTTCTAATCTGAGTCTGGTAGGAGGGGCATAGAGGGAGAAGCCAGCCCACACTCTCAAACTCTAAAAGTGCCAATGGCTCCTGGTGGACCAGTCTATACCCCATGGTACTAATGTGGACCCCAGCATCCTCTAGGACGTAAGAGAAAATAAGAATTTACTCACCGGTAATTCTATTTCTCGTAGTCCGTAGTGGATGCTGGGGACTCCGTCAGGACCATGGGGAATAGCGGCTCCGCAGGAGACAGGGCACAAAATTTTAAAAGTTTGACCACTAGGTGGTCTGTACTGGCTCCTCCCCCTATGACCCTCCTCCAAGCCTCAGTTAGGATACTGTGCCCGGACGAGCGTACACAATAAGGAAGGATTTTGAATCCCGGGTAAGACTCATACCAGCCACACCAATCACACCGTACAACTTGTGATCTGAACCCAGTTAACAGCATGATAACGTAGGAGCCTCTGAAAAGATGGCTCACAACAATAAACAACCCGATTTTTTTGTAACAATAACTATGTACAAGTATTGCAGACAATCCGCACTTGGGATGGGCGCCCAGCATCCACTACGGACTACGAGAAATAGAATTACCGGTGAGTAAATTCTTATTTTCTCTGACGTCCTAGTGGATGCTGGGGACTCCGTCAGGACCATGGGGATTATACCAAAGCTCCCAAACGGGCGGGAGAGTGCGGATGACTCTGCAGCACCGAATGAGAGAACTCCAGGTCCTCCTTAGCCAGAGTATCAAATTTGTAGAATTTTACAAACGTGTTCTCCCCTGACCACGTAGCTGCTCGGCAGAGTTGTAATGCCGAGACCCCTCGGGCAGCCGCCCAAGATGAGCCCACCTTCCTTGTGGAGTGGGCATTGACAGATTTAGGCTGTGGCAGGCCTGCCACAGAATGTGCCAGTTGAATTGTGCTACAAATCCAACGAGCAATCGTCTGCTTAGAAACAGGAGCACCCAGCTTGTTGGGTGCATACAGTATAAACAGCGAGTCAGATTTTCTGACTCCAGCCGTCCTTGAAATATATATTTTCAATGCTCTGACAACGTCCAGCAACTTGGAATCCTCCAAATCGCTAGTAGCCGCAGGCACCACAATAGGCTGGTTCAGGTGAAACGCTGATACCACCTTAGGCAGAAAATGAGGACGCGTCCTCAATTCTGCCCTGTCCGAATGGAAAATCAGATATGGGCTTTTATACGATAAAGCCGCCAATTCCGACACTCTCCTGGCTGAAGCCAGGGCCAGTAGCATGGTTACTTTCCATGTAAGATATTTCAAATCTACCGATTTGAGTGGCTCAAACCAATGGGATTTGAGAAAATCCAAAACTACATTGAGATCCCACGGTGCCACTGGGGGCACAACCGGGGGCTGTATATGTAGTACTCCTTTTACAAAAGTCTGGACTTCAGGAACTGAAGCCAATTCTTTCTGGAAGAAAATCGACAGGGCCGAAATTTGAACCTTAATGGACCCTAATTTGAGGCCCATAGATAATCCTGTTTGCAGGAAATGTAGGAATCGACCCAGTTGAAATTCCTCTGTCGGGGCCTTCCTGGCCTCACACCATACAACATATTTTCTCCAAATGCGGTGATAATGTTGTGCAGTCACCTCCTTCCTGGCTTTGACCAGGGTAGGGATGACCTCTTCCGGAATGCCTTTTTCCCTTAGGATCCGGCGTTCAACCGCCATGCCGTCAAACGCAGCCGCGGTAAGTCTTGGAATAGACACGGTCCCTGCTGAAGCAGATCCCTTCTTAGAGGTAGAGGCCACGGATCTTCCGTGAGCATCTCCTGAAGTTCCGGGTACCAAGTCCTTCTTGGCCAGTCCGGAGCCACTAGTATCGTTCTTACTCCCCTTTGCCGTATAATTCTCAGTACCTTGGGTATGAGAGGCAGAGGAGGGAACACATACACTGACTGGTACACCCATGGTGTTACCAGAGCGTCCACAGCTATTGCCTGAGGGTCTCTTGACCTGGCGCAATACCTGTCCAGTTTTTTGTTGAGGCGGGACGCCATCATGTCCACCATTGGTCTTTCCCAATGGACTACAATCATGTGGAAGACTTCTGGATGAAGTCCCCACTCTCCCGGGTGAAGATCGTGTCTGCTGAGGAAGTCTGCTTCCCAGTTGTCCACTCCCGGGATGAACACTGCTGACAGTGCTATCACATGATTTTCCGCCCAGCGAAGAATCCTTGCAGCTTCTGCCATTGCCCTCCTGCTTCTTGTGCCGCCCTGTCTGTTTACGTGGGCGACTGCCGTGATGTTGTCCGACTGGATCAACACCGGCTGACCCTGAAGCAGAGGTTTTGCCAGGCTTAGAGCATTGTAGATTGCTCTTAGTTCCAGTATATTTATGTGAAGAGACGTTTCCAGGCTTGACCACACGCCCTGGAAGTTTCTTCCTTGTGTGACCGCTCCCCAGCCTCTCAGGCTGGCATCCGTGGTCACTAGGACCCAGTTCTGTATGCCGAATCTGCGGCCCTCTAACAGATGAGCACTCTGCAACCACCATAGCAGAGAGACCCTTGTCCTTGTCGACAATTTTATCCGCTGATGCATCTGCAGATGCGATCCGGACCATTTGTCTAGCAGATCCCACTGAAAAATTCGTGCATGGAATCTGCCGAATGGAATCGCTTCGTAAGAAGCCACCATTTTTCCCAGGACTCTTGTGCATTGATGCACAGACACTGTCCCTGGTTTTAGGAGGTTCCTGACGAGTTCGGATAACTCCCTGGCTTTCTCCTCCGGAAGAAATACCTTTTTCTGAACAGTGTCCAGAATCATCCCTAGGAACAGCAGACGTGTCGTCGGGATCAGTTGGGATTTTGGAAAATTCAGAATCCACCCGTGCTGTTGGAGCACTACTTGAGTTAGTGCTACTCCGACCTCCAGCTGTTCTCTGGATCTTGCCCTTATCAGGAGATCGTCCAAGTAAGGGATAATTAATACGCCTTCTCTTCGAAGAAGGATCATCATTTCGGCCATTACCTTGGTAAAGACCCTGGGTACCGTGGACAATCCAAACGGCAGCGTCTGAAACTGATAATGACAGTTTTGTACCACGAACCTGAGGTACCCTTGGTGTGAAGGGCAAATTGGGACATGAAGGTAAGCATCCTTGATGTCCAAGGACACCATAAAATCCCCTTCTTCCAGATTCGCTATCACTGCTCTGAGTGACTCCATCTTGAACTTGAATTTTTGTATGTACAGGTTCAGAGATTTCAGATTTAGAATAGGTCTTACCGAGCCGTCCGGCTTCGGTACCACAAATAGCGTGGAGTAATACCCCTTTCCCTGTTGTAGAAGGGGTACCTTGATTATCACCTGCTGAGAATACAGCTTGTGAATGGCTTCCAATACCGTCGCCCTGTCTGAGGGAGACGTTGGCAAAGCAGATTTTAGGAACCGGCGAGGGGGAGACTTCTCGAATTCCAACCTGTAACCCTGAGATACTACCTGCAGGACCCAGGGGTCCACCTGTTCCATATGCCGTTTGGAATCCGCATCGCCTGACCACTGTCGTGTCCATAGACTTCTTCTGGCAGATATGGACATCGCACTTACTCTTGATGCCAGAGTGCAGATATCCCTCTGTGCATCTCGCATATAAAGGAATGCATCCTTTAATTGTTCTATAGTCAATAAAATACTGTCCCTATCCAGGGTATCAATATTTTCAGTCAGGGAATCCGACCAAGCCACCCCAGCACTGCACATCCAGGCTGAGGCGATTGCTGGTCGCAGTATAACACCAGTATGTGTGTATATACTTTTTAGAGTATTTTCCAGCCTCCTATCAGCTGGATCCTTGAGGGCGGCCGTATCAGGAGACGGTAACGCCACTTGTTTGGATAAACGTGTGAGCGCCTTGTCCACCCTAGGGGGTGTTTCCCAGCGCGCCCTAACCTCTGGCGGGAAAGGGTATAACGCCAATAACTTCTTTGAAATTAGCAGTTTTTTATCAGGGGTAACCCACGCTTCATCACACACGTCATTCAATTCCTCTGATTCAGGAAAAACTGCAGGTAGTTTTTTCAGACCCCACATAATACCCCTTTTTGTGGTACTTGCCGTATCAGAGATATGCAAAGCCTCCTTCATTGCCGTGATCATATAACGTGTGGCCCTACTGGAAAATACGTTCGTTTCTTCACCGTCGACACTAGATTCGGTGTCCGTGTCTGGGTCTGTGTCGACCGACTGAGGCAAAGGGCGTTTTACAGCCCCTGACGGTGTTTGAGACGCCTGTACAGGTACTAACTGGTTTGCCGGTCGTCTCATGTCGTCAACCGACTTTTGCAGCGTGCTGACATTATCA
The DNA here is from genome assembly GCF_028390025.1 of Pseudophryne corroboree. Lineage (NCBI taxonomy): Eukaryota > Metazoa > Chordata > Amphibia > Anura > Myobatrachidae > Pseudophryne > Pseudophryne corroboree. The sequence continues at coordinate 372,006,997 of NC_086447.1, read as the reverse complement.
CGTAATTCCATAAACAAAGCCATCCATTCCGGTGTCGACTCCCTAGGGGGTGACATCACCATTACCGGCAATTGCTCCGCCTCCACACATATAAGTGTTGTTTCCTTATAGCTGCTTAAATATATATATCGCCAAAAAATGCCCCCCCTCTCTGTTTTTTACCCTGTTTCTGTAGTGCAGTGCAGGGGAGAGCCTGGGAGCCTTCCTAGCAGCGGAGCTGTGTAGGAAAATGGCACTGTGTGCTGAGGAGATAGGCCCCGCCCCCTATTCCGGCGGGCTCTTCTCCCGGTTTTTCTGAGACCTGGCAGGGGTGAAATACATCCATATAGCCTCATGGACTATATGTGATGTATTCTTTTTAGCCAGAAAGGTATTAACATTGCTGCCCAGGGCGCCCCCCCCAGCGCCCTGCACCCTCAGTGACCGCCGGTGTGAAGTGTGCCTGAGCGCAATGGCGCACAGCTGCAGTGCTGTGCGCTACCTCATGAAGACTGAAAAGCCTTCAGCCGCCGGTTTCTGGACCTCTTCTTACTTCGGCATCTGCAAGGGGGCCGGCGGCGCGGCTCCGGTGACCCATCCAGGCTGTACCTGTGATCGTCCCTCTGGAGCTAGTGTCCAGTAGCCTAAGAAGCAAATCCATCCTGCACGCAGGTGAGTTCACTTCTTCTCCCCTAGGTCCCTCGTTGCAGTGAGCCTGTTGCCAGCAGGACTCACTGAAAATAATAAAACTATCAAAACTTTTACTCTAAGCAGCTCTTTATGAGAGCCACCTAGATTGCACCCTGCTCGGACGGGCACAAAAACCTAACTGAGGCTTGGAGGAGGGTCATAGGGGGAGGAGCCAGTACACACCACCTAGTGGTCAAACTTTTAAAATTTTGTGCCCTGTCTCCTGCGGAGCCGCTATTCCCCATGGTCCTGACGGAGTCCCCAGCATCCACTAGGACGTCAGAGAAAATCCCATTTGCTCCATCATCCTTCTGGGGGACGTTGAGTCATGACCTCTGGGAATTCCCAAAGCAAGCTAACAGAGAAGGGGGGCATCCGGTGCAGCCGTACACAAGACAGTACGGCCAAACTGAGATTCCTCCAAACCAAAGGTATAGAACCAATAAAATTTAGTAAAGGTGCGCACAGATGACCAGGTCGCAGCCCTGCACAGCTGTTCCACAGAGACACCACGGCAAACTGGCCAAGACGCGTTAGTCGAATGAGCCCTCAGTAGAGCCGGAACATGTAAATCAGTAGACACATAAGCCTAACGGATAGTCGATGTGACCCAACGAGCCATGGTGTTCTTGGAGGCTGGCCAACCCCGCTTAGGAGCATCCACAAAGACCAAAAGACTCTCCGTGCGGAGTAACGACACCATGCGAGACAAGTATATCTTCAAAGCCTAAACAACGTCCAACAATGCCAGGGAAGAGGCATCCTGCGATGATGAAGGTGGATTGTAGGCCAGCAGAACAATGTCTTGGTTCAGATGGAACGCAGACACCACTTTAGGCAAAAAAAGAGGGCTTCGTCCTCAAAACCACACGGTCAGAATGAAAAATGAGAAGAGGTGCGTTGCAAGACAAGGCACCCAGCTCGGAGACCCGCCGAGCAGAAGCAATGGCCAAGAGAAACACCACCTTTAAAGTCAGAAAACGCAAGTCCACCGAATCCAGAGGCTCGAATGGCAGTTTTTGAAGGGCCATAAGGTCCAAATTTAAATCTCAAGGAGGAACAGGAGGCACATATGGTGGCTGTATCCTTAGAACACCCTAAAGAAAGCAGTGGACATCCAGAAGATTAGCCAACTCTCTGAACCTTGGTGTTGAAGAGAAGGCCCAGGAACACCATTCTTTGCAATGGTAGAAGTCTTGACTTGGGAAAGTTGATCAGCCAACCGAGAGATTGGAGAGTGTCTAACGTCAGGTCTATGGGGGTAATTCAGAGTTGATCGCAGCAGCAAATTTGTTAGCAGTTGGGCAAAACCATGTGCACTGCAGGTGTGGCAGATATAACATATGCAGAGAGAGTTCGATTTGGGTGGGTTATTTTGTTTATGTGCAGGGTAAATACTGACTGCTTTATTTTTACACTGCAATTTAGATTTCAGTTTGAATACAGCCCACCCAAATCTAACTCTCTCTGCAATTGTTATATCTGCACCACCTGCAGTGCACATGGTTTTGCCCATTTGCTAACAAATTTGCTGCTACGATCAGGTCTGAATCAGGCCCTAAGTACCCATATCAAAGTAAAATAACAGAAACTAAACCTACCTAAAAACCTAGGAAGAAAGAAAAAGTATGCCTTCCTCCAAGGCACCAAACAACTAGACTGAGTCCCTGCTGGAGGTGGGATGGGTTAGAGGGGAGAAGAGTCAGCTTTTAGTGTTTTTTGTGCCTAACCTCCATAGCCCACACTATAACCCAGGGGTCTTGACGCAGCGTCCCCCAGATAGATGGGTTCCGGTACGAATGGTCGACCATGTTATGGTCGACAGTCATTAGGTCGACCACTATTGGTCGACACTGACATGGGCGACATGGACACATGGTCGACACATGAAAAGGTCGACATGCGTCTTTTTACTTTTTTTGGTGTCGTTTTTTGCGTAAAGTGACGGGGAACCCCAATTAGTGCACCTCGTCCCCTCGCATGGCTCGCCATGCTTCGGGCAAGGTGCCTCGCTCCGCTACCGCTGCGCTCGGCACAGATTACCGTTCCCAATCGTAGTCCACGTGGATCGTAAAGTATGGAAAAGTTCCACAAAAGAAAAAAAATGTGAAAAACTAATGTCGGCCTTTTCATGTGTCAACCATGTGTCAATGTCGACCAATAGTGGTCGACCTAATGACTGTCGACCATCTGAACGGATACCAGATAGATGATAGAGGAAGTTAGCACTGAGATTATTTTCCTCATAACACTGGGACCTAGCTCCATCTTGGCATTGGTAGACTCCAGAAGTAAGATTTGGAATATTTGTTTATCAGGAATATTTTAGCTGGTGCTGCCCGACACCTATAGCAGGTCGGAATAGTTTAGCAGGGATCTCAGTCTGTGAAAAACTATTTTATTCTGATGAAATTAAAGTAGCACCATCAACTGCCAAAGGCATGTACCATTATCTGCATGACCTCACCGGCATGTTTGGTCACCAGCGAACACACTGAATGCTGCTCCCTGTGATAAGACTACTAATAAGGGATAAAAAAAAACACCACGGTGAAGGGTTTTTCCCAAAGTCACAGGATTTTAGTTATTCAATTGGGATGCTGACTTTTTTCACGCACTTCTGGAGCAAGCCAGATTTTTGATAAAGGGGTTCATTTTAGGAAAAGTCAGCTGGACTTTCTCAGGCCTCTCAGTGGTACACCTCCCCCCCCCCCCCCCCCCTCCGAGGGCTTATTAAGTAATAAGAAGTTTCCGATTAGCTCAATTAGTCAGTAATTACTCACCTTCCGAAGCAGGGTCTTCTGCATCCAGCATCAGGAGCCAGGTCTTCTGCAGCAGGGTGAGTATGTAGTGTGTGTGAGTGTATTTTATTTATTTACTGTATTTTAGTTATTTATATAGCGCACACATATTCCGCAGTGCTTTACAGAGAATATTTGCCCATTCACATCAGTGTGTGTAAATATGTGAGTAAGTATGTGTGAGTGTGTGCATGAGTGTTTGTGCGATTCCCCCCACCGAGCTGGCCAATGGGAGAACTACATCTCCCAGCAGCCCTTGCGCCTCCCAGCCCCCCTTGAGTCTCCCAGCAACCACTGGGACTCTCCTGACCCCTGAGTCGGAAGATTGAGGGGAGACCTCCAGACAGGCGAGTTTAATTTTTTTTTATGGGCTGAGGGGTTTTCAACTGTGAAAATCCAGCTACCATTTTTGAAACATTGGATACCGCGAGTATCAGAGGCGCGTATACCCATAATAATCCAAAACTGGGCGCGAGGTAAGCAAGGTTTTTACCTTGCTACATCTTGCTCCCAACTGAAGTACCCACTAAGCAGTCAATATATGGATCACCACATCTGAAACAACCGTAATTCCCTTGTTTCACTGCACAAGTTAAAAAATAACAAAACAAAAAAAAGTACTCAAGAAAGATTAATCTGTATTTCGGTACGAAAATAAATCTATGATCCACATTTCATAATTATATAAAAATATATATATACAGATTTATACAAATCCATGTAACTTCTGCAAATTGTCACAGTAATGTCTGCTGAGTTGTTTCAGTGACATAGGAAACTGCTCTTACATGAGCTCTAGGATGCAGTGTGCGGAGCCTGATCTCCAGGTGGTTTTCTTTTCTCATTCAACTGAAAGTTTCTGGAAATCAACTTAAGCTTCTGTTTGGTCGCCCAGTGTTCCATAGTAGAGTGGGTAAGAAACTGTGGATGTTTCACATGGCAACATTCTGGAACATCCTACAGGAGGAAGGAAACTTCAATCAAACAATTATAAACCCAATTCCATTTTCAAGTATACAGTAAGTAATGAAAGTGCATAACAGGTGCATAGCAGGGACACATTGCAGTGACTTTATACCCCTTTTACACTCGCATGAAAATCCCGGGATTTTGCACGTGAACGCGCATCATCCCGGGATTTTTCTAAGTGTGAAAGGGTACAGGGTCAATTTCCCGGGACGAGCATCCTGGGATTTCAACCCAGGTCTCGACCAGGGTTGGTCCCGGGAAGCTGTGTAGTGTGAAAGGGCCCGTCCCGGGATTCACTATCCCGGGACTGTTAAAAGGCCTCGGATTGGAGATTTCTTGGGCTCAGAAAAGAAGATGTCATCTTTTCTGACCCCAAGACCATTTCTAATGACATACATATGCATTTGCAGGGATATCCCGGGATCAGTGTAAATGGGGCTGTCCCGGGTCGATCCCAGGTCTTAGTGCAGTGTGAAAGGGGTCAGTCCCGGGAATGCATCCTGGGTAGCATCCCGGGAGTGACCCAGGTGTGCGACTGTAAAAGGGGTATTAATGAAGGATCAGCTGAGTTACCCATACAAGCAATAATTTGGAAGGGAAAGAACAAGTAATCTCAACTAACATCTGACTGGAAGAAAAATAAGATTTTACTTACCGGTAAATCTATTTCTCGTAGTCCGTAGTGGATGCTGGGGACTCCGTAAGGACCATGGGGAATAGACGGGCTCCACAGGAGACATGGGCACTTTAAGAAAGAATTTAGATTCTGGTGAGCTTTGGCTCCTCCCTCTATGTCCCTCCTCTAGACCTCAGTTAGAGAAACTGTGCCCGGAAGAGCTGACAGTACAAGGAAAGGATTTTGGAAATCCAGGGCAAGACTCATACCAGCCACAACAATCACACCGTATAACTTGTGATAAACTTACCCAGTCAACAGTATGAACAACAACAGAGCATCAGTTCAACTCTGATGCAACAATAACATAGCCCTTATTGACGCAAAAACTATATACAAGTATTGCAGAAAAAGTCCGCACTTGGGACGGGCACCCAGCATCCGCTACGGACTACGAGAAATAGATTTACCGGTAAGTAAAATCTTATTTTCTCTAACGTCCTAGTGGATGCTGGGGACTCCGTAAGGACCATGGGGATTATACCAAAGCTCCCAAACGGGCGGGAGAGTGCGGATGACTCTGCAGCACCGATTGAGCAAACAATAGGTCCTCCTCAGCCAGGGTATCAAACTTGTAGAACTTTGCAAAAGTGTTTGAACCTGACCAAGTAGCAGCTCGGCATAGTTGTAATGCCGAGACCCCTCGGGCAGCCGCCCAAGAAGAGCCCACCTTCCTAGTGGAATGGGCCTTAACTGATTTTGGCAGCGGCAATCCAGCCGCAGAATGAGCCTGCTGAATCGTGTTACAGATCCAGCGAGCAATAGTTTTCTTTGAAGCAGAAGCATCCAGCTTGTTGGATGCATACAGGATAAACAGTGACTCCGTTTTCCTGACTCTAGCCGTTCTGGCTACATAAACCTTCAAAGCCCTGACCACATCCAGTAACTCAGAATCCTCCAAGTCACGAGTAGCCACAGGCACCACAATAGGTTGGTTCATATGAAAAGATGACACCACTTTTGACAGAAATTGTGGACGGGTCCGCAATTCTGCTCTATCCATATGGAAAACCAGATAGGGGCTTTTATGTGACAAAGCCGCTAATTCTGACACACGCCTAGCCGAAGCCAAGGCTAATAGCATGACCACTTTCCACGTGAGATATTTTAACTCCACCGTTTTAAGTGGTTCAAACCAGTGTGATTTCAGGAAACTTAACACCACGTTAAGATCCCAAGGTGCCACTGGAGGCACAAAAGGAGGCTGAATATGCAGCACTCCCTCACAAACGTCTGAACTTCTGGTAGAGAAGCCAACTCTATTTGAAAAAAAAATGGATAGGGCCGAAATCTGGACCTTAATGGAACCCAATTTTAGGCCCAAATTCACTTCTGACTGTAGGAAGTGAAGGAGCATTCCTGGCCTCACACCAAGAAACATATTTTCGCCATATACGGTGATAATGTTTAGCTGTCACGTCCTTCCTAGCCTTTATCAGCGTAGGAATTACCTCGTCCGGAATGGCCTTTTCTGCTAGGATCCGGCGTTCAACCGCCATGCCGTCAAACGCAGCCGCGGTAAGTCTTGGAACAGACAGGGCCCCTGTTGCAACAGGTCCTGTCTTAGAGGAAGAGGCCACGGGTCCTCTGTGAGCATTTCTTGCAGATCTGGATACCAGGTCCTTCGTGGCCAATCTGGAACAATGAGGATTGTTCTCACTCCTCTTTTTCTTATTATCCTCAGCACCTTGGGTATGAGAGGAAGAGGAGGAAATAAATAGACCGACTGGAACACCCACGGTGTCACCAGTGCGTCCACAGCTATCGCCTGAGAGCCTCATGACCTGGCGCAATACCTCTGTAGCTTTTTGTTAAGGCGGGATGCCATCATATCCACCTGTGGCAGTTCCCACCGACTTGCAATCTGCGTGAAGACTTCTTGATGAAGTCCCCACTCTCCCGGGTGGAGGTCGTGCCTGCTGAGGAAGTCTGCTTCCCAGTTGTCCACTCCCGGGATGAACACTGCTGACAGTGCGCTTACGTGATTCTCCGCCCAGCGAAGAATTCTGGTGGCTTCTGACTGAATCAGAACCGGTTGGTCGCGAAGCAGGGTCTCCGCTTGACGTAGGGCGTTGTATACGGCCCTTAGTTCCAGGATGTTGATGTGAAGGCAAGTCTCCTGACTTACCCACAGAGCTTGGAACTTTTTTCCCTGTGTGACTGCTCCCCACCCTCGGAGGCTTGCATCCGTGGTCACCAGGATCCAGTCCTGAATGCCGAATATGCGGCCCTCGAAAAGATGAGCAATCTGCAGCCACCACAGAAGAGACACCCTAGCTCTGGGGGATAGGGTGATTAACCGATGCATCTGAAGATGTGATCCGGACCACTTGTCCAGTAAGTCCCATTGAAAGGACCTCGCATGGAACCTACCGAAGGGAATGGCCTTGTATGATGCCACCATCCTTCCCAGGACTCGAGTGCAGTGATGCACTGACACCTGTTTTGGTTTTAATAGGTTCCTGACCAGTGTCATGAGCTCCTGAGCTCTCTCTATCGGGAGATAAACCCTTTTGTCTAGAATCATGCCTAGGAAAGGCAGATGAGCCGTAGGAACCAACTGCGACTTTGGAATATTTAGAATCCAGCCGTGTTGCCGTTACACTTCCAGAGAAAGTGATACGCTGTTCAGCAACTGCTCTCTTGATCTCGCTTTTATGAGGAGATCGTCCCAGTACGGGATAATTGTGACACCTTGCTTCCGCAGGAGCACCATCATTTCCGCCATTACCTTGGTGAAGAATCTCGGGGCCGTGGAGAGACCAAACGGCAACGTCTGAAATTGGTAATGACAATCCTGTACCACAAATCTGAGGTACGCCTGACGAGGTGGATAAACGGGGACATGAAGGTATGCATCCTTTATGTCCAGAGACACCATAAAATTTCCCCCTTTCAGGCTTGCTATGACCGCTCTTAGCGATTCCATCTTGAACTTGAACCCTTTCAGGTATATGTTCAGGGATTTTAAATTCAATATGGGTCTGACCGAACCGTCCGGTTTCGGGACTACAACATGGTCGAATAATAATAAGGGTACCTTGACCACCACCTGTTGAAGATACAATTTGCGAATTGCAGTTAACACTATTTCCCTCCCGTGGGGGGAAGCCGGCAGGGCCGTCGGTGAGGGGGCATCTCCTCAAAGTCCAGCTTGTATCCCTGAGACACAATATCTATTGCCCAGGGATCCAACAGGGAGTGAACCCACTAGTGGCTGAAATTACGAAGACGTGCCCCCACCGGGCCTAGCTCTGCCTGTGGAGCCCCAGCGACATGCGGTGGATTTTGTAGAGGCCGGGGAGGACTTCTGTTCCTGGGAACTAGCTGTGTTGTGCAGCTTCTTTCCTCTGCCCCTGCCTCTGGCAAGAAAGGACGTACCTCGGACTTTCTTGTTTCTTTGTGATCGAAAGGCTGCATTTGATAATGTCGTGCTTTCCTAGGCTGTGCAGGAATATAAGGCAAAAGATCAGAATTACCAGCCATAGCTGTGGAGATCAGGTCCGAGATCCCTTCTCCACACAATCCTCAGCCTTCCATATGCCTCTTAAGTCGGCATCTGCTGTCCATTGCATATCTACAGGACACGTCAAGCAGAAATTGACATAGCGTTGACTCTAGAACCCAGTAGACTAATGCCTTTTTGCGCATGTTTTATATATATATATATATATATATATCTTAAGACAGCATCTTTAATATATATATATATATCTATATATATACATATATATATATATATACATACTAGGGTCTCAATCTCTGCTGATAAGGTACCTGTCCACGCTGCTACAGCGCTATAAACCCATGCCGACACAATTGCCGGTCTGAGTAGTGTACCATAATGTGCACGCTATCTGCAGGATCCCTGATGATAGCTGTCAGGGCTACCTTTTGGGCAAACGTGACACCCTAGGGGAAGATTCCCATCGTATCCTGGCCCTAGTAGGGGAAGGATACTCCCTGAGAATTCTTTGTGGGAAACTGCAGTCTCTTATCTGGAGATTCCCGCTCTTTTTCATCATGAGAGGAGGGAAATTTACCTCAGCTTTCTTCCCCTTAAACATGTGTACCCTTGTGTCAGGGACAGATGAGTCATCAGTGATCTGCAAAACATTTTTTATTACAATAATCATATATTGAATACTTTCCTGCCATTTTGGCTGTAACTTTGCATTATCGTAGTCGACACTGGAGTCAGACTCCGTGTCGATATCAGTGTCTATTATTTTGGATAGTGAGCATTGAGAGACTCTGAAGGTCTCTGCGACATAGGGACAGACATGGGTAGATTCCCTGTCTGTTCTCTAATCTTTTGTGCAATAAATTCACCTTAGCACTTAATTACACATTTCCAAACAGGTGTCGGCGTTGTCGACGGAGACACCCCTCACACACATATTTGCTCCATCTCCTCCTTAGGGGAGCCCTTTTACCTAAGACATGTCGACGCACACGTACCGACACACCACACACTCAGGGAATGCTCATCTGAAGACAATTCCCCCACAAGGCCCTTTGGAGAGACAGAGAGAGAGTATGCCAGCACACACCCCAGCGCCATTAACCCAGGAATAACACAGTAACTTAATGTTAACCCAGTAGCTGCTGTTTATAATGATTTTTGCGCCTAATTATGTGCCCCCCCTCTCTTTTTACCCTCTTCTACTGCGTATCTGCAGGGGAGAGCCTGGGGAGCTTCCTCTCAGCGGTGCTGTGGAGAAAAACATGGCGCTGGTGAGTGCTGAGGAAGAAGCCCCGCCCCCTCGATGGCGGGCTTCTGTCCCGCTTAAAATAAGAATTTACTCACCGGTAATTCTATTTCTCGTAGTCCGTAGTGGATGCTGGGAACTCCGTAAGGACCAGGGGGAATAGACGGGCTCCGCAGGGGACTGGGCACTCTAAAAAAAGATTAGGTACTATCTGGTGTGCACTGGCTCCTCCCTCTATGCCCCTCCTCCAGACCTCAGTTAGGGAAACTGTGCCCGGAAGAGCTGACATTACAAGGAAAGGAAATTTTGAATCCAGGGTAAGACTCATACCAGCCACACCAATCACACCGTACAACTTGTGATAACCTTACCCAGTTAACAGTATGAACAACAACTGAGCCTCACTAAACGGATGGCTCATAACAATAACCCTTAGTTAAGCAATAACTATATACACGTATTGCAGAGAGTCCGCACTTGGGACGGGCGCCCAGCATCCACTACGGACTACGAGAAATAGAATTACCGGTGAGTAAATTCTTATTTTCTCTGACGTCCTAGTGGATGCTGGGAACTCCGTAAGGACCATGGGGATTATACCAAAGCTCCCAAACGGGCGGGAGAGTGCGGATGACTCTGCAGCACCGAATGAGCAAACACAAGGTCCTCCTCAGCCAGGGTATCAAACTTGTAGAACTTTGCAACTGTGTTTGAACCCGACCAAGTAGCAGCTCGGCAAAGCTGTAATGCAGAGACCCCTCGGGCAGCCGCCCAAGAAGAGCCCACCTTCCTCGTGGAACGGGCTTTTACCGATTTTGGATGCGGCAATCCAGCCGCAGAATGAGCCTGCTGAATCGTGCTACAGATCCAGCGAGCAATAGTTTGCTTTGAAGCAGGAACACCCAGCTTGTTGGGTGCATGCAAGATAAACAGCGAGTCAGTCTTCCTGACTCCAGCCGTTCTGGAAACAAAACATATATCTTCAAAGCCCTGACTACGTCCAGCAACTTGGAGTCCCCCAAGTCCCTAGTAGCCGCAGGCACCACAATAGGTTGGTTCAAATGAAACGATGACACCACCTTTGGGAGAAATTAGGGACGAGTCCTCAATTCTGCCCTGTTCATATGGAAGATCAGATATGGGCTTTTACATGACAAAGCCGCCAATTCCGACACCCGCCTAGCCGATGCCAAGGCCAACAGCATGACCACTTTCCACGTGAGATATTTTAGTTCCACGGTTTTAAGTGGCTCAAACCAGTGTGATTTCAGGAAATCCAACACAACGTTAAGATCCCAGGGTGCCACTGGTGGCACAAAAGGGGGCTGGATATGCAGCACTCCCTTTACAAAAGTCTGAACCTCAGGCAGTGAAGCCAGTTCTCTTTGAAAGAAAATGGATAGGGCCGAAATCTGGACCTTTATGGACCCCAATTTTAGGCCCATAGTCACCCCTGACTGTAGGAAGTGCAGGAATCGACCCAGCTGGAATTCCTCCGTAGGGGCCTTCCTGGCCTCACACCAAGCAACATACTTCCGCCATATACGGTGATAATGTTTTGCTGTCACATCTTTCCTAGCTTTTATCAGCGTAGGAATAACTTCATCTGGAATGCCTTTTTCCGCTCGGATCCGGCGTTCAACCGCCATGCCGTCAAACGCAGCCACGGTAAGTCTTGGAACAGACAGAGCCCTTGTTGCAACAAGTCCTGTCTGAGAGTCAGCGGCCATGGGTCCTCTGTGCGCATTTCTTGCAGTTCCGGGTACCAAGTCCTTCTTGGCCAGTCCGGAACAATGAGTATTGTTCTTATTCCTCTCTTTGTTACTATTCTCAGCACCTTTGGTATGAGAGGAAGAGGAGGAAACACATATACCGACTGGTACACCCACGGTGTCACTAGGGCGTCCACAGCTATCGCCTGAGGGTCCCTTGACCTGGCGCATAACGTTTTAGCTTTTTGTTGAGGCGGGACGCCATCATGTCCACCTGTGGCAGTTCCCATCGGTTTGCAATTAGTTGGAAAACTTCTTGATGAAGTCCCCACTCTCCCGGGTGGAGGTCGTGTCTGCTGAGGAAGTCTGCTTCCCAGTTGTCCACTCCCGGAATGAACACTGCTGATAGTGCTTGCACGTGATTCTCCGCCCATCGAAGAATCCTTGTGGCTTCCGCCATTGCCATCCTGCTTCTTGTGCCGCCCTGGCGGTTTACATGGGCGACCGCCGTGATGTTGTCTGACTGAATCAGCACTGGCCGGTTTTGAAGCAAAGGTTCTGCTTGACTCAGGGCGTTGTAAATGGCCCTTAGTTCCAGTATATTTATGTGTAGAGAAGTCTCCAGACTTAACCACAGCCCTTGGAAGTTTCTTCCCTGAGTGACTGCCCCCCACCCTCGGAGGCTTGCATCCGTGGTCACCAGGACCCAGTCCTGTATGCCGAACCTGCGGCCCTCGAGAAGGTGAGCACTCTGCAGCCACCACAGAAGAGACACCCTGGCCCTTGGGGACAGGGTGATCAGCCGATGCATCTGAAGATGCGATCCGGACCACTTGTCCAACAGATCCCACTGAAAGATCCTAGCATGGAACCTGCCGAAGGGAATGCAATTGGGTTTAAGGTAAAAAACCTGCGCACTCTGTTGCAGCCTTTAGTGGTTCCTTACCCTGATGTGTCACCACACACACCTAAAGGATATATACAATACAAAACAATGGGATGGGGACCAACTGGTGGCGCAAACAATTCAACGAGAAAAAATGAGAATTACCTAGACACAGCTGAAACTAGGCAATGTCCTTATGGGTAAAAGTCCAGAGTCCAAGGACCTCTCAATTGGGTTTTTCGTTAGTGTCCAAAACCAAATGGTAACATGTAAAAAAACATAATTGGTACACACTAGTTCAGAAAAAACATCCCAGATGTGAAAATAGAAAATGCTTCTTCCCGGATTCCTTTATAATGAAACGTCTATGGGAAGTGGTGTTCTAGCCATACAGGTTCACCTCGGTGTGCAAGGTGATAGGGGCTCCTCACATGTATGCTTACTTAAAATTATTTCCAAACATGCTTATAAAGGTTTCTTTAGATTCTTGATTTATGAACTTTATATGTTCCAACAATACACATAATCTTTAAAATTGGCCGCTCACATTCAGGCTTACTTCAAAAGATGCCGTTCTTCCATGTAGCGGTTTCTTTATAGGTAAGTCGTCCTGTCGTCCTCAAATGTCTCCTCACTTTGTAATTTGCTCGACAAAAAGCATGCAAATGTGGAGACGTATGAGGATTCGTAATGGATTTATTTATAAAACAATTAAAAATTTATTTCCATAGATAAAACAAAAGTAGGATCCCCACAAGGAAACCAGAAATCAAATATCTCAATACAGCACAGTCAGACAGTAAGACAAGATGTTATCCTGGGAAATCTCACCGCTTTCTGGTTGGAAAAACTGGTTGCTGTGGTGATCCAACTTGTCACATGCTCCCACCAACGCGTTTCTACTATCAGTCTTTGTCAAGGTGCATGTGAAGTGTGCCATGCCCATCTATTTATACCTGGCATGGTATCTAACCTCCGCCCCTTCCTGGGCGGGTCTTGTTACATAAATTAATGTGAGGCCTTTACAAACTCCTTATTGTATGAATAGATCCCATAGTAAATATACTACAGAAATAAAATACTTTATTATCACAAAGATTAAAAAATAGATTAAAAAATAGAGTTGAAGAGAGTTCTAAACGGAAGATAGTGTGTTCCGCGTTCCATTTCTCCTGGAACGCACGTTACTTCCGCCGGACATCCGGCGGAAGTGACCTGGCATATGATCCGAGGCGACGCTACAGTGAGCGGCTTACCATGATCACGCTCTAAGACGTGGTTGTCATGGTACCGCTAAACAGTGCGGTGCCCGTGCTGCCTGGTTACTATGGTTATGCGGTGTAACGTCCCGTTCGATGGTGACGTCATCCCGCATTGTGGTCGCGTGACCCGTCACCATCCTGATCTTACCGTGATGCTTCTTATTTCCTGCGTTCCAAATGTAATGGAGCGCAGGTAAACATAAAGCATATCAATGAAATGTGCTTAAATATATAAGCACACTTAACTGGCCTTATGAATTGCAAACATTTAACACAAAAAGATGTATAGTGTACTATCTAATGTTATTAGGTGGGTCTTGAAGATTTCTTCTTTTTTTATATAAACATGTAAAAATCCCCTTTCCAGGGTAGGTACATGTAAGGAAAAATACGAATGAAAATGACCAGGCATCAGGGTGAAATGGAGTCAGGGATAAATGGACTTTCTTAAAAAAAAAAAAAGTATATGTTATGGAATTATCTTAATATGGAGAACTTGGATATTTCCAGTGAGTCATAATGTAAAACATGACTACACTAGACTAAATTTGGGTATAGGTAACACCTGACCCTTGTAGTCCATTGTTGGAAAAGTCTATCATAAATGGAGCATAAAATACCCCGATAATTCTTTAAAAGGTGTTATCTTGACTTCCGGTGGGCGGAGCATCGAGATGGCCGCGTTTTAGTCCTCTCTCCGTCTCCCCTGTACAGAATCCTCCACCATCCTTCCTTAAAACGGCTGATTAACAAATATAATCCATACTGAGAGCCGTGGGAGGACTGGCTGTACGCAACAAGCCATATATCGGGGACAGCGGAGAAACATTTCCACTGGAATCCAGCCCACACAGTCGGGGCCTCTACGTGCCTCGTGGCGAGGAACAGCCATTGTTCGATGTGGCTCTGAGCAGCCTTGCGGGAGACCCTGGTTAAATATCAGGGAAAGCAGCGGAATCCTGTGACTACCTCCCGTTCAGTAGCGGAGCCGAGTGAGCAGTGACCGGGACCTGGTTGGTTGGCGCGGTCTGGCGGGCACTGCCGGAGACGACTGCCCTTGGAGCCCACTCCCCGTAACCATAGTGGCGGCTATACAACCTACTACTGTCGGGCGGAGAGAGGGGACGGAGGATCACTAAGCCCTGCACAAGACCTCAGAGACGCGTCGGATGCATGCCTCCTATTCCCCCGTATGAAGATAACGCAGCAGCGCTCCGGTAACAACGGGCATACCCCCCAGGAACACAGCTTTGCCCGGCTACCCGCTGAACTTACCTGCTGGTGTAGTGTGTGAAGTGCTGGCGGGGCTGCCTACTGGACTGGTGATTGTGTCAACTAGAACTGATCGGCGTGCTGCCCGCCCCTGCTGACACCCAGATCTCGGATGTATGTCTGCTGCTGAGAACCCGGGTGATGACTTGTGGATGGATGGTGAGCCTGCAATCAATACCAACCATCGAACCCTAATTGCGGTGGACTCAGACCCCTATGCGAGGATCTCCTGTCTTGGCAATTAAGAATCCAGCCCTAAGAAGACGGATCCCACCTTTACTGCAGAGTTTCTCCTTAATCTCCTCTACCCATCACTCATCCATCGGAACCATCGATACCAGAATCGGTGACGAACGGAGCGATACTGCCTCTAATACCCACGTATTGATTAATCTGGTATTGATTACCCATCTCTCCCTTTCACTTTCTCTCTATTTCTAGCCCTCTTCTCGTCTATACTTCTGCTATATATTCTCATCTCCACTCTATACCTCAAGCCAGAACACAACCTGCTTTTACCCAAGGAACTTATGGCTTAGTGTGACTGTAAAACTACTGTATGTAATAATTATATTATTGCAAATATTTTCGAGACCCACTACAGCTCACTGTTCCATAAATTAATACTACGTCACTCAACCTTGCTACAGAAAGCACACACTGCCATCTGGTGGTGTTCAGTCATAAAAGCCAGCATTATCCATCTAATCTGGCATGTATTAGAAAACATGCTGTAATTGGTGATTGTAAGGAGGTTGTTTCCAAATAATTTATCATAACAAAGGTTAAAGTGGTGACAAACGCCTTTGACTAAAATTCTGCACATAGTGACATATTCATATACTATATCGTTTCATATCTATATTGTTTTGGTTACTGTTAATTAGTGAAGCAGTCATTACTGTAATTTCTAGTCATATGTGCTATATGCTACTCTCCCAATACGATAAATAGCACTGATCACAGAAGACAGACGTTACCATCGTATGTCACTTAACTCCCCGCAAAAGTGACGTGGTTTATGGATAAATAATATACCCTACATTACTGGTATTCAATACAAATTACGCTGATTCTAGGATCATAATCCTCTATACACTACATCTACTTCCAATTATATATTGGTATAAGTCTCATTGGATATTGTTTTAGAGGTTTATTCCCCCCCTCACCCTTTCCCCCCCCCCCTTTTTTTTTTTTTTTTTTTCCTTTTCTTCCCCCCCATTGGTTTTAAACCTTGCAGAACTACTGCTGAATAACTGTGTTGCTATAAATGACCCAAAGGTACTGATCCTGATAATTTGCGTACAATCCAATAAGTGCAGATTAATTTTTACAGATTCAGTGATTGAATTCAATCTTGATTCTAGATATATATTTATAGATATGTAGCTGCCTCAAAGATCTACATCCATAGGTGGTACAGAATCTCTAGCTAATCTGGTTATTGTCCCGTAGTATGGACAAGTTTGTAGACAAATATCCAACTGATACTATGGTCAAGAACGGGAAATCTCAATCCAAAACCCCTTCTGTTAGGGAAAAGGCAAATGCACCCCAACCCAACCGCTCACCTCCCTCAGCCTCCCAAGATCTTTCCTCCTCACCCATTATACCCTCTCTCCCTGTGGAAAGCTCCGTACCTTTAAACCCAACTCTGGAGAAAAAATTGGATGCAATCCAAACAAGTTTGAATACGGTCCTGTTCCATTTAGAATCACATACCAAACGATTAGTGGAAGTGGAACAACGTGTTAGTACGGCAGTGGATGCTATTGTATCTCTGCAAAATTCTGATGATTCCCACTATCAACAAGTAGCTTTCCTGACCTCAAAGATTGATGAACTTGAAAACAGAGATAGGCGGAGCAATCTCAGATTTATAGGAATCCCAGAATCAATATCAGGTTCAGATCTTTTTGATTTACTCAGTGTTGATATAATTCAAATCCTTAATGTTCCTAGTACCTCGGGAACAGTGATTATTGAAAGGGCGCATCGAATTGGCCCTGATAGAGGTCCCCCCTCATCCCAAATACGCCCCCGTCCTGTTATTGCCAAATTTCTTAATTTTAGAGATAAAGAGAACATACTCATGGCATACAGGAAAAAACGCACTCTTGAAGTACGAAACTTTAAAGTGCTGATATTTCAAGACTTTTCGGCCTCTGTGGCTCAGAGGAGAAAAGAATTCACCCCAATATGCAAACATTTGTTCACTGAGAATGTTAAATTCGCCCTTCTTTACCCAGCTAAACTGCGGGTCTTCACTGATGGGAGGACCCTTACTTTTGATAATCCTGACCAAGCTAGAGATCACCTAAAGATTCCATTGCAAGGTTCCTCTAAAAATCCACCTCCAAATGGATGAATCGATGGATTACCATCTCGGCTATTTACGATTTATCCGGGTCTCCCGGCAAAATAGTAGTTTCTTACCCTCTTTGTGAAGGAGGGGTTGGTCTATTATTAATAAGTTGTCGGAATTATTGCAGTAGTTACATGCTTACTATTTTTATGATGCATTACAGTTTGTTCATGTGTTATTTTTGGTGCTCTTTATTTTCTTTCTTATCTTCTTCTTTTTCCCTTTCTCCCATTCTCCTGAATCGCCTGTGGCCCCTTTCCATTTTCCCCATGCAGTTACCATCTTCAACTTACATTCAGAACGCCGGTCTCACTCGCTGGGATGTGACGGGCACCCGAATCAAAGATACACTGTTTACATTCTCCTTTGGTAGGTGTGGAATTGGATGACGGCCCATGCTGACATTTCTAATTTAGCCCCCCAACTATCATCGACTTCTATCCGGTTTCTGTCATGGAATGTAGCTGGATTGAATTCCATATGCAAACGACGTCGGGTATTATCTCATCTCAAACGATTAACCCCTGATATCACTTTATTACAGGAGACGCACTGGCTGCGTGGTCCCCATACGACCCTTAAAGCGACATGGATTCAGGAATGTGTCTCAGCCTCTTTCGATAAAAAGAAACGTGGTGTGGCAATTTTATTTAGTAAACATCTTCAATATACTATTGATAATGTAGTGGCTGATAGGGAGGGGCGGTTTTTGCTGGTACATCTTTCAGTTCATGGTGAGAAATTTACGATTTTAAATATTTATGCTCCCAACACGTCTAATTTAACCTTTTATAAAAAACTATCAAATCTTCTTATGAAATATGATAACCCTAATCTAATAATTGGTGGCGATTTTAATTGCTTACATAATCCCCTATTGGATCACTCCGCCCATGCCTCCCCCATCCCTTCCAATCGTGTAAGTGGGATTGATTTTCTCTGTTCCAACCATGATGTGGTTGATCAATGGAGACTGCATAATCCTTCTTGCAAGGACTTCACATTTCATTCTAAGGTTCATGATGTATTTACCAGAATAGACTATATACTAGTAGCGGATACCCTATTCCAGCGAGTCTGTAATACTATAATAGATCCTATCATTATATCGGATCATGCCCCCATACTTTTTGACCTAACTAGACATACTCCTTGGCATTCCTCACGCCTTTGGCGCTTCCCATCTTTCCTCTCCCAGAATGACGATTTTCAATTGTATTTGAAAACCAAGTGGAGGGAATATGTAGACGATAACTTAGAACATTGGAACGATCCTGTTTTATTCTGGGAGGCCTCAAAGGCGGTGATGAGAGGGCACGTGATATCTTACATAGCCAAACGTAACCGGACCCACAGGGAGACATTACTTTCTTTGAAAAATAGACTGAAGGAAGCTTACCGTCACTATTTGCGATTTTCAACAGCAGATAATAAATCTAATTATTTACATCATAAACAAATTTTGGAATCTTTCCTTTTAAAGGAGGCTCAAATCAAATTGGATTACTCTAAAAATACTTATTACCGCTGGGGGGGTAAGTCGGGAAAAATTCTGGCTTACATGGCAAGTCGACAACG
Organism: Pseudophryne corroboree; assembly: GCF_028390025.1. Classification (NCBI taxonomy): domain Eukaryota; kingdom Metazoa; phylum Chordata; class Amphibia; order Anura; family Myobatrachidae; genus Pseudophryne; species Pseudophryne corroboree. The sequence goes on along the minus strand of NC_086447.1, from coordinate 371,988,092 downwards.
GAAGAAACAATTCATTATAAAAATCCTAGATCCAAACTCTAATGTAATGGCCGCTAAACCTGCTGACATTAACAATATATTTCATTCATATTTTACTTCTCTTTATGAAGACGCACCAGTCGACCCCCTTTTGTCAGACTCCTTTTTTAAAGAAGCCAACTTACCATATTTAACAGCTCAACAGAAAGAATTCCTTTCTAGTGACATAACAGAGGAAGATGTTAGGTTTGCCATTGATAGCCTACATCTCAACAAGTCACCGGGTCCTGACGGATTTAATGGGAACTATTATAAGATACTAAAAGATGATATTATTCCTTCCATGACTCATGTTTTCAAACAGATTCAGGAGGGAAAACTTAATTACCCTACATTTAATGATTCCTATACCATATTATTATTGAAACCCAATAAAAACCCGGATTTAGTAGCCTCATATAGACCCATTACTCTCCTGAATCAGGATTACAAAATTCTTTCTAAAATTTTGGCTTTTCGCTTGCAAACAATCCTTCCTTCTCTCCTGACACCCCACCAATCTGGATTTACTCATGGCAGGAACATGGTTCGCAATGTCCGCATGGCAATAGCGGCTTTATATTCTTCAACAACTCAAGGCCACTCCACTAATATATTGTTGAGTTTAGATTCCGAAAAAGCTTTTGATAAAGTTTTATGGCCACATTTATATGCTATATTACAACAACGAGGGTTTGGTTCTTCCTTTATTAATCTACTCAAAAATCTATATAGCTCCCCCAAGACAAAATTATTAATCAATGGACTTTTAGGCGATCCTATTCAAATGTTTAGGGGAACTCGACAGGGATGCCCTTTATCCCCCTTACTTTTCAATCTTGCATTAGATCCTTTGTTAAGAGTTCTCCAATCCTGGCCCCTTTTCCGAGGTATGTCCTATGACAATACAGAAATCAAGATAGCTGCTTTTGCAGATGACCTTCTCCTGTTTATCTCTAATCCACACGAATGTTTAATGCCCCTTCTCTCTAAACTAGAAGATTTTGGTAGGATATCAGGTTTTACCATAAATCACTCCAAATCTACCATCATGGCCCTAAGCGCTTCCTTTCGTAGAAATACATTATCGGTTGGTGATCTGAAATGGGCAGATGCTTACATCTCTTACTTAGGGATTCGCCTCCCTAGAAATATTTATGATTTATATACCATTAATATTAAAAGTACTATTGATACAGTCCTTAAAGAATTGGATGGGTGGCAACATTTAAAGCTATCTTTTCTAGGAAGAGCCAACCTTATAAAGATGATTACCTTCCCGAAGCTGCTGTATCCTATTCAGGTTCTAACACTCGTGTTTACCAAGACGGATCTTAAACGAATTGATGCAGCTTTCAGACAATTTATTTGGAAAAAAATGAAACCTCGCCTTAGTCTCCGATTGCTACAAAGAACTAAATCAGAAGGAGGTATTAATTTTCCAAATATGGAAATCTATAATTATGCTGCTGTATGCAGGCATATTAAGGATTGGATCTCACATTCTGAATTATATTCCAATTATTTAGTAGAACAGTCCTTCCTAACCAATATAGATTTAGTTTGTTTTTTACACCTCCATAAATCCGACATACCAGCAGGAGTACTAGACAACCCTCTCTTAATGTCAGCGTGGTCAGTTTGGCATACAATTCGTAATAAATGGAAACTTAACGCCTCGTACTCTTTGTTTCTTCCTTGGCTTGGCAATGTAAACTTTCAACATGGTTTGGCATCTGGCCCCTTTTCTTTGTGGGCCCAACAGGGGCTTACCACAATTCATCAACTTACTGATACAACCATACAACGTACTCTTACTTTTTCTCAGGCTCAATCTAAATTTTCTTTCTTAAAAATTCACAATTTAGCCTTTTTGCAAGCACAGCATTATGTTTCTAAAGTGACCTCTTATCTTTCTCCCATGGACTGGAGGAACCAATTGGATATCTCCCTTCGATCTACATCTAACACTAAAGGAGCTATTTCAAGGTTCTATAAAATATTGCGGACACCATATTATGAAGGCCACTACGATACAGGCATCACCAGATGGCAGAGACACTTTCCTGATCTTAGTGAAGCAACCATTCTAAAAGCGCTTTTATATTCCAATCGTACCCTTCCAACCATTATGTACCAGGAAATGTTTTTTAAAATCTTTTATAGAGGATACCTATCACCTTCTCGTTGTCAGTTAGTGGGGATGTCTTCCACTTCGACATGTCCAAAATGCACTCGACCTGAAGCTACTCTTTATCACTGTCTGTGGGATTGTATTTATATCAAAAAATTCTGGCTTCAAATAAAACAATTCGCTATTTCAGACTTGGTTAATTTTCTACCATTGTCCCCTGAATGGGCCGTTTTTGGCATATTGACAACCACTTCTAGAATATCTCCGGGTTGTCGCAAACTACTGTTGATTTTATCAGCTGTGGCAAAAAAATGCATATTACAACAATGGATACATCCATCCCCTCCTTCCTTACAAATGTTTAAAGATAAACTCTTTCATGTATTCAAAATGGATTGGATGGAAACTTCATTACATAAAGAACAACGCATAGAGAAATTTTTTGAGATTTGGGACTCTTTTATTGACACTTTAAACATTTCAACAAAAACTCAGATTCATAACTGTTTTCGTACAACTCTATGGTATGAAACGGCAGTATTTCTATCTGAACCTCCCATTCGATTGAGTTAACACCCATTTCCTTAGTGCCCCTTCCCCCCCCCCCCCCTTTTTTTTTTGTCACAGGGCTACAGGCGATCCCTTTCCCACCTTCCTCTCTTTACATCATACAAACGTTCATTTGCCGTTTCCTACTCTTCTATTCCTTCTTCTCTTCTCTCTTCTTTCTCTCTACTCTTTCTCATTGGAAGAATAAATTTTCCTCTACTCTTCTTTTCTTGATCGATTACAAAAAGTTTTGATAATATGCGGTCTTTATAATTTGGATACGACAATTTGTATTACAATCATTTTCTACTGTATTGTTCTCTTAAGTATTATCCCACTTAATGCTTTGTTGGCATTGTATTGAAAATGTTTTAAAGGGAAAAAAAAATTTAAAATAAAAACATTTTGAAAAAAAAAAAAAAAAAGGTGTTATCTTACAAAAAAATGCATGGATTGAATGTTTTGATGAATGCATATTTAAACCCCCTACCTAGAGTATACTCAAGCCTAGTCCTATTATTTTTGATTCTTTTGGTTAAAAGAGTCACAAGAACCATTTGGTCTCGAAATCCAGGTTGAGACCTGCTGGATATAGGGTGCCCATTTCAAAAATGCTCCGCATTTCTTTCTTGGCTAGGTCCTCCTCCATACTATTCTTCCTCCAGTTTCCCTTTATGATATGAATCCCACAAAAGGCGATCAAGTCTGTGGGTTGACATTGATGGAACTCCTTAAAGTGGGCTGAAACACCGTGTGTGGTTACTCCTTTCTTAATATTACGAACGTGCTCAGCCATCCGTTCTTTTAACTTTCTCCCTGTCCTTCCAATGTATTGCTTATTGCATGAACAGGTAAGGAGATATACTACATTATTACTATTGCAGGTGATGAAATGCTTGATATGTCCTACTCTTCCATTAGACGCTGAGGTGTATTCCGTAATCTTGGATACAGAACTCTTACAGTTCCTGCACATGCTACAAGTGCCACATCTGTGGAATCCCTTCGTCATAATCGTACCCGGTTTTCTTTTTTCATTTATCACACTCTTTACTAAGTGATTTTTGAGATTGTCTGCCTTTCTTTTTTTGTGTAAACTGTTTTTATTAGTTATTAGTTAAAGCAGCAGTCAAAAACATTACAGAAATATTTTCAAAAACAAAAGTAGGGCATACAAAAATATCGCGTGACATATATTCGGCAGTACACTACACATAAAGCGCCCTTAGTAGAAAAATATCTGTCTGCATTACTGACTGCATTAAAAACTTATAAAAGAAAACATATTATCAAAACAGCATTGATGAATGGGAAAGAGAAACAAGAGAGAGAAGAGATGAGGAAGAGAGGAGAAGTAAGGGAAAATTAGGGTAGGCAGAGTCAGGTGTAAGTGTCTGCAAGTAAGGGCAGACCAATTGGGGGATGGAGGGGCCTCCCCCACCAATTATGAGTCTGGACCATACCATAGAGACATCATTGTCGGAATATGAGTATGGATATGAATAATAATACAAGCATGAATATGAGCATGTTTATAAATATGAAGGGGGTTATATCGTAATATAGGACCGATACATCGGTGTGTCCTTGAAGTCATACCAGGGAAACCAGATAGCTATGAAGTCAACTGTTTTCCCAGATGAGAAGGAGACAAGGTCTTCCATGTCTAAAAAGTGATCAATCTTTGCGAACCACATTTTAATCGAGGGTGGGGAGGTGGATCTCCAAAGGATTGGAATCACCGCTTTAGCTGCGTTGCTAAGGTGTCTTAGCAGGGAATATTTGTAGGAGTGTGACCCTGCGGAGGTGTGATTAAGGAGCCAGAAATCTGGGTCTTTCGGAATCTCATCTCCCAATATCTGTTCGGTGCATTTAAGTACTCCTGTCCAGAATGGAGTTATAAGAGGGCAATCCCACCAAATATGTATAAAACTCCCTGGGGCATTTTTGCATCTCCAACATAGATTCGAAAGAGAGGGGAACATTTTATTGAGAACACGAGGGGTCCTGTACCACCTATATATAAGTTTATAGAGGGTCTCTAATGTCGAGATGCATAAAGAACTTGCCTGAGCGTTCTTAAACACAGAATCCCAGTTAATCTGTGTAGGTAGCCCTGACAATTCCTTCTCCCAGGAAGTCAGGAAGGTAGGAGATTGTGGGAAAAAGTTTTCCATAATCATCGTATAGATTTGTGAAATAGTATGCGTAGGTGATTTGGGGGAGGTGCATAGTTTCTCAAACCCGGTGAGTTCCCTAGTTACGTCAGAGAAGTTCTTAGGAGATGATATGAAATGGTGGACCTGCAAGAACCTCCAAAACTCAGCACTGTGTAGGTTCCAAGAGGATTGAACATCTGAAAAGGAGCGCACCCTACCCGAGCTCACCAGCTGACCGACTCTAAAGATCCCGGCTTCTGCCCATGGGGCGAAAGCAGTCCCTTGGAAGCCAGGGGCAAATTCGGAGTTATAGAGAAAGGAGGTTAAGGGGGACCATTTGGAGGATATGTGACTCTGGGATCTCAGTTTGGTCCATAATTTGAGCGTGGGGGAGACCGTGGGGTGAGATACTTTCGGGAGGGTAGGGAGCCAAGGTGCAATTTCAATATAATGCGGGAGACAACCTTCCTCTAGGAGGACCCATTGTTTGCGGTCTTTGGCACGCGTCCATTCCAGAATCCTATTCAGGTGTACCGCGTGGTAGTAGTTAGGGATGTGTGGGAGTTGTTGCCCCCCTTGATGTTTTCTCCTGAACAAAATGTCGTGTTTGAACCTGGGTGTATTACTACCCCATACAAATGTACGGATAAGCCTCTGGACGTCACGAAGCCAGAGCAGGGGGATGTATATCGGAAGGGACTGGAGAAAGAATAAAATCCTAGGGAGGGCGTTCATTTTAACTACATTGATCCTCCCGAACCAGGACAGTCTCAATTTCTTCCATTTCAGGAAGTCTAGGCGAAGCCTAGTCAATAAGGGTTTAAAGTTTAGGGAGAACACTTTTGATAAATCGTTGGTCAGTAACACCCCCAAATATTTTAATTTGTGATCGTGCCAGGTGAAGGGGAAGGCTTGTTTCAGGCTTTCAACTATAGCAGGAGGAGTAGTTAAATTCATGGCAATGGATTTGGAATAATTTATTTTGAAGTTAGAGAGAGCTCCAAACTTCTCAAACTCTGCCATTAAGTTTGGTAAAGAGGTGACCGGGTTCGTGATTATTGCGAGTAGATCATCGGCATATAATGCCAGTTTGTATTCGGACCCCCTTACCAGCAGGCCCGAAATACATGGGTTAGCCCTAATACTTCGGGCTAATGTTTCCATACAAAGGACGAAGAGCAATGGAGATAGCGGGCATCCCTGTCGCGTACCGTTGAGAATTGGAAAGGGGTCAGAAAGGGAGCCATTAAGCCTAATTTTGGCGGACGGGGAGGCATAGAGGGACAAGATTCTGTGAAGACAGACATTACCAAGTCCTAGATGTCTCAATATACCGGTCAAAAAATCCCAGTCAACTCTGTCAAAAGCTTTTTCTGCATCAGTCGACAGTAGGATCGATGGGGATGAAAGCTGGCCGGCATAGTGAACCATGCTGAGCACTTTAGAAGTATTGTCCCTAGCTTCTCGGCCTAAAACAAATCCAGTTTGATCTCCATGTATCAAGCCAGGTAACAAAAGTTTAAGGCGGTTTGCAATCAATTTGGCGAAAAGTTTTATATCTATATTTAATAATGAGATTGGTCGGTAACTGGAGCAAAGGCTGGGATCCTTACCCTCTTTGGGTAGAACTGCAATATGGGCTTCGAGAGATTGTGGGGAGAAGGGTGATTGATCTGATATGGTGTTAAAGGCTCTTGTGAGTATAGGAATTAATTTCTCTTTAAAAGCTTTGTAGTAGGCAATAGTATATCCATCGGGGCCGGGACTCTTGCCATTAGGAGAGGATTCAATAGCTTGTTGAACCTCCTCAGCAGAAAACGGGGCATCTAGATCTTCCACTTCTGTTGTGGTTAATGTGGGGAAATGTAAGGACCGTAAGTAGTCAGCTATGGCTTTTTGATGGGACGACCTGTCAATTCTTCCGGTTGGGCCGGAGAGGTTATACAGAGTGGAATAATATGTCCTGAAGGCCCTGGCTATGTGGGGTGTCTGGTGTTGGGGTTGGCCATGCTCGTTCTTAATTGTATGAATAAAAGTAAGGGCACGTTGTTCTCTAAGTGCTTTGGCCAATAGTTTTCCAGGCTTATTGCCCCATTGATAGTATCTGCTACGGCATTTTCGATAGGAAAACTTGACTCTATCAGAGAGTAACTTATTCAGAGCCGCCCTAGCAGTTTCGAGATCAGCGTAGTGTTGTGGGGTTTGGGATTTTTTATGTAGAAGCTCGAGAGATTGTATCTTGGACAGTAAATCTTCTCGAAGTTTCTCTCTCTGCTTTTTGCGGAAGGATCCTATTTGAACACAAACCCCCCTAATGACACATTTATGAGCTTCCCATACTGAGACTTTGGAAATGTCATCTAAGTCGTTGGTACTAATGTAAGAGTCCAAAGCGTTGTCAATTCGGGACTTACAGTCTGCGTCTTGTAGGAAAGTGTCGTTAAAACGCCAGGACCATTGGCGATGTGTGTTGGGGGGTAAGCGTAGGGTGAGATTAACTGGGGCATGATCGGACCATACAATCTGTCCTATAGAGGCATCAGACAGAAGGTGTAAGTGTCGGTGACTCAAAAATAAGTAATCAATCCTGGAATAAGTCTGGTGTGGGTGTGAGAAATAGGTGTAATCTATATCAGAAGGGTGTGTCAATCTCCATGTGTCGATCAGCTGGTGGTCGAGCAGGGCACGTCTCATCCCCCTATGCTCCCCCTCCGACCTGTAGGAAATCTTTTTAGAATTGTCCTGGCGGGGATCCAGGGTCCAATTCAGATCACCTCCCATCACGACCACCCCCTCCAAAAGAGGTTCCGCGTCTTCTAGAACTGAGGATATAAAGGAGGGTTGTTTAGCGTTAGGGGCATATATATTTAAAAAAGAGAAACGTTGGCCGTATATGTCGCATTTCACCAGCAACCCCCTACCCTCAGCTATTCTGTGGGAGGCAACATTGAGGACAGGCAGGTGGCGCGCAAGCAATATGGCTACGCCTAATGTCTTGCCAGCAGAATTGTTAGATAGGAAAACGTGCGGGTAATAGTGACATTTTAGGGACGGCACATGCCCTATCTTGAAGTGTGTTTCCTGAATAAAAGCAACGTCAATTTTCTCATCTCTAAGCCATTTGAGAAGTTTAGACCTTTTTTCAGGAACATTCAGCCCTTTGACGTTAAGGGTAGTTACGTGTAGATCATTCACCCCCATTATCACACACATCTAATCGCTTCACATTAGTCTTCTCTTCGGCAGACTCTGGAAAGGGTGAGGGAAGAATAGCAGGGGGGGGAGATAGGAAAGAAAGAAAAGCAAGGAAAGAGAAAAAGAAAGCTGTGGCGTGGAAATCCCCGCCAAAAAATACTTTGATATTAACCAGAAGCGGTATTACTACCAAAAGAACTGCTGCAAGAAGGACAGGAGCGGAATCCTGCCGACTCCCGATCCAAAGAAACAGGGGATGCAGCATAGTGGGGTCTTGCGGGGGGCTCAGGACAACGACCACTCCCAAGATAGAAACTAGATTAATATACAATATTACCGAGGTGTGCATTAGGCACATGTGGAACATGAAAAATAAAAGTATATAGATATATAAGCATATCAATTTGTATAAGAGTGTACAGACAATCCTCAAATTGTCAAACCGGGTTCCATGGAACTATAACATCTGCACACTATCATCCATCTATAAAAACAAAAATCAAAAAGCAAAAAAAAAAAACAAAAAAAAAACAAGAAACAAAGAACCGATCTCATTCGTGAGCGACTCATAGTACTATTAAGAGAGAAAAAGTCTCAATGTATAACATAAGTAACAGGCAAATATACGGCCATTCGGGACGAGGCTTCTCATTCAGGGAGGCTTTGAAGGACGTGGGCCAGGAGTAGATCCCCGCATCCGTGGGGAACGAACTTGCTGCCACGCGTCGTCTGGAGGGAGTACAACAGGCAGGTCTGGAAGGTGATGAAAGGCGTCCCAGTCTGGCACCGGAACCGGAGGGATTCCCAGGATCGTGAAGAAAGCCTGTAGGTCCGACGGTCTAGAGAGACTTGCGATTTTTCCGCCATGAGAGACCTGGAGGGAGAAAGGAAAACCCCATCTGTATTTCAGCTCGAGTTTCCTGAGAGAGTCTGTAAGAGGTTTCAAGGCGCGACGTTGTTGTAAGGTCGACCAGGCAAGGTCGGGAAATATCTGAATCTTGTCGCCTTGAAAGTCAATGCTGACCAGTTGACGGACCGCCCTCATTATTTCCTCTTTTTGGGCATAATAATGGAGCCTACAAATCACGTCCCGTGGTCTGTCGGAGGGTAAGCCTCGAGGACGGAGGGCTCTGTGAGCTCTATCGAATATAATGTCCTTGTTCGGATCCAGGTCAATAAGTTCCCCAAATATCTTAGATAATGCGGCTACAAGGTCTGTTTGCTGGACGCTCTCAGGCAGGCCCCTGACTCTAATATTATTTCGCCGGCCGCGATTATCCATATCCTCAATACGTGATTTTAGGAAGGAGATATCGTCCTGCTGGTGAAATAGCACTTCCCGGAATTTGGTCAGAGAGTCCACTGTAGATGATTCGTGGCGTTCCAGGACATCCACTCTTGTCGCGATTTGAGACATATCTTGTCGGAGCGCTGTCACTTCCTGAGTTATGGTGGAAAGTAGGCGAGTCTCCAAGGCTGAAAAATCTTGTTTCGTAGGAAGTGTCCGTACATGAGACAATATCTCGCTTATCTCCGCAGACAGAGAGAGGGCCTGTGGGGGCACCGGAGTCCCAGGAGAGGTCATGTTGTCCGCCGGATCGTGTAAACTCGGGGAGGTCGGAACAGTAGAAGAAGCAGCGGGGGATGAGGTAGGGGAAGTTAGGAATTGGCGTAGATCTGATGAGCGTCGGTTCGCGGGGAGCGGTATCGCGTCCGGCTTGGTCTTGGCCTTTTTTTTCTTTATCCCTCTCACCATGAGATCGGTCTTTAAATAAAGCAGTGTATAATTACCCTTTCACATATCCTCGGCACTGTGAAGCATGAGGGTCGTCGCCGTGCAAAAGCCCCCACGTGGTCTTAGGGTGGCATCAGGCGAACGTGCACAAGGTTAGGAACCCATTCGTTCGCTTGTAGAGGTAGTATATCTGATATGGCCCGATGGGGGTATAACTGCGTGACCCCAGGCCGCCAAGCAAGTTATCAGCCAACACAGATTTGATATGTGGATGGATGGATGGCTGTATTGATGTATGGGTGGAGGGAGTGCTACAATTAATTGTGTTGTACTTCAAGCCTCATGGGCCTCCCTACCTTCCCTCACACTTAGGTGCCTCAGATTGCAGCCTAGGGACCGCAGCCCCGTTCCACAGTCTGGCCGCAGTGAGATCTCAGCGTCTCAGGAGATCCAATATGGCCGCCGGGCGCCTGCCGGCGCTGCCTCTCTTGCCGGGTTTATGAGTCCCCGTCGGGCGGGTATGTATCTGTCGGGGCCGGGGACAGGGGGACACCTCTAATCGCGGCCGGCGGCTAGCGGCCGCGGAAAGAACGAAGCTCCAGCTAACGTCGGCGGCCCGTGCAGCGGGTGCCGGAGCCGCTTCCGGCCTAAGGCCTGACTCGAGGTCCCGGCTTCTCCTAGCCCCGCAGGCCGCAATCCGCAGGAGCAGTTAAAACTGCTCCCCGATTCCGCAGCACTTCAGGGGTCACAGCCGGGGGTGCACGGAGGGCAGCAGTTTGATAGGGTGGGTGAAAAGTTGCAGGAGGCTGCAGGATAAGCAGTTTGGGCTATGCTATTCAGGAGCTCATACCAGGTACGTCAGTCTCCTTCAGCACCCAGACCACGCCCCCGATTGTCTGCCTTTCTATATATGAACCTGGGCTTTTCCCTCAATGTTCCTTTCAGTACTGGATCACGTAATAAGATGTTCCAGTGTCTTTTAATGATGGATTCCATTTGTTTATGTTGACTACTGTACTTTGTTATAAATGGTATTCCCATTTCTTCTGAGGGATTCTCCAAGTCCTTTTTTGGTATAAGAAGGTCTTCTCTATTACTGGTCTGATACTCTTGGAAAGGGATTTCTAATGTTCCAGCTGCGTATCCCTTATCTGTAAATTGCTTCTTGAGATGGATCCCTTGTTTTTGGTAGTCTTCTAATCTGGAGCAATTTTTTCTAATCCGGTGAAACTGGCTCTTCGGTACGGACGCTAGCCAGTTTTTGTGGTGGTTGCTATTTGAGGGTATAAACGAATTACAATCCGTAGGTTTCGAGTACGTACGTGTATGCAGGGTTCCACCTTCTATGAAGATCTCAAGATCTAGAAAATGTACCGACCTTTCACTGATATCAAACGTGAGAAGGATATTTTTGTTATTACTGTTCAGAGACTGGCAAAACTCCTGTAGAGATGTATCCGTACCATGCCATACAAAAAAGATGTCGTCTATGTAACGAACCCAGGTGACCAGGCCCGCCCCCTCGCCTCCCCAAACGTCCATGACTTCCTGTTCCCATTTGGCCATGAACAAATTTGCGTAGCTTGGGGCGAACCTGGTCCCCATTGCCGTGCCATTGACTTGTAGGTAATAGGATTGATTATAGAAGAAGAAATTATTCCTGAGTATGAGTTCTATTCCCTCCAGAAGAAAATCTTGTAGTGAATTGAGATTTTGTTCTTTAGATACGAAGTAGGACACTGACTCCAGACCATCAGTGTGTTTGATGATGGTATACAGCGATGAAACATCCGCCGTCACCAGGAGGTACTCTGTGTTCCACTCAATGCCTTCCAATTTTCTAATCAGATCCGTCGAATCTCTTAGATATGAAGGTGTTTTTATAACTAAAGGTTGCAACTGGTGGTCTATGAATTGTGACAGATTGGACATCAAAGATTCGGTTCCCGCTACTATAGGTCTTCCGGGTGGTTTGTGCGGGTTCTTATGAAGCTTCGGTAGGATGTAGAACACCGGTATCGAGGGATTCTGAATCAACATATATTTGTGATTTTTCTCCGTGATGACATCCCGTTGTCGATACTTGTCCAGGAAAGTGGTTAGTTTTTTCTTTATCTGTTCTGATGGATTTCCTCTTAGCTTCTTGTACGTATATTCATCTCCCAGTTGCCTCATGATTTCTTCTTCGTAATCTCTCTGATTCAAAATGACAATTCCACCCCCCTTATCGGCCGGTTTTATTACAATGGAAGTCTGCTCCTTCAAATTCTTCAATGCATCCCGCTCTTTCCTGAAGATGCGATCCGGACCACTTGTCCAACAGATCCCACTGAAAGATCCTCGCATGGAACCTGCCGAAGGGAATGGCTTCGTATGAAGCCACCATCTTTCCCAGGACTCGCGTGCAGTGATGCACCGATACCTGTTTTGGTTTCAGGAGGTCCCTGACCAGAGATGCTAATTCCTGGGCCTTCTCCACCGGGAGAAACACCTTCTTCTGTTCTGTGTCCAGTGTCATGCCCAGGAAAAGCAGACGCGTCGTAGGAATCAGCTGCGACTTTGGAACATTTAGAATCCAACCGTGCTGTAGTAACACTTCCTGAGAGAGTGTTACGCTGATCAACAACTGCTCCCTGGACCTCGCCTTTATGAGGAGATCGTCCAAGTACGGGATAATTATAACTCCCTTCTGCCGAAGGAATATCATCATTTCGGCCATTACCTTGGTAAATATTCTCGGTGCCGTGGACAGGCCAAACGGCAACGTCTGGAATTGGTAATGACAGTCCTGTACCACAAATCTGAGGTACTCCTGGTGAGGTGGGTAAATGGGGACATGCAAGTAAGCATCTTTGATGTCCAGCGACACCATAAAATCCCCCTCTTCCAGGCTTGCAATCACCGCTCTGAGCGATTCCATTTTGAACTTGAATTTCTTTATATAAGTATTCAAGGACTTTAAATTCAGAATGGGTCTCACCGAACCGGCCGGTTTCGGTACCACAAACATTGTGGAATAGTAACCCCTTCCCTGTTGAAGGAGGGGGACCCTGACAATCACTTGCTGGAGGTACAGCTTGTGAATTGCCGCCAGCACTACCTCCCTTTCCATGGGGGAAGCTGGCAAGGCTGATTTGAGGTAACGGCGGGGGGGAGTCGCTTCGAATTCCAGTTTGTATCCCTTAGATACAATTTGTATAGCCCAGAGATCCACCTGTGAGTGAACCCACTGGCTGCTGAAGTTTCGGAGACGCGCCCCCACCGCACCTGGCTCCGCCTGTGGCGCCCCAACGTCATGCGGTGGACTTAGCAGGTGAGGACTTTTGTTCCTGGGAACTGGCAGCTTCTTACCTCTACCCCTGCCTCTGGCAAGAAAGGATGCACCCCTGACCCTCTTGCCTTTTTGGGAACGAAAGGACTGCATTTGATAATACGGTGCTTTCTTAGGCTGTGAGGAAACCTGAGGCAAGAAAGTGGACTTTCCAGCTGTCGCTGTAGACATGAGGTCCGACAGACCGTCCCCAAACAATTCCTCGCCCTTATAAGGCAAAACCTCCATGTGTTTTTTAGAATCAGCATCTCCTGTCCAATGCCGAGTCCATAAGACCCTCCTGGCAGAAATGGACATAGCATTAATTCTAGATCCCAGCAGGCAAATGTCCCTCTGAGCATCTCGCATATATAGGACGACGTCTTTGATATGGCCCAGGTTAGCAAAACAGTATCTCTGTCGAGGGAATCTATGTCGTCTAACAGAGTATCTGTCCACGCTGCTACAGCACTACACATCCAGGCTGAAGCAATAGCAGGTCTCAGTAGACTTCCAGAGTGAGTATACACCGACTTCAGGATAACTTCCTGCTTTCTATCCGCAGGCTCCTTTAGGGCGGCCGTATCCTGAGACGGCAGGGCCACCTTTTTAGATAAGCGTGTCAGGGCCTTGTCCACCCTAGGGGATGTTTCCCAACGTAACCTGTCCGTTGGCGGGAAAGGGTACGCCATCAGTAACCTCTTAGAAATCACTAGTTTCTTATCAGGGGAACTCCACGCTTCTTCACACAATTCATTTAATTCATCAGATGGGGGAAAAGTCACTTGCTGCTTTTTCTCCCCAAACATATAAACCCTTTTGGTATTAACCGGGTTACTCTCAGAAATGTGTAATACATCTTTCATTGCAATAATCATGTATCGGATGGCCTTAGTCATTTTAGACTGTAAATGTGCCTCATCATCGTCGACACTGGAGTCGGACTCCGTGTCGGCATCAGTGTCAACCATCTGAGCTAGAGGGCGTTTATGAGCCCCAGGCGGTTTCTGAGTCGCCTGGGCAGGGGCGGGCTGAGACCCCGGCTGTCCCAAGGCTGCAGCGTCAACAAACCTTTTATGTAAGGAGTTTACATTGTCATTTAAGACCTTCCACATATCCATCCAATCTGGTGTCGGCCCCGACGGGGGCGATACCACACTTATCTGCCCTTGCTCCACCTCCACGTAACCTTCCTCATCAAACATGTCGACACAGCCGTACCGACACACCGCACACACACACAGGGAATGCTCAGACTGAGGACAGGACCCCACAAAGTCCTTTGGGGAGACAGAGTATGCCAGCACACACCACAGCGCTATATAACACAGGGATTTACACTGCTAATAAGTGATTTTCCCAATAGCTGCTTGTCTGTATCGATTTGCGCCTAAATTTATGTGCCCCCCCTCTCTTTTTAACCCGTCTTGTACCTGGATACTGCAGGGGAGAGCCTGGGGAGCGTGCTTCCAGCGGAGCTGTGAAGGGAAAATGGCGCTGGTGTGCTGAGGAAGAAGGCCCCGCACCCTCAATGGCGGGCTTCTGTCCCGCTTTCAGTGTATAATAATGGCGAGGGTTTTTACATATATACAGTGCTAGACTGTATGTATGTATGATTTTGTGCCAAAGGTATCTCAATTGCAGCCCAGGGCGCTCCCCCCCAGCGCCCTGCACCCTACAGTGACCGAAGTGTGTAAGTGTGCTGGGAGCAATGGCGCACAGCTGCGGTGCTGTGCGCTACCTCAATGAAGACAGGAGTCTTCAGCCGCCGATTTCGACGTCTTCCAGCTTCTGTTCTTCTGGCTCTGCGAGGGGGACGGCGGCGCGGGTCCGGGAACGGACGATCGAGGACAGGTGCCTGTGTTCGAACCCTCTGGAGCTAATGGTGTCCAGTAGCCTAAGAAGCACAAGCTAGCTGCAAGCAGTTAGGTTTGCTTCTCTCCCCTTAGTCCCACATAGCAGTGAGTCTGTTGCCAGCAGAAACTCACTGAAAATAAAAAACCTAAAATACTTTCTTTTCTAGTAAGCTCAGGAGAGCCCACTAGGAGCACCCAGCTCTGGCCGGGCACAGATTCTAACTGAGGTCTGGAGGAGGGGCATAGAGGGAGGAGCCAGTGCACACCAGATAGTACCTAATCTTTTTTTTAGAGTGCCCAGTCTCCTGCGGAGCCCGTCTATTCCCCCTGGTCCTTACGGAGTTCCCAGCATCCACTAGGACGTCAGAGAAATATACATTTTCTTGGCGGGGGCTCATACATATATACAGTGCCCAACTGTATATATGCTAAACTTTTGCCAAAGAGGTCCCAATTGCTGCCCAGGGCGCCCCCCCCCCCTGCACCCTTACAGTGACCGGAGTATGTGAGGTGTGTGTGTGGGAGCAATGGCACACAGCTGCAGTGCTGTGCGCTACCTCAGTGAAGACTGGAGTCTTCTGCTGCCGATTTCGAAGTCTTCTTGCTTCTTATGCTCACCCGGCTTCTGTCTTCCGGCTCTGCGAGGGGGACGGCGGCGCGGCTCTGGGATCGGACGACGAGGGTGAGATCCTGTGTACGATCCCTCTGGAGCTAATGGTGTCCAGTAGCCTAAGAAGCAGGACCTATCTGTAGAGAGTAGGGCTGCTTCTCTCCCCTCAGTCCCACGATGCAGGGAGTCTGTTGCCAGCAGATCTCCCTGAAAATAAAAAACCTAACAAAATGCTCTCTTATAGCAAGCTCAGGAGAGCTCACTGAACAGCACCCAGCTCGTCCGGGCACAGATTCAAACTGAGGTCTGGAGGAGGGACATAGAGGGAGGAGCCAGAGCACACCAGAATCTAAATTTTCTTAAAGTGCCCATGTCTCCTGTGGAGCCCATCTATTCCCATGGTCCTTACGGAGTCCCCAGCATCCACTAGGACGTTCGAGAAATGTAATTGGTTGATGATCGCGGCTCTAACAGAGCAGCATCTAATGTGGTCCGTGGCCCTGTCCAGCGCCTACATTTGCAACAGATTTGTATAGTCCGATCGCCCAGTTGGTTGGCTACATTAAACAAAGATCATATTTGGCGGGTAGCATCTGCCCTTGTGCGGTTGTGTGGGCAGATGTACAGTCCCAAAAACAAATCTAAGAAAAAAAAAATCCAGATGCTGAAAACACTTATGATCAACACCCTGATCCCTGATAATGTAATGTACCAGAAGGCCAATACCTTAACAAGTTAATAGGTAGTCTGCAATTGGTATGCTTATATTTAAATGGGGGTAAATATGGCCGGATTCAGAGTTCGTAAAGCAATGTCTTCACAGTTGAGCGGACTGACTGTGCACACGGAGTCGCACTGCGCATGTGCCGCAATGGTCTTGCAATGCCAGTCGCAGAGAGGATTTTTCCTTGATGTCCCACTGTTTTCTTAAACTTAACATGTCTAAGACTGAGCTGATCATCTCACCCTCCTGCATAGCCTGAACTCCCGCTGTTTCATCATCTATTGAGAGCACTACCATCTCCTCTAGCCACAAATCGGCTGTCTTGGAGTTATCCTTGATTCTTCCCTCTCCTTCAAACCACACATTCAGTACCATTCGCAGTCCTGCCGGTTCCATCTCAGAAATACTAACTAATAGGACCAAGGGCGGTCTCTGGCAGAGCAAGAGACGCGGGATCTATGCCAGAGTTTACTGCGCATGCGCAAGTCTCTGGAAACATAGCGCCTGCATTTTCTTCCCATGACATCTCTACTGCGCAAGCGCAAATCATCGTGAAAATGGTTGCAGCACCATTTTCCCAGTGTTTTCTGTCTGTAGTGCCGGCCACCACAGGACGTCAGAGGGACAAGTAAATTTATATGGGTGCAGGGGGTGCAGTGTGGACCTCTAGGTGCCCGTGGGCAATGCGCACCTTGCACCCATTATAGATACGCCAATGGATCAGACCCTTTCTCACCCTGATTGGACTACTGTGACCTCCTACTATCTGGCCTCCCAAACTTCCAACACTCTCCACTCCAATCTGTCTTCAATGCTGCTGCCCGGCTCATCTCCTTTTCCAAACTTACTACCGCCAAACCCCCCCACCCCACACCACACACACAAGCACTATACTGGCTCTCCTTCCCCTTCAGACCCCCATTTAAGCTTCTTGCACTCACAAACTCTCACCTATTTTCTAATCTCCCTTCACACTGCCACCCACCCACTTCATTCCACATATGCATGCTGCCTCTCCTGACTACTGATTACTTCCTTCCACTCCTGCCCAAGTTTTTGTCTTTGCTGCTCCCTATCTCTGGAAATCTCTACCTCTCCATATCAGACTCCACCTCTCTTAAAAAGGACTCTTAAGATCAACTTTTTCGTCAATGCCATCCATATCTTATCCTAACGCACTGTTCCTTGCTCTTATGAGCAGGGCCCTCTTCACTCATGTGCTTGTCCGTCACTTACTTTCACTATCATCTACTCCATACTGCCTACAACGGCACCTGACCCTTGGTTGCGGTTGCCCTGCTGCATATGTGAGTGCTATGATCACTGATGCAGAAATGTTTAGAAACCATGTCCTTGTCCTGCATTGTTTTGTACTGTCAGTTTTCTTGTTTTGCTCACTCGTTTATGTGCTACAGAACCCTTGTGGTGCTACATAAATAAAAAATAACAATAGTAGTAATATTAATAATTTGCAAAGTGATTGACAGTCAGGACCATTTACGGGAAGTAATGGGCAATGGAGGCAAAAACCAAGTGTGTCATGACCGGTTTAAAGCATGTCTCAGCTGTGTCTGCGATCCCATGCGCAATAACAGTGGCTCCGGGGTCTTTCTTCCTACAGCCAAGCTGCGTGAACACAGGGCTACTTAGAAATTTGATAACTGACTGACCTGCAGAGGGCGCTGCAGCAACTGCATATTTTGCACAGTATCTGAGAACACGTTCTCAGCTAAAGTGGCAATAAAATACAACACTGAATGAAGTACATATGCCTTAAGGGTCAGTAGTATAATCCAGCCAATGAAAAGGAGAAGGCTATAATGTTCCTGCAGAATGAGCCTCTCCTCTTTCTGTCAGCCACTGGTGGTAACACAACACTGTCTGGCATACACAGAGAGATGTAAGTCATCGTACACTATACTAGAGAAGACGCAGGTTTCTCACCTCCTTGCCTCTTCTATTCTTCAACAGCTCCAACTGCGGCTCAGCAGAATGACACCAGCTCTGAGCTTCCTGAAGGGTAAGACTTATCTGCAAGTCAATGAACAGTAAAAACCTCTTGTGCATGTATTATACAGTCCCTGTGGCCCAGCATGGTATATGTAAAATCTAAGCAGTTGCATTATCTTTATTTGATCTTTCCATTTTAAAATTCAGGGTTTAAAACTATCATTGCGTATCTGGATGCTAATTATTAATTTGGCAACGTAAGAGCAAGCAATATTTATTTATTATTAACAGTTTCTTATATAGCGCAGCATATTTCGTTGCGCTTTACCATTAGAACAACAGTAATAGAACAAAACTGGGTAAAAACAGACAGACATAGAGGTGGAAGGCCCTGCTCACAAGCTTACAATCTATATTGCTTGGACTTTCCGGTAGCAGCATGCCGAGACGCCATTGCTAGGATTCATTGTGTTTCCTAACATAAAGAACAGGAGTAGGTTATTAACTTTTGTAGCATACACAAAGGGATGGTGTAGAGTTGTACACAAGTCCATTTTGCATTTTGTGGTATTTAACAATGTGCACATTCTGTAGCCGAGTGCACATCTCCACGGAAGAGTCTTAAACAACTCAACACATCTTCACTTGTGGCTAAATGGGCGACAGGGCGATCATGAGTAGAATAAACTAGTGAGGGCATGCCGAAAGCATGTAGGCAGAACTGCGGGCTATGCAGAGTTGTTCGTACATGGAGTTACACTTGTTTTCTGCTGGATCTCTTGCACCAAGGATAGGTCTGGTTCTGGTGAGTGCTGATAATAATGACAGCTAAAAAAACAGATAGAAGCGGTGGTGTCGCATAGATGCATAAGACTCAAAATAGAGGTGAAGACCCTCATTTAATGACATACATGCAATGTGAGTGCAGTAGTGTCTGTCTTATGTACAACTCTGGACCAGCTCCAATATGTGTCTTTCTACAGCTATAAACTTATGTCAAGATAATGTCTCTACTGACAACAGCAGAAACTCATTCAGATTATACCAGTGTATTGTTGTACCACAACAGGTAAGGACTGTGGGCTATGATGTAGTCTGAGAAAGTAGAAAAGCAGAAGAATGACATTACCTCTTGTAATGCAACTTGGTGAAAGCTTTATAACATGCCAAAACACTGCTTCATAAAGCTCCCTCCCTGGAGAGGATATTTGCACAAGATCATATAATATACAGCAGGAGAGTCAGAGTGCCTATAGCACAGAGACATTGTTACTGATATGATACAAGCTCCGTGCTAACCCCTTCAATACCAACCATTTGTATTACAGTTATAGATTACTTGATAAGGAATGCTGCCACAGACCAAAAAAGAGCTAATTGCATTTGGAAAGAGAAGCAACTGCTTTGGGCAAATGGTTAATATATAACTTTTATTTGTAAAGTATATTAAAAAGAAATCTTCAGATGCTCAAAACATTCAGGTAAACAGTAAAATATCAATTAAAAATTACATATAGTAAGAATAATGTCTATAGTTAGAAAAATGACATGAAAATTAATGATAATGTTCAACTGTGTTTAGGTGCCATCTTTATTTCACTTGCAATTCTGTGAGGAGAGCTGCAAAACATGCACTGTGTAGGGTCCTGAGGACCAAGTTTGAGAACCTGTGCTGTAGCGGACTAAATATACATTCTGGAGTCCTATATTAATTGAACAATAGGGATATTATTAACCCCTTAGATTGATTTGTTCACTTGGGCCATTAGTCAGAAGATTAAATTTCTTCTCAACGAGTTATTAGCTAGTACAAAGGTTCTCAAACTCGGTCCTCAGGACCCCACACAGTGCATGTTTTGCAGGTCTCCTCGCAGAATCACAAGTGAAATAATTAGCTCCATCTGTGGACCTTTTAAAATGTGTCAGTGAGCAATTAATACACCTGTGCATTTCCTGGGTTACCTGCAAAACATGCACTGTGTGGGGTCCTGAGGACCGAGTTTGAGAACCACTGACCTAGTATAATCAAGTGTTCAAGTATACTTGTTATACAGTTTTAAGGGGATGCGGTTAATATACTGCCTGTCGGGATCCCGGCTTCCATGATACAGACGCTGGAATCCCGACAGGTGGGAAAATGCTGACCGCAGCCCCATATTCCACTCGGGGTGTGGATCCACGCAACCGCCTGAGTGAGAATATTACCTGTTGTGAGCAAAGCTCGCCACTGGGCCAATAGCATAGCGAGCGTAGCGGGCCGACTCGCTACCGGGATTCCGCTGTCATTGTAGTGACACCCGTATGTATTTCCTATTACAGGTTGAGTCTCCCTTATCCAAAATGCTCGGGACCAGAGGTATTTTGGATATGGGATTTTTCCGTATTTTGGAATAATTGCATACCATAATGAGATATCATGGTGATGGGACCTAAATCTAAGCACAGAATGCATTTATGTTTCATATACACCTTATACACACAGCCTGAAGGTAATTTTAGCCAATATTTTTTATAACTTTGTGCATTAAACAAAGTTGTGTCTACATTCACACAATTCATTTATGTTTCATATACACCTTATGCACACAGCCTGAAGGTAATTTTAGACAATATTTTTTATAACTTTGTGCATTAAACAAAGTGTGTGGACATTCACACAATTCATTTATGTTTCATATACACCTTATACACACAGCCTGAAGGTAATTTTAGCCAATATTTTTTATAACTTTGTACATTAAACAAAGTGTGTGGACATTCACACAATTCATTTATGTTTCATATACACCTTATACACACAGCCTGAAGGTCATTTAATACAATATTTTTAATAACTTTGTGTATTAAACAAAGTTTGTGTACATTGAGCCAACAGAAACCAAAGGTTTCACTATCTCAGTCTCACTCAAAAAAGTCCGTATTTCGGAATATTCCGTATTTCGGAATATTTGGATATGGGATACTCAACCTGTATGATATGACATATTCTTTCTTCAGCATGTGCAGAACAATCAGTGGTTTTTCTGTGAAGCATTTCTTAAACCTCAGGGTTAAGGATACTCTTAAAATGGATACAAAGTATAAAGATTTGTTGTGTCCGAATCATGTTACATTTAATATATAAACTATATCCAGCATATTCCTCTGTATGGAATTAGTATTTTAGATCAGAAATAAAATTATATTGACCATCATAAAAATTGGATCTCCGCTAAACACTAGAAATTTATGATTGCAGATACTGTATTTACTCTTGGTAACACACAACATAAACAGCCAGTCATTAACTGGTTGTCAGCAGATCACTTACCCTATGCTGTTACGTAATACATGTAATAACCATACACTGTATCATTATGTGTAACAAGTGATAAAGCTAAATATTTATCTTATTTAAAACCCTTTAAGAGGCCTAAGAACACTGTACGCTATTGACGTATGGAGTACCGTAAGGGTACGCACGTTGCGTAACAATCGCTTAGCCGTGGTCGAGACGCTCAAGCGTCACGTTCGCTCACGGCCAAGAGATCACAGGCAGGCACGCTATTGGCTGCTGACTAACGTAATGGTTCGCTATAGCGTAGCGGACGCTCGGGACCACGAGGAGATCACCAGCGGCGCAGACGCTCACAATGTTAAACCTTTATATCTAAACCATAAACAATGTAATATGCAGTAAAACCTTAGTGTAGAGATAGGGTGTAGATGCAACACAGTGTAACCTTATTAACTTAAAAGCTGTTCGAGCGTCACCGACGCTCTGAGAATACTTAACACTATAATGAACACACAACTACCGGGCTTAGGGTCTAACGCCTTATGAATATGTTATACTTGCAAAAAGAATAATACAATACAAGTCATACACTACATTATAACATAGACTAACTAACCAGAAAACTACACGTGAAATACAATATCAGTACAATAACTATATAAGAGAAACGAGAGAGAAAGAGAAGAGAGAGAGAGAGAGAGATATGGCCCACAATAACAAGAAAGACAATATGATTGCGGAGAATAACTTACGCACAAAGGGGAACGATCGCATGCGCCTCTGGACATCCAGCTCCCCATTATCAGCAATGAGAACCGTTGAAGAGTGAGAGCTGGATGTGATCGGCTTGTCTATTTATGCCCCACACACAATACAATTCAATGGTCCCTACAATCTCATTGTTCATTGGACACAGGAATTCCTCCTCGCATTATAACAAAAGGTCATAGGTTGATTCATACAGGTGGGCTGTGACAATTTCCAACTGCTCAGGTGGGTGGGAAACTAGGTTTCCCGCCGCATGGATAAGTAAGTGCAAATAATAGTAAATGGACATAAACTTCTTATGTCCATAACTATTCGCACGAGCGATTAATCTGTTTCAAACCAACACCGGAATATTGCTAATTAAATACTCTTCCGATGGATACTAAACACCACTGTATTACTCCTGTCTGACCCTTCGTATCAAACAAAGAGGGATTTCTCCGTCCATGAACATTCTACATTAACCAAACTTTCAGATTCTATCAAAGGGACCATAATCTACAAAATACATTATATGGTGAAAATATGTAACGAAAGAGTCGCCCGCTAGACGCATACAATCTCTACCGTAAATGCGCATAGCGTGCGCCTGCGGGTGCCCGCAACAGCGAGTATGCGCACGCACGGGAGAGCGCACGCATGCGCAGCAGGGACACATATGAGGTGCAAATATGGCAGTGTGCATCGTGATATTTTTCTGACTTTGACAGTCCACCCTTTGGCAGTCAACAATAACTGCCACTTCCTAAAACATTTCAAAAAGAGAAAAATATATGTCAAGTGTAAATACATTTCCATGGTTGGGTAGGGGAGGAGAGGAGAAGGTAGGAAAAGGGTATGTCCTAGTGAGATAGCAGAAGCATGTGTGTATGAATCCGTGTTTGGGGGTCATGTATCATCGTGCCGTACGTGTTTTAAA
Source organism: Pseudophryne corroboree (assembly GCF_028390025.1). Lineage (NCBI taxonomy): Eukaryota > Metazoa > Chordata > Amphibia > Anura > Myobatrachidae > Pseudophryne > Pseudophryne corroboree. Next base: position 371,964,888 of record NC_086447.1, on the reverse strand, counting down.
TCAAGCTTCGAGGTATTGCGAAGTATACATTTGAATTCCTTCTTATCCCGTGGTACGGGTCTGTGGATGGGCTGTCAAACTTTACCGAGCTCTTTTCGGCTGTGGTTGTAACAAAATGGGGAGCACATTTTAGTTGATGATACATGAATGGGGGAATATGTGATTGCTGATATCTGTGCCTGTATTCCCTATCGACTATGTGTGTAATTACCTGAAGGTTGTAGAGATGAAGAAAAGACATAATTACGGTAAATGCAGTGGTATTCTATGTCAGGTTAATGAACATTTGTCGGTTGAAGTCTTGTTCGGTGTCTGTTGAATGCTGTCTTCTTTGTGCTTTTGCCCAAAAGGTGCAAGCAAAAAGCTTTGTCAATGTCCATAGGCTTACAAAAGTGTTGGGCTAGCGTGATTTTAAAATTTCTAGGGAAACTGGGGGTCTATGGCATAGTTCATCAAATCTCTGTGTGTAAGGTTGTCAAAACTTCTTCTTTAATCCATCAGTTGTCTGTATACAGGATCATCAAATTCCTCGTCAAAAGTAGGTCTTTTTACCTTGGAAAAACCAGAAAAACAGGTGAAAGAAACGGACCGTAGAAATCGCATTTTCATCACATCATTGTTTCTACAGTTGGGTCATAAATCAAATCCATTGGAATTACAATTTCCTCACTCCTTAGACTCATCACCCTGGTACTTCGTTTACACTTCGTTAAAGCCTGACCGCATCTAAATATCAAGCCAATCGTTATGATAACACCTAAGATACATAGGAGAAACTTCCCTACATCCATTATGACTCCCTGAGCCCATTCTCCTAAACCAGAGAACCAATTTTGCGGGTTCAACCATGACACCCAACTAGTCAGCTCATTACTCACAGCAGCAAGGGTGAGATTGTGTCTCCTGCGAAATTCCCACTTCAATTGGAGAATATCGTCCATCTTTTGGTCTATGACCTCGACCGGGTCCTCGGTACTATTCGTTATATATGTGCAGCATTTCACGTCGTACTGTGTTGCCAGTGTGACACAATATCCACCTGTTACTGCCGTGAGATAATTGAGAACCATTCTATGCTGAACCAGTTCTGTTTTATAAGCTTGAAGTTCTCTTCCAGTATACCTAAACGTGTCATCATACATTTCTGTGATATTGTCTAACAAATTTGCGAGCGCAGATATGTATTTATAATTCAACACTCCTCTGGCGGTGCGAGTGATGTCTAACGCAATTAGAAACTGAATCCCGGTGGATTCATGGATCATGTCAGAGGCCGGATGCTCTGTTCTTTCTATCAGGTGCCGTTTAACTACGTGCTCGTAGTGGGTATGAGTATAAGGAGCTTGGGCAACACGGTGTATATCTTTCATTTTGGCATGTGATACAGTCATTACTTCAGGCAGTACTTTTCCAATATAACACAATCCTTCAGAGTTTGGGGCAAGCCACTTATACGCCTTCCTCCCGCATATGAAATATGCATCATCGGGGAGAACATATGGGACGGAGTAGGACATAACCATATTACACATTTTCCATGTGAAATCTCCTAACCCTAATTCTCCCATCTGTCTAGTACACGTATCAGCTTGTACGATATGTGCACAGTATCCTGGTGATACCTCTCCAACTCTCGTAATCCTACTTCCTAGGGTATACCTATATCGGAAAGATTTTCCTCTACTGGCTATGTGGCGTATAAGCTCTGTATCTGTCGGCATTCTATCTGCTCTATATGAAAAGGTCATGGTTTGGTTACTCCATGACACTTTCCAATTTCCCGGCTTTCGGGGATTGGAAATGTTAAAACATATTAGGGATCTATCCACATGATATTGGTGGAGCTTCAAACTAGGAGGACTGGAGATATTAAACCTCCTGTCCACCGGCCTCCCACCACTTAGCTCAAGTACCTCACCTATCGTTAAAGGAAATGGTACTAGTCCTGATTTACTATGGCCTTGAGGTACTTGGGAGCATACCCAACAATCTGTTTGATTTAACACAGTACCCACTAAGGAGTGATAGTCACTCAAGGGATGCCGGTCCATGTGGATATTAAAACTGGATTGGCATTTCTTGATGCACCCATCCTCAACCACATTGTCACAGAGCCTACAGATACAGTTTTCTTCAGCTAACAATCCTTCACAATTCCTTCTATGGTCAATGCTATCGGATCGTTTTCTGATACTCGCCTTTGCTTGGTGATTATGTTGTTCTTGGGAAACTACGCCTCCATCTCTGTCATCAGAACCCATTCCAGAACCTCTCTCGACCTCCATGGTATTCTCGCCGGAACAGACTGCTCTGGTCAACATCATGGTCAACAGGAAAATCCGGATCACAGTCTCTTGAGGCAAGTCCATCTTAGGAGGAAACGAAGAAGAATGAGAAGGGGGAAAAAATTATTTGAGGGAGAGGGGATGGGAAGTGGAGAAAAACAATAAAAGGGAACAGGGAATCGACAACTGCTTTTGATCTTGTGATTTTCAATGCTCAGGTGCCGCCTCAGTCCTCCTGGAACAGACACTCCAGTGATACAACTTCCTCTACCGTCTGTTCCTTATCACGGGACCTCTCTGGATCAGCAACCTTCTTACAACGGGACGAATGAACCCAAGTCTCTCTCTCGGCAACCTTCAATGCTGTAGTGCTAGTCAATAAGACTTGGTATGGTCCTTCCCATCTGTCAATAAGGCAACCTGAGCGTAGAAAATTCTGTATCATTACATAATCCCCAGGTTCAATGTCATGACAATTACTATCTGGTAAATCAGGAATCACCAACTTCAAATTATCATTTTGATTCCTTAACTGTTTACTCATGTTAATCAAGTATTTTACAGTCACTTCATTGTTACACTTCAAATCATCCTGAGGGTTAATCATAACATGCGGTTGTCGACCAAACAAGATTTCAAAGGGAGACAGATTAAGAGGGGACCTGGGAGTGGTTCTGATGCTGTACAGTACAATGGGTAAAGCTTCTGGCCATGTCAATCCTGTCTCTGCCATAACTTTGCTCAGTTTATTTTTAATAGTGCTGTTCACTCTTTCCACCTTCGCACTCGCCTGTGGACGGTATGGAGTGTGCAGCTTGCTATCAATTCCCATCAACTTACACATTCCTTGGAAGACATCCCCTGTAAAATGGGTACCCCTACCACTTTCAATTATTCTAGGGATACCATATCTACATACAAATTCCTGCACAATTTTCTTAGCAGTAAACATAGCAGTATTTGTGGCCGCAGGAAATGCTTCGACCCAATTTGAAAAAACATCTATACAAACAAGTACATATTTCAAATTTCGACAAGGGGGTAATTGAATAAAGTCAATCTGTATTACCTGAAAAGGACCGCCTGTAGGTGGGATATGAGATGGTTCTGTTGGTATTGCCTTTCCGATATTCTTTCTCAAGCATGTAAGGCATGACATTGCTCTCTTACCTGCATGAGATGAAAATCCTGGGGCGCACCAATATGCTCTTACCAACTTGCACATTCCTTCCTTGCCCAGATGAGTCAGCCCGTGAGCTGCCTCAGCTAAACATGGAAGATATGCTCTGGGGGCCACTGGTTTACCTTGTCCATCCGTCAAGAGTCCTGAGGACTCCTGGCCATATCCCTTTGCCTTCCAGACTGCCTTTTCCTGTGTGGAACACAAATTTTGCATCTCACACAGCTTCTGTGTGTTGATGGTATTAAATACCATCAATTGTGTGGTGTCTGTCTGTCTGGGGGTACCAGCTGCTAACTTAGCTGCTTCGTCTGCTCGGCTGTTACCAAGTGATACTGGGTCTTGGCTATATGTGTGTGCTTTACACTTGATAACAGCCACTTTGTCGGGTTCCTGTATCGCTGTTAGAAGCCTTTTGATGTGAGCTGCATGCGCTACCGGTGTACCAGCTGCCGTCATGAAATTTCTGAGGCGCCATAGGGCTCCGAAATCATGGACTACCCCGAATGCGTATCTAGAGTCGGTGTAGATATTGGCTGATTTGCCCTTAGCCAATTCACATGCTCTGGTTAGGGCGACCAGTTCAGCAACCTGGGCTGAGTGAGGTGGGCCTAGCGGTTCTGCTTCTATGGTGCCTTGGTCATCTACGACTGCGTATCCAGTACACAAGTCTCCCGAGTCTGACTGTCTGTGACAACTACCGTCCATGTAGAAAGTTAGATCTACATCTTCCAGTGGGTTGTCACTGATGTCAGGCCTTGCGGTAAAATTTTGGGTCAAATATTCCATACAATCATGTGTGTCCTCCTTTGTATTAAATTCTCCTTCCCCACCACTCTCATCCTCCACCCTTTGTGCCTGTCCAGGCACACCTGGGAGATATGTTGCAGGATTTAATGCACTGCATCTCCTTATGGTGATGTTTACGGGGGCCATTAGTGCCAATTCCCATCTTGTAAACCGCGCTGATGAGACGTGCCTGGTTTGGGCAGAATTTAGCAAGGCTGACACTGCATGTGGTGTATGAATTGTGAGGTTGTGACCTAGCACTACATCTTCGCTTTTCGTTACTAGCAATGCTATCGCAGCAACGCTTCGCAAGCATGTGGGGAGGGATCGCACTACCGTATCTAGCTGAGCGCTGTAGTATGCTACTGGCCTGCTGGCATCACCGTGATTTTGGGTTAAGACGCCTGCTGCGCAACCAGCACTTTCTGTTCCGTACAGCTCAAAGGGTTTCCCATAGTCTGGCATACCTAATGCTGGTGCCTGCGTTAGGCACTGTTTAAGTCTCTCAAATGCCATCTCGGACTCGTCTGTATGCGAAATCCGATCAGGTTTGTTTGAGGAGACCATCTCCTGCAAAGGTAACGCTAGAATGGAAAACCCTGGGATCCAGTTACGGCAATATCCACACATTCCTAAAAATGTTCTGATCTGTTGCTGGGTTTGTGGCAGAGTCATGTCTCTAATTGCTTGAATTCTATCAGCGGTCAGGTGTCTCAGCCCTTGTGTTAGACAGTGTCCCAAGTATTTTACTTTAGTTTGGCATAATTGTAACTTGTCTTTGGAAACCTTGTGTCCTGTGTCTGAAAGATGAAACAGGAGCTGTTTCGTATCCTTCAGGGATGCTTCCACTGAATCAGAACACAGTAGTAGATCATCCACGTACTGTATTAATGCTGATCCACTCTCTGGTTGGAAAGACTGTAAACAATCATGCAAAGCCTGGGAAAATATACTTGGACTGTCTATGAAACCTTGTGGTAATGTGTATTGGACTCCTCTGTATGTAAATGCAAACAAATATTGGCTGTCAGGGTGCAGAGGTACCGAAAAGAAAGCGGAGCAGAGGTCAATAACAGTGAAAAATTTCGCAGTGGGAGGGATTTGCATAAGGATGACAGCTGGATTTGGCACTACGGGGAACTGACTCTCAACTATTTTGTTAATCCCCCTTAGATCCTGCACTAGCCGGTAACCCCTCCCCCCACTCTTTTTCACAGGGAAGATGGGACTATTGGCAGTGCTGGACGTTCTTACCAGAATGCCCTGTTGTAGCAAGCGCTCTATTACGGGATACACTCCTAACTCCACCTCTGGCTTCAGAGGGTATTGTGGGATTTTTGGAGCTATCCTACCATCTTTTACTTGTACAACTACCGGAGCTACGTTTGCCATTAATCCAGTGTCCTGTCCATCTTTAGTCCAAAGTGACTCTGGTATCTGGGATGTCATTTCTTCTACTTGGGATGGAGTCCTATTTGTCATAATGGTATGTGACATTAATTTTGATGGGGAGTCTAACATGTCTCGCACTTCCTGAGCGTGATTCTCAGGTATGTCCAAGAATACACCTTCAGGAGTACAATAAATGACGCACCCCATTTTACACAATAAGTCTCTTCCCAGGAGATTAGTCGGTGCCGATGCAGCCAGCAAAAAGGAATGCTTGGTATGTAAAGGCCCTATTGTAATCTCGGCTGGTTTGCTAACAGGGTAGTGCTGGACTACTCCTGTTACTCCTATGGCTGGAATTGTCTTACCAGTGGTTCTCATGCCCACTGTCGAATTTATCACTGATTTGGCCGCCCCCGTATCTACAAGAAAGTTTAATGATTTACCAGCTACATTTATTGCAATTTCGGGTTCACTTCCAAGATTTGCAATCAATTTTACTGGCTGCAGATTACAGGTATGGCCACACCCCTATTGGGTATGGTGACCTCCCTGAATCCCGCTGGCAGCAACTACTTGTGAAGGGGTTAAATGGGAACTGCCAGAAGTTTGCCAGTCTCCTTTTGGGGGATATCTTTTTGTTTCCCCTGTATGTGGCTCATAACTCCGTCTCTGTGGACCCTGATCCCAATCTCGTGTGTCATGTCGTTGTCTAGGGGGTTGGTATGATCTTTGTGAATTTTTCGCTCTACAGTCTCGTGCTATGTGTCCCTGTTTATGACAAAAATAACATGTTACCACATTTGACTTACCCACAGGGTTTGGTGATCTATACAAAGGCTGCTTTGTGGTCAGGGCCTGTATACTTACGGCCATTAACTTATCACCTTGTGACTCCCTGTGTCTGGTGATATTCCGGTCGTGATCAATAGCAGCCTCTCTCAAAGTAGCCACCGACAGACCTCGCCAACATGGTTGCGTGGTCTGTACCCTTGTCTTTAATGCCTCTTTTAAACCATCCATTAGCACAGATACTGCTACTTCTTGATGATTTGCATTGGTCCTAATGTCCTCTATGCCAGTGTATTTTGCCATTTCTAATAATGCCCGGTGAAAATAATCAGCAGCTGTTTCTGACTCTTTTTGTTTAATGGAAAAAATTCTATTCCATTTGGCTACAGCTGGGAAATACTCCTTTAACTGTAAATTTATTCTTTTTACATTGTCTTTGTTGTACACATCTGTAAGAGGTACATCCTGATCCAGTCCACAGTCAGCTAAAAATTGAGCTGCGTCGACATTGGAGGGTAAACATGCCCTCAGCAATACCTGCCAGTCTTTGTTATTGGGCTCTAAAGTGTTCCCTAGGTCTCTGATGTATTTCTGGCTAGCAACTAAGTCTTTTCTAGGATCAGGGAATTCAGACACTATGGTTCTTAATTCCATTCGGGAAAACGGGCTGTACATGGCAATGTTCCTGATAGGAGTGACTCCTGTAGTGTCTGTTTTCCCATTTGGAACTGCTATTACCCTCACGGGAGCAAGTTTAACAACATCATTCTGTGTAGATTCTACAGTCTGTGGTGAAATGGTTTCAGCATAGTGTATGGTGCCGTACTTACCCGTTGATACGACCTCACCTGTCCCTCCGCTAGGGGGCTTTGTTACTAATCTTATGGGTTGGGCCGTGCCTACTGTTGTTTCTGATATAGTGGCTGCTAGAGAGAGCGCCGATATTGTTGCCGATTCGTCCTCTTGATCACACTCCTGGGGAAAGTTCAAAACAGGGTACAACTTGCAAGGGTTAATACTTGCATTGGTTAACTTATTAACATTATCCTTAACATTTATACAGTTGCTAAGTGCCTGTTTGTTACCCCCTGATGCGTCATTCTCCGCAACCAATTTCTCTCCTGATATGTATGGTGGCGGCGGGGCCGTGGCTACCAGTTTCCTGATAGGATTAGATCCCGCCGCCTGAGCCAATCCTCTCTGTATTTCACCCTCCTGTTGCCATAGCTGCAAATAATCATAATGTTGGATTCGTCTCTTTGTTGATTTAATGAGACATATCCTTCTCCTTAGATTTTGTAACACTTCTGGGCTAAAGCTGCCTACTCTTGGGAATTTCTCCCCGTCATGCATTGTCATTCTTTCCCATTCATCACATAAAACTTCTGTGTGTGAGCCGTATTTTTCACACATTACGTACCTTGCCGACCCGATTGGTCGGTTCACTAAATCAACCCGAACCGAGGTTGATCGCCCCCTTCCTGAACAACTGGCCCCCATAATTTGCAGGTGTTGCTTGCTCTACCTCTGACTTTTATATCAGGGTCTTCAGCGAACCCTTACAAAAAACCAAAATGTTCACGATAGGCTGACGGTGGCGGTTTACCGAGTACCCCACTTACGCGCCCACGCCGACCAATACGCCCACACACTGCTTTAGCGCTGGCGTACTCGACCTAGGGCCCCTATGAACCTTTGTTTACTGGAACATGTGGGTGTGATCCGCAGAGCATTAACCCTTTCCAGTAACTGTGGGGTTGTTGGATAATTCCTGAGTGACCAGCGAACTTCCCTTTTAAAAATAAAAAATTACACAAATCACGTCAGAATGTACAAATAGTGTTTATGACCGGGTTCGTACACAAATGGTACTGGTCAGACTAACTAATGCACACAATTACGTGCGGTACAATCGTTCAGTACATAAGCAACTAATCTTATGTACGGAGCGACCAGTGGAATCGACATTCAGCAGCTGCGAATTCCTTCAGCCTGAGCTTTATGGCCTATATGGGTTCCGCTCCAACCCTTCTTGGTGTTGGGCTACTTGACTCTATAGCGGACTTCCTTGTCTGCTGTACCTGGACCTCCTGGTCTGTTATGCGACCTCCTGGTCTGACCTCCTGGTCTATTACAGTATGACCTCCTGGTCTGCTACACTCTAATGCTCTTTATATGTTTAACAAGGGATGCCTCCCTAGCCACCGTGCATGTCACTTACACGTATGTACTTTCACGAGAACTCGATGATTTCTGTGGTTCAATCCCCAAAATTGTAAAACTTATATAATTGCAAACACTCACTCACCACATGTACACTTTTGTTTCTATTTCTATTTCTGCGCAGAAATTTTCTTTAACCCAGATGTGTTGTGAATTTGGAGAAGGATCTGTTAATTTAAATTTCGGATAATAAAATAGATTTGCGCTATTTATCGCCTGTTGCGCTATTTATCGCCTGTTGAAAATCAACACTATCGTGTGACTTGAGTTACGTGGGCGTACCCAGACGCTCCGTTGCGTAATTTACGCTGCGTGCGTCGGCCTTTGCGTACGCGAGTCTCAGCCCTTTGTTAGAGACACGTGTACACAAAACCAATGTCCACCGTAACACAATGTACACGTTTATCAATGTAGATGATCCTCGATCCTCTACTGAACCTCACACCAATCTCTCCTTGTACCTTTAGGTAGAGCTGCGTGTGTGCTTTACACTTTATCCCTTAATATATTACTTTTACACTTACTATGAAATAGCGACAAATCTCTCTTAGCACGTTTTATCAATTATAAAATGGCAAACAGGAGAGTGATATATGAAAATACACGAATGAAAAAGAAATGCAGATATGTGCGTGCGTACGCAAGACAGAAATAAACAGTTTTAAAAGACACTAGCGTGTTGTTCTTACCTCCGGTTCCGGATTCCCTCAGCACCCTTTACTAAGCAAAGCAGACGCTTATCCCGTCAGCACTGTGAAGAATATGATCTTCTCCCGCCCTTTGCTGATGGATAATGTCTGCTGAAATTACCTAGCAGAGATATGTGAAGGACGGACGAGCCGCCAATTGATAAAGCTAAATATTTATCTTATTTAAAACCCTTTAAGAGGCCTAAGAACACTGTACGCTATTGACGTATGGAGTACCGTAAGGGTACGCACGTTGCGTAACAATCGCTTAGCCGTGGTCGAGACGCTCAAGCGTCACGTTCGCTCACGGCCAAGAGATCACAGGCAGGCACGCTATTGGCTGCTGACTAACGTAATGGTTCGCTATAGCGTAGCGGACGCTCGGGACCACGAGGAGATCACCAGCGGCGCAGACGCTCACAATGTTAAACCTTTATATCTAAACCATAAACAATGTAATATGCAGTAAAACCTTAGTGTAGAGATAGGGTGTAGATGCAACACAGTGTAACCTTATTAACTTAAAAGCTGTTCGAGCGTCACCGACGCTCTGAGAATACTTAACACTATAATGAACACACAACTACCGGGCTTAGGGTCTAACGCCTTATGAATATGTTATACTTGCAAAAAGAATAATACAATACAAGTCATACACTACATTATAACATAGACTAACTAACCAGAAAACTACACGTGAAATACAATATCAGTACAATAACTATATAAGAGAAACGAGAGAGAAAGAGAAGAGAGAGAGAGAGATATGGCCCACAATAACAAGAAAGACAATATGATTGCGGAGAATAACTTACGCACAAAGGGGAACGATCGCATGCGCCTCTGGACATCCAGCTCCCGATTATCAGCAATGAGAACCGTTGAAGAGTGAGAGCTGGATGTGATCGGCTTGTCTATTTATGCCCCACACACAATACAATTCAATGGTCCCTACAATCTCATTGTTCATTGGACACAGGAATTCCTCCTCGCATTATAACAAAAGGTCATAGGTTGATTCATGCAGGTGGGCTGTGACAATTTCCAACTGCTCAGGTGGGTGGGAAACTAGGTTTCCCGCCGCATGGATAAGTAAGTGCAAATAATAGTAAATGGACATAAACTTCTTATGTCCATAACTATTCGCACGAGCGATTAATCTGTTTCAAACCAACACCGGAATATTGCTAATTAAATACTCTTCCGATGGATACTAAACACCACTGTATTAATCCTGTCTGACCCTTCGTATCAAACAAAGAGGGATTTCTCCGTCCATGAACATTCTACATTAACCAAACTTTCAGATTCTATCAAAGGGACCATAATCTACAAAATACATTATATGGTGAAAATATGTAACGAAAGAGTCGCCCGCTAGACGCATACAATCTCTACCGTAAATGCGCATACCGTGCGCCTGCGGGTGCCCGCAACAGCGAGTATGCGCACGCACGGGAGAGCGCACGCATGCGCAGCAGGGACACATATGAGGTGCAAATATGGCAGTGTGCATCGTGATATTTTTCTGACTTTGACACAAGTTACTAATGTAACATAACTCAGACACAACAAATATTTACAATATGTATCCATTTTAAGAGAATTTTAGCCCTTATGTTTAAGAGATACCGCTCGCAGAATAACCAATAACGTGAATAAAAAAAACTACAATCCTTTATCTAGTATCTCTACACATGCTGAAGAGAGCATATGCCATATTTTAATACTATTTTTCCTTGCGATGCCAATCCCGCGGGACCGCGCATCGGCATCACAAGGACTATACACACGGTGCAATATACACTATATTTTCTTACGATTTTGACTATATAGTGAAAATTGAAAGAAATATAGCAGCGTGTGTACACAGCATCAGGGGTTGATAATATCCCTACTGTTCAATTAATACAGGATTCCGGAATATGCATTAAGTCATTTATTAGAAATGTATGAAGATATAACACTAGCTAATTTGTACTGTGCCTGTCATTAATTAACAGCTAATCAGCTGCAAGAATATTTTATCACATATATTAGTTTAACACCAAAACTTACCAACTAGCAAGGGGTTCTTTCTGATAAAAGACTAATATAAATGTGGAGCAACCTGATCTATTCTAGAGTTCTTTATTTATTACACATAAATGTAAATGACAAAAACAGAAGACTGTACCTAAACGCACACTTGAGCATGGTTTTTTATGCTCATAATTTTTCTAACTATAGACAATACTCTTCCGATCTGTCAGTAACCAATATTTAATTGTTAACATGTATGATTGAGAAGGTTATTTCTTTTTAATATACAAGTTCTTTTTTAACAAATGCGGCCAAAACAGATGCTTAGGTTTCTGAAAACCATTTAAAGTAACTTTTGCACAACAGTGTTTTGGTGGTTCATAGGGTCGACAGTGTCTAGGTCGACCATGTTTGGTCGACATTAACTAGGTCGACAGGGTTGCTAGGTCAACAGGTCAAAAGGTCAACATGAGTTTTCAATTTTTTTTGGGTGTCGTTTTCTCCGTACAGTGACCAGGAACCCCAATTAGTGAACCGTGTCCGCTCGCCATGCTTCGGGCAAGGTGCCTCGCTGCGCTCAGCACAGGTTACTATTCCCAATCATAGTCCGCGTGGATCGTTAAGTATGAAAAAGTTCAAAAAAAGAAAAAAATTGAAAAACTCATGTCGACCTTTTGACCTAGAACATGTCGACCTAGAAACCCTGTCGACCTAGGTAATATCGACCAATAGTGGTCGACCTAAACATTGTCGACCTAGAGACCAATTTCGGGCATATAGGGGACAGACTTACAGAAAAGTCTGTCAGAGAGACACAGAGGGGATTTGCAGCTCACAACCCAGCGCCAAATTAACGGGTCTGAAAACACTAAAAAATGCCCCAGACCTGTAGCGCTTTAAATATCAAATATATTGCACCAAATTATACTGTGCCCCCCCCCGTTTTGCACCCTGATACTTGCCAGCAGTGTGAGGAAGGACCAGCGTCTCTGCAGCCCTGTGGAGAGGAAATGGCGCCGAGCTGAGAGTGAGCTGTGAGGAAGAAGCTCCGCCCCCTTAAAGGCGCGCTTCTGTCCCGCTTATTTTAATAAATAATTATACTGGCGGGGGTTAGGACAGTGCCTTGGCACTAATGTCCCCTCTTGCCAGTGGAAATTGAGGATTTTTGCTGCCCAGGGTGCGCCCCCCCGCAGTGCTGTGTGTGTGGGAGCATGGCGTGCAGTGTTCCGCTCGCTGCGCGGTACCTCAGAATGCAGTCACTGAAGAAGTCTTCTTTTCTTCTGCTACTCACCTGTCTTCTGACTCTGTAAAGGGGTGGCGGCAGGCTGTGGGAGTGAGCATCTCGGCGTACCCAGCGATCAGCACCCTCAGGAGCTAATGGTGTCCTGTCAGCCAGAAGCAGAGCCATTGAACTCACTAGAAGTTGGTCATACTTCTCTCCCCTAAGTCCCACGAAGCAGGGAGACTGTTGCCAGCAGCCTCCCTGAAAATAAAAAACCTAACATAAGTCTTTTTCATAGAAACTCAGTAGAGCTCCCCTGTAGTGTGTCCAGTCTCACTGGGCACAATTCTAAAACTGGAGTCTGGAGGAGGGGCATAGAGGGAGGAGCCAGTTCACACCCTTTGAAATTCTTAAAGTGCCCATGTCTCCTGCGGATCCCGTCTATACCCCATGGTTCTAATGGTGACCCCAGCATCCTCTAGGACGTATGAGAAAAGTTATTAAAAATAATATCTAAAATTACCTTCAGGCTGTGTGTATAAGTTGTATATGAAACATAAATGCATTCTGTGCTTAGACTTGGGTCCCATCACTATGAAATCTCATTATTGTATGCAATTATTCCAAAATACGTAAAAATCCGATATCCGAAATACTTCTGGTCCCAAGCATTTTGGATAAGGGATACTCAACCTGTACTTCATATACTGTAATCTAAGCCACAATTTAGTACATTAATTAATTCTCACTTCTTCAGACTCCACACTAGCTTCTCTTAGTTTCCTGTCTGTGACTGTCTTCTCATACTGGAACGTCTTAACTCTGTTTTCCAGATCCTGAGAAACAGATGGAAAATCTTACACATGTAAAGTTATGGGGAAAAAAATCTGCCTAGGATTACATTATATGATTGATCTATTACCATGTATCTTTCCTCCAGCTCCTGCCTGAACTTCATCTCCTTCTCCAACTGGTTCTGCAAGGTGTTCTCTCTCTGGGATGCTGCTGCCGCTATCTCTTTGCGCAAGCTGCTAACTTCACTCATAAACCGTTCAATACGCTTACACTACAGCAGAAAGGGAGACATGAGCACTGCATGTTCTATTACGCACTTACACATCTGTAAATTATGTTCGTTTTACCCTCTAGCTACCTTAATTATTACATTTTAATTTATGCTAAACTGTTGGAGCCAGTCTCACCTGCTCATTATTGCTCTTTTCATATTCATCCTTCATTTTCTGCATGCGTTCCAGCTCAACCTCTAATGCCTAAACAACATATTTGAAATCACTGAATCAGTTTCACCTCTAAAAATAATTTACAGAGGGAGAGATCGGTCACACAAGACAATTCATCTTACTGGGGGACACTGGATATGCTGGGGAATACAAATCAATGATAGGAGCCTAGGAACTTTACATCCAAATGACCAAGCTCCATCTACCTTTGGCAGAAACTACCTTTACTGATTTATATATTTGACATATGTCATCATCAGCATCCAAGAGGTTGGTGCACCTTGTACTCTTGGCAACCTGCAGCTGGGTCAGTGGAGGTACCCTTACTGGTAAGCAACTCCTCACACCTGCACAATACTAATGAAATCAGAAGAAAACAAAGAATGTACAGTGAAGGGCCAAATGTAATAGCAAGAAAAGTATATCAGAATCTTGATAATACACTAAGCAGTAATAGAAAACAGATGGGAAACATTAGTTCACAACCCAAGATTGGTCACCCATACGTGAAATCATGCAAGGAAAAACTGCATTCTCTTTATATACATTTTGCAGGCACATATATGAGGACCATAAGATCCAGCTGTTAACCGAGATAGAAATACTAAATGCATGTATTATACTCAAAGAGAAGACGACACTGGAAAGCTGTACTCAAGGGAGAGAAACGCTCTTGTGCTGTGTGCAGCACCATGCAGCGGTACATCATACAGGGAGAGAGGAGACTGCTGAGGATAAGCGGCAGCAGCCTCTTTCCCCAGTCCAGAAAACATTGCTGTGTGCTGGGTTGGGTTGGGTCCAGGAAAGAGAGGAGGCACCAGGGTGGAGAGGGAGGCCACCCAAAGTGCTAATCTGGAGAAGGGGAGTGTGTGTTACGAGAGGTGATTGCCCTGATACCCCCCCTGGATCCACCACTGACAGATGTGGCACAGCCCACCAAGAGGAGATAGGCTGTGTAAAAACAGTCATAGGTTTCTTAACAGCCTGTTCTAGACCACCACTGTATAACCCGATGTCCATTTCAATTTTATAAAAATAAACTATAAAATAAAATTTAAAAAGGCTGTGAGGTAGCTCAGAAAAATGCGCCTGGCTCCTGGCACTAACTAAAAATAGGATTTTAATACCTACCGGTAAATCCTTTTCTCATAGTCCGTAGAGGATGCTGGGGTCACATCAAGAACCATGGGGTATAGACGGGATCCGCAGGAGACATGGGCACTTTAAGACTTTCAAAGGGTGTGAACTGGCTCCTCCCTCTATGCCCCTCCTCCAGACTCCAGTTTTAGGAACTGTGCCCAGGGAGACGGACATTTCGAGGAAAAGGATTTATTGTTAAACTAAGGTGAGATACATACCAGCTCACACCTCAAGCACGCCGTACAACGTGGCATTCAACATAACGCAAGTCAACGGCATGAACAACGTCAGCAACAGGCTGACTATAAACGTAACACATCATGTGTGAAATCATAACTAAGAACTGCAGATACAGTACGCACTGGGACGGGCACCCAGCATCCTCTACGGACTAAGAGAAAAGGATTTACCGGTAGGTATTAAAATCCTATTTTCTCATACGTCCTAGAGGATGCTGGGGTCACATCAAGAACCATGGGGTTATACCAAAGCTCTAGAACGGGCGGGAGAGTGCGGATGACTCTGCAGCACCAATTGACCAAACCAGAGGTCCTCATCGGCCAGGGTATCAAACTTGTAAAACTTGTTTGAACCCGACCACGTAGCTGCTCGGCAAAGTTGTAATGCCGAGACCCCCCGGGCAGCCGCCCAGGACGAGCCCACCTTTCTGGTAGAATGGGCCTTCAGCGATTTCGGTATCGGCAAACCAGACGTAGAATAAGCATGCTGAATCGTATTACAGATCCAGCGCGCAATAGTTTGCTTTGAAGCAGGAGCCCCATTCTTGTTGGAAGCATACAGGACAAACAGAGCCTCCGTTTTCCTAATCTGAGCCGTTCTGGTGACATAAATTTTCAAAGCTCTGACCACATCGAGAAACTTCGATTCCACAAAGGTGTCAGTAGCCACTGGCACCACAATAGGTTGGGTTCATGTGGAACGACGAAACCACTCCGCTCTAACTTTATGGAAGATCAAATAAGGGCTCTTGTGAGACAAAGCCGCTAATTCAGACACCCGCCTTGCGGATGCCAAGGCCAACAGCATGACTACTTTCCAAGTGACGAATTTCAACTCCACCTCCTGTAAAGCATCAAACCAATGAGATTGAAGGAACTGCAACACCACGTTAAGATCCCATGGTGCACTGGGGCCACAAAGGGAGGTTGGATGTGCAACACGCCTTTCACGAAAGTCTGAACTTCTGGAAGGGAGGCCAATTGTTTTTGAAAGAAAACTGATAGTGCTGAAATTTGTACTTTAATTGAGCCCAACTTTAGGCTCGCATCCACACCAGCTTGTAGAAAATGGAGAAAACGTCCTAACTGGAATTCTTCCGTAGGAGCCTTCTTGGATTCCCACCAAGACACACATTTTCTCCAAAAACGGTGGTAATGTCCAGACGTTACTCCTTTCCTGGCCTGAAGAAGTGTGGGAATGACTTCACTGGGAATACACTTTCGGGCTAGGATCTGGCGTTCAACCAAGCCGTCAAACGTAGCCGCGGTAAGTCTTGGTACACGCACGGCCCCTGTTGTAACAGATCCTCTCTTAGAGGAAGAGGCTAGGGATCTCCTATGAGTAATTCCTGAAGGTCTGGATACCTAGCCCTCCTTGGCCAGTCTGGAACAATGAGGATCACTTGAACCTTTGTTCTTCTTATGATCTTTAACACTTTTGGAATGAGTGGCAGCGGAGGGAACACATACACCGACTGAAACACCCACGGTGTCACTAGGGCGTCCACTGCTATAGCTTGAGGGTCCCTCGACCTGGAACAATATCTCTGAAGTTTCTTGTTGAGGCGAGACGCCATCATGTCTATTTGAGGAATTCCCCAAAGACTTGTCACTTCTGCAAAGACCTCTTGATGAAGACCCCACTCTCCTGGATGGAGATCGTGTCTGCTGAGGAAGTCTGCTTCCCAGCTGTCCACTCCTGGAATGAAGATCGATGACAGAGCGCTTGTATGCCTTCCCGCCCAGCGGAGAACTTTTGTGGCCTCTGCCATTGCCGCTCTGCTCTTTGTTCCGCCCTGGCGGGTTTATGTATGCTACTGCTGTTATATTGTCCGACTGGACCAAGACGGGTAGATTGCGAAGAAGATGTTCCGCTTGAAGAAGGTCGGTGTAAATGGCCCTTAACTCCAGAACGTTTATGTGTAGACAAATTTCCTGGCTTGACCATCCTTCCCTGGAAGTTTTCCCCCTGTGTGACTGCTCCCCAGCCTCGGAGACTCGCATCCGTGGTTACTAGGATCCAGTCCTGGATCCCGAACCTGCGCCCCTCTAGGAGGTGAGAGCTGTGCAGCCACCACAGGAGTGAGATTCTGGTCTTGGAAGACAGGATTATTCTTTGGTGCATGTGCAGGTGGGATCCGGAGCACTTGTCCAACAGGTCCCACTGAAACACTCTGGCATGCAATCTGCCAAACTGAATGGCCTCGTAGGCCGCCACCATCTTCCCCAGCAACCGAGTGCATTGATGGATAAACACTCTTGCTGGTTTCAGAATTTGTTTGGACCAGGTTCTGAATTTCCAGAGCCTTTTCCACTGGAAAAAAAACTCTCTGTAATTTTGTGTCCAGAATCATTCCCAAAAACGACAGCCGTGTCGTCGGAACCAACTGTGATTTTGGCAAGTTTAGGAGCCAACCATGTAGTTGCAGAATTGTCAGGGAGAGCGTAATGTTCTGCAGTAATTTGTACCCGGATCTCGCCTTTATCAGGAGATCGTCCAAGTACGGGATAATTGTGACTCCTTGCTTGCGCAGGAGAACCATAATTTCTGCCATTACTTTGGTGAAAACCCTCGGAGCCGTGGACAGACCAAACGGCAACGTCTGAAATTGAAATGACAATCCTGAACTGCAAACCTCAGATAAGCCTGATGCGAAGGATAAATGGGAACATGTAAGTAGGCATCCTTTATGTCTACCGACACCATAAAATACCCCTCCTCCAGACTGGAGATCACTGCCCGGAGAGATTCCATCTTGAATTTGAATTTTCTCAGGTAGAAATTGAGGGATTTGAGGTTCAGGATTGGTCTGACTGAGCCGTCTGGCTTCGGGACCACGAACAGGCTCGAATAAAAGCCTTCTCCCTGTTGCGACGGGGGAACCCTGATAATTACTTGATTTTGACACAATTTTTGTATTGCGTCGCATACCACCTCCCTGTCCGGAAGAGAAGCTGGTAAGACCGATTTGAAAAATCGGCGAGGGGGAACATCTTGAAACTCTAGTTTGTACCCCTGGGACACTATTTCTAAAACCATGGGTCTAGGGCCGAACGAGCCCAGAACTGACTGAAGAGTTTGAGACGTGCCCCCACCGGTGCGGACTCCCTCAGAGGAGACCCAGCGTCATGCGGTAGATTTGGCAGAAGCCGGAGAGGACTTCTGCTCCTGGGAACCAGCCACGGCCGGTGATCTTTTGCCCTTTCCCCTTCCTCTAGTAGCAAGGAAGGAAGGAAGAACCTCTGCCTTTTCTGTATTTATTGGGCCGAAAGGACTGCATCTGATAGTGGTGTGCTTTCTTTTGTTGTGCAGGAACATAAGGTAAAAACGATGACTTACTCGCGGTAGCCGTAGATACCAAATCAGCGAGGCCGTCACCAAACAAGACACCACCTTTATACGGTAGAGACTCCATATTTTTCTTAGAGTCAGCATCAGCATTCCATTGATGAATACACAATGCTCTCCTAGCTGAGACTGCCATGGCATTGGCCTTTGATCCCAAAAGGACATTATCCCTCGCAGCTTCCTTTAGGTAGACTGCAGCGTCCCTGATATAACCTAGTGTCAAAAGAATGCTATCCCTATCCAGGGTATCTATATCAGATGACAAGTTATCTGCCCATTTTTCGATAGCACTACTCACCCACGCAGATCGCCACAATCATGTACTGAATGCTCTTTGCCAGTTTTGGATCTAATCTGGCATCACTATAGTCGACACTGGAGTCAGTGTCCGTGTCGGTAGCCGTGTCTGCCAGCTGGGCAAATTAACGTTTTTGTGACCCCGAGGGGTCTGGACTTGTAACAACAAATCCTCCACAGATTTCTTCCATGCCTGGTTCTGAGATTCAGATTTATCCAATCTCTTATTTATCATAGCCACATTAGCATTCAAAGCTTCAACACATTTACCCAATCAGGGGTCGGCGGTGCAGACAGGGTCACTCCCACAGCCGATTGTGTCCCTAATACAGTCTCCTCCTGGAAAGAGCACTCAGCCTCAGACATGCCGACACACGTGTACCAAACACCCACAGACACACTGGGCAAATAGGGGCCAGACCCACAGTAAGGCCTGTCAGAGAGACACAGAGGGAGTTTGCCAGCCCACACCCCAGCGCTCAATCCCGGTTCTGAAACACTACAGAATGTCCCAGACCTGCAGCGCTTTTATAATAAACTTATACTGCACCAAAATAACTGTGCCCCCCACCGTTTTGCACCCTGATACTTGTTTAGCAGTGAGAGGAAGGAACAGCGTCTCTGCAGCCTGTGTAGAGAAAATGGCGCTGGGCTGTGTGAGCTGTGAGGGCTAAGCTCCGGCCCCGTAATGGCGCGTTTCAGTCCCGCTATTTTTAAACAAATCTTTATACTGGCGGGGGCTAGGACAGTGCCCTGGCACTATGTCCCCTGTTGCCAGTCTCATATGGAGGTCTATATGCTGCCCAGGGCGCCCCCCCACGCCCTGCACCCTGTAGTGCCACTGTGTGTGGGAGCATGGCGCACAGTGTGCGATCGCTGTGCGGTACCTCAGAAGCCGTCACTGAAGTCTTCTTTGCTTCTTTTACTCACCTGTCTTCTGACTTCTGGCTCTGCAAGGGGTGTGACGGCCGGCTCTGGGAACGAGCATCTAGGCGTACCTAGCGATCAGACCCTCAGGATATAATGGTGTCCTGTAGCCAAAGAAGCAGAGCCTTTAAACTCACAGAAGTAGGTCTGACTTCTCTCCCCTAAGTCCCACGAAGCAGGGAGTCTGTTGCCAGCAGTTCTCCCTGAAAATAAAAAACCTAACATAAGTCTTTTCAGAGAAACTCAGTAGAGCTCCTCAGAGTGCATCCAGTCTCACTGGGCACAATTCTAAACTGGAGTCTGGAGGAGGGGCATAGAGGGAGGAGCCAGTTCACACCCTTTGAAAGTCTTAAAGTGCCCATGTCTCCTGCGGATCCCATCTATACCCCATGGTTCTTGATGTGACCCCAGCATCCTCTAGGACGTATGAGAAATAGGATTTTAATACCTACCGGTAAATCCTTTTCTCCTAGTCCATAAGGGATATTGGGGACACATTCGTACGATGGGATATAGACGGGGTCCAAAGGAGCCAGTGCACTTTAAATTTCTTCACTGGGTGTGCTGGCTCCTCCCCTCTATGCCCCTTCCCACAGGCAGTTATAGGTAAAACAGTGCCCGAAGGAGAAAGGACATATATGAGAAGGAAACATGATAACAAAGAGTGGTGAGATTTATATACCGGCACACAACGAACATAAAACAACCAGCAACGGCTGGGAACATCAACAGCAACAGCTGAACAGGTAACCAAATAAGAGACAACATGAAGAAAAGTCAACACACTGAGGCAGGAGCCCAATATCCCTTATGGACTACGAGAAAAGGATTTACCAGTAGGTATTAAAATCCTATTTTCTCTAGCATCCATAAGGGATATTGGGGACGCATTAGTACGATGGGGACGTCCCAAAGCTTCCAGAATGGGCGGGAATGTGCAGAGACTGCTGCAGCACCGCCTGCCCACACTGGGAATCCTCTTTGGCCAGGGTATTAAACTTGTAAAACTTCACAAAGGTGTTCTTCCCCGACCAGGTAGCACCTTGGCATAATTGCAAGACCGAGATTCCACGGGCAGCCACCCAGGAAGAGCCCACTGATCATGTAGAGTGGGCCTTCAGAGACTTAGGAACAGGTAAGGCTGCCGACACATAGGCCTGTTAGATAGTAAGCCTAAGCCAACGAGCAATGGACTGCTTCGAAGCAGGCCAACCCTTTTTTTGTGCATCATAGAGCAAGAACAAAGAATCCGTCTTTCTGATCCGAGCTGTACGCTTGACATAAATCTTCAAGGCTCGCACAGCATCCAATGCCTCCAGAGGAGCAGAAGTGCCAGAACTTTACGGAACCACAATAGGTTGATTCAAGTGGAACGCAGAGACGACCTTCGGCAGGAACGGCTGTCTAGTCCTGAGCTCCGCTCTGTCCTCGTAAAAGACCAGGTAGGAACTTTTACACGATAAGGCCCCCAATTCTGAGACATGCCGAGCAGAAGACAGGGACAATACCATCACCGTTTTCCACGTGAGGTACTTGTCTTCTACAGTCATCAGTGGTTCACACCAGGAGGACTGTAGAAATTCCAACACTACATTCAAATCCCAGGGTGCCGTAGGCGGCACAAAAGGAGGTTATATGTGAAGTACCCCTTGTAAGAAGGTCTGAACTTCTGGCAACACTGCCAATTTCTTCTGGAAGAAAATTGAGAGAGCTGAAATCTGGACCTTAATGGAACCCAGACGTCAGCCCTTATCCACGCCAGCTTGCAGGAAACGTCCCAAGTGGAACTCCGCAGGCGGATACGTGTGTTCCTCGCACCGAGAGACAGATCTTCTCCAGATATGATGATAGTGTTTTGACGTCACAGGTTTCCTGGCCTGAACCATGGTAGCAATGACCTTCTTGGAAAGGCCCTTGTTAGTTAGGATGTTCTGCTCAACCTCCATGCCATCAAACGAAATCGCTGTAAGTCCGGGTAGACGAACAGCCCTTGTTGAAGAAGATCGCTTCTTAGTGGTAGTGGCCAAAGGTCTTCGACGGACATGTCCAGAAGATCCCCGTACCACACCCTCCGAGGCCAATCCAGGGCAATCAGAATTGCCTGGACTCCTTGGTAGACCAGCCGATAAGGCGACGTCAGTGCATCCACTGCCCTCGCCTGAGGATCCCTGGTTCGTGAGCAATACCAGGGAAGCTTCTTGTTGAGTCGAGAAGCCATCATGTCAATCTGTGGGCAGCCCCACCGGTGGATGATTTGCTGGAACACCTAATAGTGGAGTCCCCACTCTCCCGGGTGGAGATCGTGATGACTTAGGAAGTCCACTTCCCAGTTGTCCCCACCCGGAATGAAGATTGATGACATTGCTATTGTATTTCTTTCCGCCCAGAGGAGTATCTTTGACACTTCTCGTATGCAGGCTCTGCTTTTTGTCCTTCCTTGCCGACTGATGTACGCCACCGCTGTGGCGTTGTCCGACTGAACCTGGATCACATTATTCGTGAGCAGAGGAGAGCACTAAGCAGATAATTGTAAATCGCCCGAAGTTACAGAATGTTGATCGGAAGGAGGGCTTCGAGGGCTGACCACCTGCCCTGGAACTGTGCCCCTTGGGTTACAGCACTCCATCCTCGCATCCGTCGTGAGGAGGGTCCAATCCTGATTTCCAGTAGTTTGGAGGACTGCAGCCCCCACAGGAGGGAAATCCTGGCCTGAGGGGACAGCCGAATCATCCGGTGCATCTGTAAACGTGATCCGGACTACTTGCTCAGGAGATCCAACTAAAATGTTCTGGCATGGAACCTCCCATATTGGATCGCCTCGTAGGAGGCTACCATTTTTCCCAACAATCTTATGCAAAGATGTATGGACACTCAAGTAGGTCGGAGCACCATGCAGACCATCTCCTGAAGTGTTCTTGCTTTGTCCTCCGTTAGGAACACTTTCTGGGCCATAGTATCCAGCAACAT
The DNA here is from genome assembly GCF_028390025.1 of Pseudophryne corroboree. NCBI lineage: Eukaryota > Metazoa > Chordata > Amphibia > Anura > Myobatrachidae > Pseudophryne > Pseudophryne corroboree. The sequence continues at coordinate 371,942,137 of NC_086447.1, read as the reverse complement.
CCCCAGAAACAGGAGCCACTGAGTTGGATCCAGGTGGAACTTCTGTAAATTGAGGATCCACCCATGGTGCGACAGACATTGGTCTAGTGCGGTCGATATGGAACAATAAAAGCTCCCTGGATCGTCCAGGTAAGGGACAACATTGACACCCTGGACCCGGAGCTGGAACATCATCTAACCCATCACCTTTGTGAATACCCTCGGAGCTGTGGACAGGCCGAAGGGCAGTGCCTGGAACTGTTAGTGATCGTCCAGTAGGGCAAACCTCAGATAAGCCTGATGAGGTGGCCAAATTGGAATATGGATAGGAGTCCTTGATATCCAAGGAAACCATGAATTCCTGTTCTTCCAGGCCTGCAATCACTGCTCGCAAGGGTTCCATTTTGAATTTGATCACCTTCAAGTATGGATTCAAGGACTTTAGATTCAAAACGGGTCTTACTGAACCGTCCGGCTTCGGTACCACAAACAGGTTGGAGTAATAACCCTTGCCTCGTTGTGGTATTGGTACTGGGACAATGACGTGGGACTGGACCAACTTTTGAATGGCCTGTCGTAACGTAACCTGCGTAACCTCCAAAGCTGGTAAGCTTGATTTGAAAAATCGTTGGGGAGGAGCACCGTCGAACTCCAGCTTGTAGCCCTTAGAAATGAGATCCCTGACCCAGGTTTCCTGGCAGGAAACCTCCCAGACTCGGCTGAAGTGACGCAGTCGAGCTCCCACCTCGAGATCCCCTCGGGGTAGGCACTGTCATGCTGAGGCCATAGTGGAAGCAGAACTAGTGGACAGTTCCTGAGAACCAGTGTTTGCAGGCTTTCTTGTCTTACCTCTGGTGCCTATAACCACATTGGAGGCACCTCTGGCCCTAGATCGAAATCGGTTAGACCGAAAGGTTTGAACAGATGGGCCCGGGTAGGAGCGTCTCGCCGGCGGTGCCCCAGAGGGGAGAAACGTGGATTTCCCAGCAGTGACTTTGGAAATCCATGTATACAACTCAACCCCAAACAGCCATTCCCCAGAAAAGGGGAGGGATTCCACATTGCGCTTTGACTCTGCGTCCGCTACCCACAGACGCAACCACAAAGCCCTGTGCGCTGACACTGCCATGGCAGAAGTCCTAGCATTAATATTGCCCATCTCAGTGACCAGAGGCATAGCTGAATTTGAGTAGCCTACAAATGAATGGCATGGGTCATCCAGCAACCCGCAATGACTGGCCTTTGCGATACACCTGCTGCCATGTAAATATATTTGAGTGTAGCCTCTATTTTTCTGTCCCCAGGATCCTTTATGGTAAAGGAGGCCGGGGCAGGCAGCACAACCTTTTTGGACAGTCGAGAGACTGATACATCAACTCCCGGGGGTTCCTCACAAAATTTTCTATCTTCAGGAGCAAATGGGAAAGTGCGCAAAAACTTTTTTGACACTTGGAAGTTTTTGTCTGGATTTTTCCAGGCCAACTTGAATAGGTCATCTAACTGTAGACTCAGGGAAAGTGACATTAGGCTTGTTTTGTGTAAAGAAAAATGACTGCTGTGACGCAGCGTCCTCTAGAGGGAGCTTTAACACGTCCCGTATAGTCAGAATTAGGGGTTCAATACACTGAGCAGAATCGGAATCCCCACTAAAGGGATCCAAGTCCTCCCCATCCTCCTGTATATCCTCATCTGAATCAGAGAGTAGAGCAGGTAAAGCATGCTTCTGTGGTCCTGCATGAGAGGGGGGAAGGGGGGGCAGTGTAACATCTGCCCTAGCAGCTAAGTCTGTAACAGCTTGTTGTAGTAGCTGAGTTTTCTGAACATTAGCAGTGAGCTATGATGACATATCAGACATCATAGTTTTAAGAGATCCTAGCCAGGAGGGTTCTGGACCCTCTCCCCCAGCCCCTTCACTGATCTGTGAATATTGGCTGCATTGTTCACATGAAACAGAATCAGATGATAATGGAGAGAATCTGGTGCGGCATACACTGCACAGCTTGTGTTTACCCATGTTTACAGTAAGCACAATGACATAAACATACACAGACAGTAATACTTTTCAAGCCTGCCCTTACTGCATGTGAGAAGAGACACGCAGAGAAGACACTAGCACACCCCTAAGCTGCACAGCCCCAGAGAGGCTGACAGCTAAATATATCACAGTAAACACTAATAATTCCTGTCCTGTAGAGGACACAGGTCTTGTACAATAGCGGCTCTCCCCATTTGCTACACCCTGTACCAGTTTTCTAAGGTGTCCTGTGAGGCAGGAAGCGCTGTGTGCGTTGGCTGCTGCTACATTAAGCAGAGGAAGGCTCCAAAATGCCTCTGGTCCCACTCTGAGGTAGCTCCGCCCCCTCTAATGGCGCCGGAGGTACAGTGATTATTTATACTGGCAATGTCTATTGTTAGGCTTAAAACATCACACAAGTGCTAGTTTAAGCTATCTGAAGCTAGTCTACACGGGGGCTCTTGCAGGTCCCCCCCAGGAGGGATCCGTATGACGCGCCCGCGTTCAGTCGCACTTTGAACCGGGGGGCCCCGGTTTGTACTCACCACAGACAACACCTTCAGGCATTGATAGGGGTGTGCGGCATGCTGCGATTGCGACAGCCAAGGCGCAGTGCCCCGCTGAACACACATCCTCTCAGTACAGTGGTCCTGCAGCGGAGAAGCGGCTCTGAACCTCACAAGGCCGGTGACCATCCCACCCCTAACTCCCACGGTGCAGGTATGCTGTTGACCAAACAGCATACCGAAAATAATAAAAGTTCAAAAGAAATTGAAGAAAACTCTCTGGAGCTGCAGAGATGTGCATCCTCTCCTGAGGGCACTTTATCTAAACTGCCTGTGGGAGGGGACATAGAGAGGAGGAGCCAGCTTACCCAGTGAAGAAATTTAAAGTTCCTTTGGACCCCGTCAATACCCCATCGTACTAATGTGTCCCCAATATCCCTTATGGATGCTAGAGAAAAACTGAATAGTACAGCAATCAATCTTAATAAAGGGAAGGAGCCAGAGTTAGAAAATTTTGAAAGTGCCCTGGCTCCTCCCAGCACAAACTAAACCCCGATGTCTCCAGTGTCCCCATAAGAGGAATACAAATACAGCCTGCTTTTCAATGTAGCAAACAAATAATCAGCAGCTTACTATGCAACTTAGATTTGAGCTAGGATACGCCCCCATCACAACTTTAAATCTGTCCCCACATCTTAAATTAGACCCCTTCAGCACAACATGGTTTTGCATCTTGATGGCTGAGTTACTTCTAAGTGAAAGTAAGGACTAGAATAAGAGTTGGTATATATTACCAAACACAGTCAACTAGCAAACATCATATTTAATGGATGAATAACATACAAACAATGAAGTGTATTCTATATATAATTACAAAAAGGGTGTGAATGTAACTTGTATATTAAACATACAATGAGATATAAATCAATATAATAAATAAATATAATTTTTTTTTTCTACATCCAATTATGTATGGATGGAAGAATTCAGACCGTACAAAAGTCTTACTCCTTGCCTTCAGCCAGTTATCATACGCAACAAGTTTTAAAATTCATTGCATACGATAAATGGTGCTCCAACCAATATCTCCCAACTGTCATTTTTCAAACATAGAAGAATTCGGAGCTGATTGGCTGGAGCACCATATATCATACGCAATTTTAAAACTCGTTAATTCAGCCCTTATGTAAAAGAGAGAATTGGGATGGGTCACAGATTAGCTCATGTTATTATCGGTATTATGGATGTGTCCTCATGCGACGCCTGGCATGATTCCTGTGATGTGCTCTTTTTCCTCAGTGTGTCTTAGTTTGCATATAGAGCCTGATTGGGAGTAGTACATAATGCCACTGTTCACGAAGTTGAACGACGTTCTGCTACTACGCGAGTTCCTAACAACTCCTACGGCGCATGCTTTGCACAGTGTGTAAGCACAAAGGCGCAGTTGCGATTGAGATGCACGGTAACAGAGATGTCTTGTCATTCCTGGTCGGTGACTAAACAGACACACAGATGGACTGTCTTCTGGGTGTGCTGTGGGAGTGTCACAGGCAGGTCACTGAAATGTTTGTGTACACAGGTGCGCAATAGTTTACTCTGGAGACCATACTCAGACGGCAAATCACCACCTGCCATAGGACAGGTGCAAGTTGCGACTGACGGTGGCATCTAAAGATGCAGCATGCGGTATTACGGTGTACAGACGCTCAGTGGGCATCTCAGGCCTTGCACAGTCATATGCATGGATGTACACCAGGGAGGAGCTTGATAGCTGGATTAATTTGCAGACAGCCGACTGCCAATAGACACAGTTGCGGCTGTGTCCACGTTCACCTCTGAATAGCCCACAGTACACTAGGTGCTTAGGATTAGTATATTTTCTTACAAAGGAATTTGTATAAAGTCACAGATTAAGCACAACGGTGCATGGTGTCTTACTGTGATTAGAGTATACTGGGTACCGAGTATTAGTGTTTGGCATGGCTAAGTCGCAAAGTCAGTGGCATGCTAATCAACGCTATATAGCGCAATTGTGGATAGGTGTAAGTGGACACATCTGTATTACTATTATTATACAGGAAAAAGAGAGACCGGTTTCTTTGTAGAAATGGGAGTGTTTAAAGAAGAAAGATTCATCTTTTGAGTTTGCTGCAAAGATGTTACTGGCTACATTACAGAGGTCAGTTTCTGTGATGTATGCTGAACAAAAGTGTTACTGAAGACTGTTTAACAAGTAAAAGAAGAGAGTGGCAATCTACTGTAAACAAGGACCTCAGGTATTGAGGAAAAAAGCAGTAAAAAACGAATCAGTATCTGGAGGGCAGGAATGGCAGAAGCGACAATTTCTTTACAATGTGGACATTTGCGCATGTTAAGATTGGTTCCTTGGTGAGACAAAGGTGAATATTTCAGTCGATACCAAGGCACTTGCAATGTAACAGCTAATAATGAGGAGATGTAGCCATGTGGAGGGTTTATGAGATGGACACGAGATTAAGTCATTTTTGTATTACCTGTGGGCGGCTAACTGTTGATCACCTCACACTTTCTAACCTCCTGGAGAAAGGCCCTACACCCAATCCCTCAATGACACCTTTGAGAAAAATTCTGCAATGGAGTATCTTTTTTTAATGTTTATTTAAAGGTAAGTGACATGCCTGTGTTCTTTCAGCTTGTTTTTTGGTCTCTTTGTTCTGTATGCAAGATCTGAGCTGTGTTTTAAACCCACATATCAGGTCTTTTTGATGCAAAGTCTCCTTCTCTAGCAGTGATTCTCTGCTTCTCAGCTCTCTGTTTGCTCTTGAGATCGCAGCTGACTTTACACTAGCACATGCTAATGCTTTCTTCAGCTGTATAGAATAGGACAGGATGGAAGCAAAAGATTAGATCATTTATTGATAATTACAAATAATAACTGCAACAATTGTGGTGCAGTCCTGTTACATGTAGAATGGTAACAATGAATCCAGCTATCAGTTTATCTACCAATTAATGTGCCATACTTTTCAATCTGATTTCTTATTCTGTCCTTTAACAGTCTAACTCCTTGACATGGAAATGGCAAAAAAAAAAGAAAAAAAAAAAAAAGATTATAGGGTATGCATATTGTCTTTATAAAAACACAAAAATATTCCTGGAACAGGAAAATTGTGTTATAATAAGCTATGTACCTCTGCCACCTCCTTTTGTGCAGCTTTCTTTGCTTCACTACATTGTAACTGGTGTTTTGTTAGAGACGCAAGATGCTCTTCTGATAGCTGTGCCTTTATCCTGATATCTTCTTCAGCCTGTGCCCTGCAAACATTACTCATATGAATACTCAGTGTGATCTTGTAGTCTGTGTGAGATTCTGCCAACAGCTCAAAGATTTTACCTGATCATAAGTAGCTGCTTTTCCTCGGCCACTTTGTTTTGCACCTCCTTTGCTAGTTCACCCATATCATTCTGTAAAGCAGTATTTATCTGAAGAGCCTTTTCCAATGCACATGCCAGCTTCTGGTTATCTTGGTGAGCAACTTCCATGGACCTCTGAAGTAGATTTATCTGTTTATAAGAGAAAGAGAAAATGTATTTAATGTTCTTACCTGTTTAATCTTTTTCTTTGAATTCATAGGGAACACATGTTTTATACTGTGTGTAGGCTGTGGGGAGAAATCTGGGCTCCAAATAGTTAACATTTCTTTCCCAGCAGCCCAGGCTCCTTATCTCCTATACCCCACCCCCAGCCATAGGCAGTCAGTTAAGTTAGCAAATCCAATGCAGGAGTAAGAAGAAGGAGAAGGAAGACCAGCATACACTAAGGACCAAACACACAGACTGAAAGCAGAGCAAAACCCTACAAGGGAAGTGCCTCACGGTGGGCGCCCTTTGTCCCCTATAGATTTGAAGAAAAGGATTTAACAGGCAAGGACACAAATCTCTTTTTCTTTCCATAAGTGACACAGGCTTTATGTTGAGACATCCCAAAGCTATTCACCGAGGGAGGAGACGCTTCTGAGCTGTGCTGGGAACCCTTCGCACAAAAGCCGCCTCTTGCAGAGGAGGTGTCAAAGGAGTAGAATTTGAGTATGGGCAGAGGACCATATGGCCGCTTTAGAAATCTACTCCGCAGAGCACCACGTCAAGCTGCCCAAGAAGTTTCCATCGACCTTGATAGTCAAACTGAGCCAACTGGCCAAAGTCTGCTTAGTAACCGGCCAGCCCCGTTTCTAAAAGTCATAAAAGACAAAAGACGACGCTGTCTTATGGAGATACCTTGTTCAATCTACATAGAGCCCGCACCACATCCAAGGAGGCTTAAAAGGCAGTGACTACTATCTCTTGGTTGATCTAAAACCGAGAAACTACCTTAGGGAAATAGCTTAATTGTGTCCGAAGAACAGACTGGTTGGAGTGAAAGAACAGAAATGGAGAGCAACAAGACAATGTGCTCAAGTCCGACACCCGCTGGGCCGACGCTATGGCAAGCAGGAAGACAATCTTCCAAGTAAGCTAACAAATGGCCACAGTGTACAATGGCTTAAAGGTGACGACTGAAGAGCCCTAAAAATCTAAATCAAGTTCTATGGATACTCCAAGGGAACAAACAGGAGCTGCACGTGGAGGACACCCTGTGGGAAAGTCTGTACATTAGGCAACAGCGCAATCTGTCTCTAGAAGGGCTGAAACCTACATCTTCAAAGAAGAAGACCTAAATCCACACCCGTCTGCAGAAAGGAAAAAACTCCCGAGAGTCAAAACGATCTGGTGTTAAAATCTCTTGCCCATGGGTCTTCAACCTGTGGCCCTCCAGCTGTGTGGAACTACACATCCCAGTATGCCGTGCAATAGTTTTGCTATTAAGGCATGCTAAAATGGAGGCAGGACATGTTGGGATGTGTAGTTCACAGCAGCTGAAGGGCCGCAGGTTGAAGACCCATGCTCTAGCCAAACACCAGGTGACGTAAGTCCACCAAACCTGGAGATAAATCCTGGAAGAAGGTGGTTTACAGGCATTAAGCCCTTAGGATGGATATCTCACGAGCCACCCCATTAAAGCGAGAAGGTATAGGTCCGGATGGAAGCACTGGCCCTGAGACAGATGATCTTACAGTAGAGGAATAAGCATTGGAGCTTCAATGGAGAGGCCTAGGAGATCCGATTACTAAGCCCTGGAAGATGGCGCTCTGCCCAATTGAGAATGCAACTGACCTCCTTCAAGACGCCACTACTGCCATACTGATGGTTTATGTCTGTTGACACATTATTGCCCCCCACCCGCAAAGACTTGCGTCAATGGTGAGGCAAACCAATCCCTGAATCCAAAAGGGATGGCCCTTGTCTAAATGGGACCCCTGGAGCCACCACAAGAGGGAGTGTCAGACCTCCCGAGAAAAGATGATTGTTTGTATCTTGAGCTGCAGATGGGATTTGTTCCACTCGGCCAGAACTTCCAACTGAAGTGGCTGGGAGTGAAATTGAGCACAAACCACCATGTTGAAGGTGGAGACTAGAGAGCCAAAGAGACCATGAAATCCCCGGCTCCAGAGTCAGTAAGATGGAATGTAGAGGCTCCATATGGAACTTGGAGACTCTCAAGTACTTGTTGAGTGCTTTCAGGTTAAGGATTGGTCGAAATGAACTGTTCTAGGCCCTACACACTTAGCGATTTCACTGATCGATATGAACGACCTCGTTCATTAATGAACGAGAACTCGTTCATATCGGTCAGTGTGTAGGCCCCAAGATGAACGGCCCTGTGCTCGTTCATCGTTGGTGCCAGGTCGCTTGTGCATGCAGGCCAATATGGACAATCTCGCCCATATCAGCATGCACGCATATGGAGACGGGTGACGGGGAGGGGGAGTGAAGAAACTTCACACCCCACTTCACCTCCAAGCCGCCGTCGGGTGGCCCGTCTGCGGTATCGGGCGTTGGATCGCCTAATGTGTAGGGCCCTTCCGTCTTCTGTACCAAGACAAGGTTAGCATAGAAACCTGAGCCTCTCTGAGACAGGGGAACTGGAATAATTACTTTGCAAGCTAGAGGTAGTGATACTGCTTTTCCTGGATCTATTAGAAGGTCTGTGGGAAAAAAACTGGGTCAGAGGAAACTCCCGAAAGGTTAAAGCATAGCCTTGGAAGACTACACCTCGTACCCAGGTGTCCGACATGGTCTTCATCTAGGTTTCGGAGAAAAACACAATGGCCTCCCCCAGGTTGAGGCCCACCCCATCATGCTGACAGCTTGTCAGATAGCTTGTGGCAGGGTGTCTGGTAGACCAGGACTGTTTACGTCGGGGCATGGAGCCATTGGATGAGGAACCCTGGAACCCAGAAAAAGGCTGGCCTCTGATTTTCTCCTGCAGACAAAAGGAGTAAAAATTACACGTATGCGATCTAGGGGCTACCGAAGAAGGAGGAAGGCCGTCTTGGATGCTGCCACCATGGCCACAATCTGGTTCAATTCTGGACCAAAGAGAAAATCCTTTAAATAAGGCAGAGCCTCAAGGGCCTTTTTAGAGTCTGTGTCAAAGCCCCAGGAATAAAGCCAGAAGGCTCTCCCAGCTGACATGGAAGAAACCAACAATTTCGAGGTTAGGTTACCAGTGTCTATTGCTGCCTCACCAAGACAGGTGTCTGCCTCCTTGATATTCTGCACTAGAGACAATAGCCTGGGGAGAAAGTACAGTGGTACAATCCCTGCAGTTATGCAACACCGAAGCGCCAACCTCCCTAGGAGCTTTGCTCTTCGAAGACATGGTACAGAAATCCAAGGCAGTCCCCTCACAAAAAGTTATGCAAACAGTGGTGTGCAACTAAGGCATAGGCCCTCATTCTGAGTTGTTCGCTCGCTAGCTACTTTTAGCAGCCGTGCAAATGCATAGTCACCGCCCAAGAGGGAGTGTATTTTCTCTTTGCAAGTGTGTGATCGCATGTGCAGCAAAAACAAGACCAGCCCTGTAGTTACTTATCCTGTGAGTTGATTCCAGCGTCGGAGGTCCCGGAATTGATGTCAGATACCCGCCCTGTAAATGCCCTGTCACACCTGCGTTTTCCCTACCACTCCCAGAAAACGGTCAGTTGACACCAATAAACGCCCTCTTCCTGTCAATCTCCTTGCGATCGGCTGTGCAAATGGAATCGTCGCTAGGAACTGTCAAAGTCAAAAATATTACATAGAGAGAACATACAGACTCCACACGAGTCGCTATGCTTGCAAATACGCGCAGCGAGCACAGCAATATACACTACCCTACGCATTTACACAGACATGCCACAGAGATAGATTCTACACATATTTCATACAGCACATAATTTGAACATATCAAGCGCCAGACATCATAATGTTTTAAATGTATTTAATGGAGTAACGTCATGTATGTGTATTATTGGAACAAAGCAAGATAGACATGTCGTGTTTGGTATTAAAGCAACCAGATTAATGTGTATATCAATTTCATGCCTGTTATTAAGTTGTAGCTCATTGCAACAAGTAGATATGATTAAATGTACGAAAGCTAAAGTCACTCTTATTAGAACAATGGATTTCCTGGAAGACAGCATGCTTGACCAGTGGCTATCTCCTGTAATTTGTCCATCAAGGCTGAACCTCGTTTGCATATGAATTGACCAGTGACTCATCATGAATGAGAAAGTTCCCTCCCCTTGACTAGTCTGTGCACTCCCCCAAACTACATAGTACATTGCTGATGAGACACACAGAAGTCTCTGTCCTTTTTCCCCTGGGTCCTGAGCGAGATGGAGTGTTGGTAATATTTTGCTTCTGTTAGCTGGAGTTGAGAGCTAAAGATGTAGGAACTTGAGCGTAGAAAGCATTGAGCAAAATATGGTAATTGTATCGCTGGCCTGTAACTGTATGTATTTGATTTAGTTTGTATTAACTGCTTACTGTATAAATTGTAACCATGTAACTATATATATATATATATATATACTGTACATTGTGATATATTGAATACATATCCTTTTAATAACAAATATATACATCAATGAGCTTTGGAACTCAGACAATGTGTGGGTGTATTGTTTTCTCTTAAGGGATGTGTTTTGCGACGTACAGCGCACTTTTATCGTATATGGTAATAAGATGCGCCTGGCGTCCGCAGTATATATTAGAGCGGGCATTTTAAATATTTGTTAGAAAGCAATTTGGCATTTACAGATGGGCGCTCGTCCGGGATATCACGTTCTTAATGGTGCACTGTATATTACAAACGTGACGCTGTGGTCGATCAGCTAACGGTGGACGCATCGTGACACTGACACATCACATCCGTGTGTTCTGTTGTGTTACCAGTAAGTCGCTGATATGAAATTCAAGGGACAATGTGTTTCTCAAAATATTTAAGATGCTACAGCGTATTTTTGTTGCAAAACAAAGTTCAAATAAGTCATATTGTGTTTGATTCAGATTGGATTGTTTATCTGTTAAGCAGATTTAAAAGTTGCTACATAGCCATGATATAGCTGTGTTAGCATGCTGAGAAATTTTGTATATTTTTTTTAAAAACTCAGGCCTAAAGTAACCTTGGTGCCTGTGTGGAGTGTGATTTCTTTGTGACAAAGGAGCCGCATGGTTTGTCCTCCATTTTGGCCTAGCCACATGGCCTGTCCACCATCTTGTGTAAACCTCATGGATGTGGAAGGGGGAGGAGCAGTGGCCAATTTAGGAAGGTCACTTTCTAAATAGCTGATTTTCAGTGTGCTCAGAACAATCAGTTTCCTTTGTCACATTCAGCACCATTTATGAGTTACCAATGAATTTATTTAGCCCATGCCATAGTCAATTACAAATATTTTCAATTGGGCCTAGTGAGAGTAAATGGTGAGATAAGTGAATGTTTTTTTTTTCCTTCTTGTCTGTGAAAAAAAAAAAAAAAAGAGTTTTGGGTTTTTTTCTCTTTTTTTTCTTCCTAGACTTGTGGAGATTAGCCACTGAAATGCAAATTAACCTGTGTATCTACTTTTTTTTTTTTTTTAGTAGTGAACAGCAAATATCTTTGATATGCAAATTAGAGGCAGTGAAGAGGTAAGGTGTCTCATAGGAGGCCAGTAAATGATACATATATATAATATTATTGTAATTATGTGTATATTTATATCAGCTATCCAATCTGAATCATAGCATTTAAATTATAGGTTATTAGTCATTATAGAGCTGTGTGAAATCGGATACATTTGTTTGCTATATAAATTTGAAGTAAATGTATTTAAGGGAGTAATTATAAAAACATATCTGCAATCTTAGACCTGGTATTAACAAACAATGGGGATTTGGTATCAGGTATTATAGTAGGGGAACCCATAGGAAACAGCGACCACAATATGGTCACATTCAATATCAGTTTCTATAAACAGCCCTATACTGGCTCAACTAGGACTTAAAACTTTAGCAAAGCAAATTTTGAAAAGATGAGAGTATTTTTCAGGGATATTGAATGGGAAGGTTTGTTTTTAGGAAAAAATACTACGGAGAAATGGGAGGTACTAAAATTCCTGCTAGCTAAAAATACACTCAAATGTATTCCTATGAGTAGCAAAAAAAGGAATAAAAATCATAAACCGATGTGGCTTAACAAAAAGATTAAGGAACTTATGGGCAAGAAAAGGCGAGCATTTAAAAAATACAAATCTGATGGGGAAGCAGAGTCATTTCAGCACTATAAGGAATGTAACAAAATTTGCAAAAAGGAAATAAGAGCGGCTAAAGTAGAAACTGAAAAACTAGTAGCAAAGGAAAGCAAAGCGTATCCCAAAAAAATCTTTAAATACATTAATAGCAAGAGATTAAAGAAGGAGAGTATAGGCCCTTTAAAAGACAAGTTGGGAGTCTTAAGCAAAAATGATAATGACATAGCGGACACACTAAATGAGTTTTTTTCAACAGTATTCACTAGAGAGGACCCAATTCAGGGACTGACACACAATCTCAATAATGAGAATATGACACTGATAGGTACTTATTTAAGCGAGGAAGTAGTCTGTGACCGATTAAAACATTTAAAGATTAATAAATCACCAGGGCCCGATGGCATTCATCCAAGGGTTCTAATGGAGCTTCACTCTGAACTGGCAAAACCGCTATCTTTGATCTTTAAGGATTCAGTTATATCAGGTATGGTTCCCAAAGACTGGCGTATAGCGGAAGTAGTGCCTATATTCAAAAAGGGAAGTTAAGCTGAACAAGGTAATTATAGACCAGTTAGTCTTACATCTATAGTGGGGAAAGTATTGGAAGGTATTCTAAGAGATAGTATTCAGAAGTTCCTTGAAACCAATAAGGTCATTAAAAGGAATCAACATGGGTTTATGAAGGACAGATCCTGTCAAACCAACTTACTTGGCTTTTATGAAACAGTAAGCGCAAACCTAGATCAGGGTAAAGACGTGGATGTAATCTTTTTAGACTTTGCCAAAGCGTTCGATACTGTACCACACATGAGACTTATCTACAAGCTACAAGAATCAGGGCTAGGAAGCACAATATGCACTTGGGTCAAAAACTGGTTAGATAATAGGGAGCAGCGCGTTGTGGCTAATGGATCTTTTTCAACTTGGACTGAAGTGCTAAGTGGTGTGCCGCAAGGCTCAGTATTAGGACCGCTATTGTTCAATATTTTCATTAACGACCTAACAGAAGGTCTAGAGAGCATGGTGTCAATTTTTGCAGATGATACCAAATTGTGTAAGGCTATAAATACAGAGGAGGATGCCGAGTCTCTTCAGAACGACTTAGTTAAATTAGAAGCATGGGCAGCCAAATGGAGAATGCGCTTCAACACAGACAAGTGTAAGGTAATGCATTGTGGTAACAAGAACAAAAACTACACCTACCTACTAAATGGGGTAAAATTAGGGGATTCTGTACTGGAAAAGTACTTAGGTGTCCTCATAGATAGCAAGCTAAGCAGTAGTACCCAAAGTAGGACTGCAGCAAAGAAGGCTAATAAGATATTAGCATGCATAAAACGGGGTATTGATGCTAGGGACGAGAGTATTATACTCCCGTTATATAAATCACTAGTGAGGCCACACCTTGAATACTGTGTACAATTCTGGGCACCGTACTACAAAAAGGATATCCTGGAGCTTGAAAAGGTACAGAGGAGGGCGACCAAACTATTTAAGGGCATGGAGACGATGGAATACAAGGAAAGGCTTGAAAGACTAGGCATGTTTACATTGGAAAAGCGGAGACTAAGAGGGGATATGATCAACATCTACAAATATATAAGGGGACAATACACAGAGCTTGTGCGGGACCTGTTTTTGGTTAGATCAACACAGAGGACTCGTGGACACTCGCTCAGGTTAGAGGAAAGGAGATTCCGCACAATACGGCGTAAAGGCTTTTTCACGGTAAGGACAATACGTGTTTGGAATTCCCTACCCGAGGGAGTTGTAATGGCGGAATCTGTCAACACCTTTAAGAATGGGTTAGATAAATTCCTAATGGATAAGGATATCCAGGGGTATGGTGCATAGTCATGCATTATAGTTACTATAAATAGGGATAAAATGCAACGGCTGACAGCAGCATCAGTCAGAAATTTTAGTCAAATCATCATGCATAGGAGACCACAAATAGGTTGAACTCGATGGACAATTGTCTTTTTTCAACCTCAGATACTATGTTACTATGTTACTATAAAACGCAGTTCTGGCCCAGTCGTAAAGGGTTATACAGAACAAGTGTGGGTTGTGTTAAGTGAGCGATTATAGTTAGTATTGTTCACATTTATAGAAACTGTGTGATTTGTTTTATTGCGGACGCACGTTTTGTACACGTGGCCCAGACAAAGTACAGGACCGCGCACGCAGCGTAAAAGGCACGCACGGTCGCGTGTTTACGCAAAGTTGCGTAAGAGTGCGGACGCTAAGTACAAATTACACAATAGTTTGTTCAATTAAAAGGTGGGGTAGTATACCTTAAATACAATAGCACATAACTATCCGATTTCAAAAGCAGCTTAGTATAAGACTTTTGTTTAAACTGTACTGCCTCTGGGGTAAAGCTGCCAATCAGAAAGAGTCGAAATTTTCTGTACAGAAAAACACTGTGCATATGTGTGAGCTGAAAGCGGAGTGAGTGGATTTGAACCCTGGAATTCGGGATCCCGTCGTTGTTACACCAAGTGAGTGGAGGCTTGGCGGCGTGTGGCGGCTGACTCACGTTAGTATAGATAGTAAAGTACGCAAGTCGTGAGGAGACTTGCACAGGAGCGTGGTAGGGAATTGTGAATTGTGACCCATATAGTTTTTTTTGTTACACTCCGGCTGAAGGGTCGCAGTTTGTATATTCGACTCGTGGTCGTAGAGCGGATACATAACAAGTACCTATATACGCTGTGCGATTGGACCTAGCGTTTGTGGGTTGTGACGCAACTTGATACCCTTGTGCGAACTTTTTGCGCAAACTGCAGTATCATTAGCGCCGTGTAGAGCATACGCAAGCGTGATTTGTGTATAAGTGCAAAGGGAGTTTTCAAAAATAGAGGAGTGTGTAAGTGCGCAGTCAGCAGCAGCTGGTAAGGGGATGGTCAAGTACCCCAATATACTAAAGTGAAAAAAACCCACAAAGTACCAGCGCTGGCTGTGAAAAATAAGATATAAAAAGACGGTTTGCTAATATAAATAAAAACAATTTATTGTACCATTAAAAAACAGGAATCGATTCCTATTACCTAATATTATTAGCACTTGCAGTCATAGTCTCTCCCTGAATGATATCTAATATAAATCCACTCTCCTCTAAGACGTATATTGTTCTTTACGGCTAGGACAGTCTCCAGATGGCACTCACTGTAACACAAGATAATTACCAGTTCCACAGTAGGTGTATATGATGGCATCAGCTTTAGGAAGAGTCCATTGCTTGCTGTATATGTGGATCAGGTCCTTGTTTGTAGAAATTCCCAGTAATTGGAAAGTGTCCAATTGTTGCCAAAGATGTCAAAGTCCCAATAAGTAACGTCGGAGAGTGGTGTCCAGGTGGGTGAATAGGCTCAACGCGTTTTGCTGGCAACAGTGTAATCCAGCTTCCTCGTAAAGAACAATATACATCCTAGAGGAGAGTGGATTTATATTAGATCTCATCCAGGGAGAGACTATGACTGCAAGTGCTAATAATATTAGGTAATAAGAATCGATTCCTGTTTTTTTTAATGGTACAATAAATTGTTATTTTATTTATATAAGCAAACAGTCTTTTTATATCTTATTTTTCACAGCCAGCATAGGGAGTTTTCGCTGGTCTCTCTCAGGAAAATCTCCAACGGTAGATATTCACTGGAAAAGGTAAGTCACTCCTAAAAACTTCCAGTGAATAGAAGCCAGTTAGGGGCCCTAGTTTGGGTACATTGCCTTCACTGTCAACAGTGTATCGTAGTACTGGCCAACGTGGGCGAGAGTGGGTGAAGAGCGTTCAGAGAACTTTCACCGTCTGCTTGCATTGAGTATTTTGGTGTTTGTGGCAAAAGGCCCACAATTATGGGAACCAGTTACTCAAGTAAGAGATGTATGGTAGCCAGGGTTCAGGCTGGAAAGCCGCGGCCCAAGGGGTCAGTGAGGTTAATTATGTGTGGGAAATATGGTCCACACGCTGAAGTTTAATGTGACGAATGGGTACGTATGACTGAAAAAGATAGGGCATCATTCCCTAGGATGGGCAGCTTTGAACCAGAGGTACTGCAGAATGTAGGTAGTAGAATATGCTTGATAAAATCTAGAAAACAAAGGGTCAGACATACAAATTGTTTAAACCTGTGGCAGCAAGAGGGGTTGGTGAGTTTGATCCTAAGGTATTGCAGGTGGTATGTCTAACCAAAGTCATATTAGACAAGAATGGAAATATAAGAACTGTTTGAACTTGTAGCAACAATAAACAAGTAGGAAGAAAAAGAGAAAGCAAGTACACCGCCATATGTAGATGTGGAAGCAGTTACGGCCAGCATACAAACTATAGAAAATAATAAAAATATGAAAAATATGACTGTAACCTATACATGTACTAAAGAATGTTGAAGTTTTATTTAGGAGGAGAAGGCGACCTGATTGGTTTCAGCCATTTCTCATGCACTCAGAGTACTATCCAACCGGTAAAAGAAGAGCAGTAGCCTGCGGGGGAAGTGGCTGAGACCAGTGGAACTGGTAAGTATGGTATCATTCGTGTACATATACAGTAAAACCCAAAAATAAAATAAAAAATACGATTTTAAACCTATCGGTAAATCTTTTTCTCCTAGTCCGTAGAGGATGCTGGGGACTCCGTAAGGACCATGGGGGGGGGGGGGATAGACGGGCTCCGCAGGAGACATGGGCCCTATAAAGAACTTTTAGTATGGGTGTGCACTGGCTCCTCCCTCTATGCCCCTCCTCCAGACCTCAGTTAGATAACTGTGCCCAGAGGAGATGGACAATATGAGGAAAGGATTTTGTTAATATAAGGGCAAGATTCAAACCAGCCCACACCCATCATACCATATAACCTGGAATACACACAACCAGTTAACAGTATGAACAAAAATAGTATCAGTCAAAGACCGATTCCAACTGTAACATAACCCTTATGAAAGCAACAACTATATACAAGTCTTGCAGATGCAGTCCGCACTGGGACGGGCGCCCAGCATCCTCTATGGACTAGGAGAAAAAAATTTTACCGGTAGGTTTAAAATCTTATTTTCTCTTACGTCCTAGAGGATGCTGGGGACTTCGTAAGGACCATGGGGATTATACCAAAGCTCCCAACCGGGCGGGAGTGCGCGGATGACTCTGCAGCACCGACTGAGCAAACGCAAGGTCCTCATCAGCCAGGGTATCAAACTTGTAGAATTTAGCAAAAGTGTTTGAACCCGACCAAGTAGCTGCTCGGCAAAGCTGTAATGCCGAGACGCCTCGGGCAGCCGCCCAAGAAGAGCCTACCTTCCTAGTGGAATGGGCCTTTACCGAATTTGGTAACGGCAATCCAGCCGTCGAATGAGCCTGCTGAATCGTGTTACAGATCCAGCGAGCAATAGTCTGCTTAGAAGCAGGAGCGCCAGCCTTGTTGGCTGCATACAGGACAAACAGAGCCTCTATTTTCCTAACCCTAGCCATCCTGGCTACATAAATCTTTAAGGCCCTGACTACATCCAGGGACTTGGAGTCCTCCCAGTCCCCCGTAGCCACAGGCACCACAATATGTTGGTTCATATGAAATTAAGAAACCACCTTAGGCAAAAATTTAGGACGTGTCCTCAACTCTGCTCTGTCCACATGGAAAATCAAATAGGGGCTCTTGTGGGACAAGGCCGCCAATTCGGACACCCACCTTGCAGATGCCAAGGCCAATAACATGACCACCTTCCATGTGAGAAATTTTAATTTCACTGTTTGAAGCTTTTCAAACCAGTGAGATTTCAGGAAACTTAACACCACGTTAAGGTCCCACGGTGCCACTGGGGGCACAAAGGAGGGCTGGATGTGCAGCACTCCCTTCACAAACGTCTGGACCTCAAAGAATATAGATAGGTCCGAAATCTGTACCTTAATGGAGCCTAACTTCAGGCCCATATCCACTCCTGTCTGTAGAAAGTGGAGAAACCGGCCCAGATGGAAATCTTCCGTAGGAGCATTCTTGGCTTCACACCAAGATACATACTTCCTCCAGATACGGTGATAATGCTTTGCCGTCACCTCCTTCCTAGCCTTTATCAGAGTAGGGATAACTTCCTCCGGAATACCTTTCCCAGCTAGGATTCGGTGTTCAACCGCCATGCCGTCAAACGTAACCGCGGTAAGTCTCGGAACACGCAGGGCCCCTGCTGTAACAGGTCCTCCCTGAGAGGAAGAGGCCACGGATCTTCTGTGAGCATTTCCTGAAGATCTGAGTACCAGGCCCTTTGAGGCCAATCTGGGACAATGAGTATTGTCTGCACTCTTCTTTGTCTTATGATGCACAATATTTTTGAGATGAGAGGAAGAGGAGGAAATACATAGACCGACTGAAACACCCATGGTGTCACCAGGGTGTCTACTGCTACTGCCTGAGGGTCCCGAGACCTGGCACAATACCTCCAAAGCTTTTTGTTGAGGTGTGACGCCATCATGTCTATTTGAGGAATTCCCCACAGACTTGTTATCTCTGCAAAAACTTCTTGATGAAGTCCCCACTCTCCCGGATGGAGATCGTGTCTGCTTCCCAGTTGTCCACTCCCGGAATGAAGACAGCTGACAGAGCGCTTACGTGAGGTCCCACTGAAAAGTCCTCGCATGAAACCTGCCGAAGGGGATGGCCTCGTAGCCTGCCACCATTTTCCCTAGAACTCGAGTGCATTGATGAACAGACACTCTTTTTGGTTTTAGCAGGTCTCTGACCATGTTCTGGAGATCCTGAGCTTTTTCCAATGGGAGAAATACCCTCTTTTGTTCCGTGTCCAGAATCATGCCTAGGAATGATAGCCAAGTCGTTGGAACCAATTGTGACTTTGGCAGATTCAGAATCCAACCGTGCTGTTGCAGCACTTTTAGGGAGAGCGACACGCTCTTCAGCAACTGTTCTCTCGATCTCGCCTTTATCAGAGATCGTCCAAGTATGGGATAATTGTGACTCCCTGCCTGCGCAGGAGCACCATCATCTCTGCCAATACCTTGGTGAAAATCCTCGGGGCCGTGGAAAGCCCAAACGGCAACGTCTGAAACTGGTAATGAAAGTCCTGTACAGCGAATCTCAGGTACTCTTGATGAGGGGGGTATATGGGGACATGAAGGTATGCATCCTTTATGTCCAGTGACACCATCAAATCCCCCCCTTCCAGGCTGGATATTACAGCTCGGAGAGATTCAATCTTGAATTTGATCTTTTTCAAGTACAGGTTTAGGGATTTTGAATTTAAAATGGGTCTGACCGAACCATCCGGCTTTGGTACCACAAACAGGGTTGAATAATACCCTTTTCCCTGTTGGACTAGGGGAACCTTGACCACCACGTGCTGTTGACACAGCTTTTGAATTGCAGCTAACACTACTTCCCTCTCCCCGGGGGTGAAGCTGGCAAGGCTGACTTGAAAAATCGGCGAGGGGACACCTCTTCCAATTCCAGCTTGTAGCCTTGGGAAACAATTTCCATCACCCAAGGATCCACGTCTGAAAGAATCCAGATCTGGCTGAAAAGTCGAAGGCGCGACCCACTGGTGCGGACTCCCTTAGGGGAGCCCCAGCGTCATGCGGTGGATTTTGTAGAAGCCGGGGAGGACTTCTGCTCCTGGGAACTCGCCGAAACAGGTGTTCTCTTTCCTCTACCCTCACCTCTGGCAAGGAAAGAGGACCCCCGACCTCTTCTGGACTTATGCGACCGAAAGGACTGCATCTGATACTGTGGAGTTTTCTTTTGCTGTTGGGGAACAAAAGGTAAAAAGGTAGATTTACCCACGGTAGCTGTGGCAACCAGGTCCGCGAGCCCCTCCCCAAACAACACTTCACCCTTGTAAGGTAAAACCTCCATATGCTTCTTCGAGTCTGCATCACCCGTCCATTGGCGGTCCATAGAGCTCGTCTCGCAGAAATAGCCATGGCATTGGCTCTGGAACCCAGCAGCCTAACGTCTCTTTGTGCGTCCCTCATATCTAAGACTGCGTCTTTAATGTGGGCTAAGGTTAATAAAATGGTATCCCTGTCTAGGGTATCAAGGTCAGCTGACAAGGTATCTGTCCATGCTGCAACTGCGCTACATACCCATGCCGATGCTATTGCCAGTCTGAGCAAAGCACCCGTATGCGCATAAATAGACTTTAAAGTAGTCTCCTGTCTGTGATCAGCAGGATCCTTGAGGTCTGCCGTGTCCGGAGACGGCAGCGCCACCTTCTTGGACAGGCGCGTTAAAGCCTTGTCCACCCTGGGAGAGGATTCCCAACGTACCCTGTCCTGTGCAGGGAAAGGATACGCCATAAGAACCCTTTTGTGAATCTGCAGTTTTTTATCTGGAGTTTCCCAAGCTTTTTCAAATAACTCGTTAAGCTCATGAGATGGGGGAAAGGTTACCTCAGGTTTCTTTTCCTTATACATGCGCACCCTCGTATCAGGGACAGAGGGGTCATCAGTGATATGCAAAACATCTTTTATTGCAATAATCATACACTGAATACTTTTTGCCACCCTTGGGTGTCATTTTGCATCATCGTAGTCGACACTGGAGTCAGAATCCGTGTCGGTACCAGTGTCCACTATTTGGGATAGGGGACGTTTTTGAGACCCAGAAGGGCCCTGTGACCCAGTCCAATCCGTGGATTGACTCCCTGCTTTCTCCCTGGACTCTGCTTTGTCCAGTCTTTTATGTAATGAGGCCACGCTCGCATTTAACATATGCCACATGTCCATGCAATCATGAGTCGGCGTTGCCGACGAAGACACACGACACATCTGCTCCACCTCCTCCTTGGACGAGCCTTCCCGCTTCAGACATGCCGAAACACACGTACCGACACCCCCACACACACAGGGATACATCTATAAGGGAACAATTCCCCAACAAGGCCCTTTGGAGAGACAGAGAGAGAGTATGCGAGCACAAACCCAGCGCCAAACTGACACTGGAATAATAAGATTTTAATTACCGGTAAATCTATTTCTCGTAGTCCGTAGTGGATGCTGGGGACTCCGTAAGGACCATGGGGAATAGACGGGCTCCGCAGGAGACATGGCACTTTAAGAAAGAATTTGGATTCTGGTGTGTTCTGGCTCCTCCCTCTATGTCCCTCCCCCAGACCTCAGTTAGAGAAACTGTGCCCGGAAGAGCTGACAGTACAAGGAAAGGATTTTGGAATCCAGGGTAAGACTCATACCAGTCACACCAATCATACCGTATCACTCGTGATAAATTTACCCAGTTAACAGTATTAACAACAACGGAGCATCAGATCAACCCTGAGGCAACCAAACATAACCCTATTTAAGCAATAACTATATACAAGCATTGCAGAAGAAGTCCGCACTTGGGACGGGCGCCCAGCATCCACTACGGACTACGAGAAATAGATTTACCGGTAAGTAAAATCTTATTTTCTCTAACGTCCTAGTGGATGCTGGGGACTTCGTGAGGACCATGGGGATTATACCAAAGCTCCCAAACGGGCGGGAGAGTGCGGATGACTCTGCAGCACCGATTGAGCAAACACAAGGTCCTCCTCAGCCAGGGTATCAAACTTGTAGACTTTGCAAAAGTGTTTGAACCTGACCAAGTAGCCGCTCGGCAAAGCTGTAATGCCGAGACCCCTCGGGCAGCCGCCCAAGAAGAGCCCACCTTCCTTGTGGAGTGGGCTTTTACTGATTTTGGAAGCGGCAATCCAGCCGCAGAATGAGCCAGCTGAATCGTGTTACAGATCCAGCGAGCAATAGTTTGCTTTGAAGCAGGAGCACCCAGCTTGTTGGATGCATACAGGATAAACAGCGATTCAGTTTTCCTGACTCTAGCCGTTCTGGCTACATAAACCTTCAAAGCTCTGACCACATCTAGTAACTCGGAATCCTCCAAGTCACGAGTAGCCACAGGCACCACAATAGGTTGGTTCATATGAAAAGATGACACCACTTTTGGCAGAAATTGTGGACGGGTCCGCAACTCTGCCCTGTCCATATGGAAAACCAGATAGGGGCTTTTATGTGACAAAGCCGCCAATTCTGACACACGCCTAGCCGAAGCCAAGGCTAATAGCATGACCACCTTCCACGTGAGATATTTTAACTCCACCGTTTTGAGTGGCTCAAACCAGTGTGACTTCAGGAAACTCAACACCACATTAAGATCCCAAGGTGCCACTGGAGGCACAAAAGGGGGCTGAATATGCAGCACTCCCTTTACAAACGTCTGAACTTCAGGAAGAGAAGCCAGTTCTTTTTGAAAGAAAATGGATAGGGCTGAAATCTGGACCTTAATGGAACCCAATTTCAGGCCCAAAGTCACTCCCGACTGTAGGAAGTGAAGGAAACGGCCCAGCTGGAATTCCTCCGTAGGGGCATTCCTGGCCTCACACCAAGCAACATATTTTCGCCATATACGGTGATAATGTTTAGCCGTCACTTCCTTCCTAGCCTTTATCAGCGTAGGAATGACCTCATCCGGAATGCCTTTTTCTGCTAGGATCCGGCGTTCAACCGCCATGCCATCAAACGAAGCCGCGGTAAGTCTTGGAACAGACAGGGCCCCTGTTGCAACAAGTCCTGTCTTAGAGGCAGAGGCCACGGGTCCTCTGTGAGCATTTCTTGCAGATCTGGATACCAAGTCCTTCTTGGCCAATCCGGAACAATGAGTATTGTTCTCACTCCTCTTTTTCTTAGGATTCTCAGCACCTTGGGTATGAGAGGAAGAGGAGGGAATACATAGACTGACTGGAACACCCACGGTGTCACTAGTGCGTCTACAGCTATCGCCTGAGGGTCTCTTGACCTGGCGCAATACCTCTGTAGC
The DNA here is from genome assembly GCF_028390025.1 of Pseudophryne corroboree. NCBI lineage: Eukaryota > Metazoa > Chordata > Amphibia > Anura > Myobatrachidae > Pseudophryne > Pseudophryne corroboree. The sequence continues at coordinate 371,919,196 of NC_086447.1, read as the reverse complement.
TTTTTGTTGAGGCGGGTTGCCATCATATCCACCTGTGGCAGTTCCCACCGACTTGCAATCTGCGTGAAGACTTCTTGATGAAGTCCTCACTCTCCCGGGTGGAGGTCGTGCCTGCTGAGGAAGTCTGCTTCCCAGTTGTCCACTCCCGGAATGAACACTGCTGACAGTGCTCTTACGTGATTCTCCGCCCAGCGAAGAATTCTGGTGGCTTCCGCCATCGCCACCCTGCTCCTTGTGCCGCCTTGGCGGTTTACATGAGCCACTGCGGTGATGTTGTCTGACTGAATCAGAACCGGTTGGTCGCGAAGCAGGGACTCCGCTTGACGTAGGGCGTTGTGTATGGCCCTTAGTTCCAGGATATTGATGTGAAGGCAAGTCTCCTGACTTGACCACAGACCTTGGAAGTTTTTTCCCTGTGTGACTGCCCCCCACCCTCGGAGGCTTGCATCCGTGGTCACCAGGACCCAGTCCTGAATGCCGAATCTGCGGCCCTCGAGAAGGTGAGCACTCTGCAGCCACCACAGGAGAGACACCCTGGCCCTGGGGGATAGGGTGATCAGCCGATGCATCTGTAGATGTGATCCGGACCACTTGTCCAACAGATCCCATTGAAAGGTCCTCGCATGGAACCTGACGAATGGAATGGCCTCGTATGATGCCACCATCTTTCCCAGGACTCGCGTACAGTGATGCACCGACACCTGTTCTGGTTTTAATAGGTCTCTGACCAGTGTCATGAGCTCCTGAGCCTTCTCCATCGGGAGATAAACCCTCTTCTGGTCTGTGTCCAGAATCATGCCCAGGAAGGGCAGACGAGTCGTAGGAATCAGCTGCGACTTTGGAATAATTAGAATCCAGCCGTGCTGTTGTAACACCTCCCGAGAGCGTGCTACGCTGATCAGCAACTGCTCTCTGGACTTCGCCTTTATGAGGCGAGCGTCCAAGTATGGGATAATTGTGACCCCTTGCTTCCGCAGGAGCACCATCATCTTCGCCATTACCTTGGTAAATATTCTCGGTGCCGTGGAGAGACCAAACGGCAACGTCTGGAATTGGTAATGATAGTCCTGTATCACAAATCTGAGGTACGCCCGATGAGGTGGATAAATGGGGACATGAAGGTAAGCATCCTTTATGGCCAAATCCCCCCCTTCCAGGCTTGCGATGACCGCTCTGAGCGATTCCATCTTGAACTTGAACCTTTTCAGGTATATGTTCAGGGATTTTAAATTCAATATGGGTCTGACCGAACCGTCCGGTTTCGGTACCACAAACATGGTCGAATAGTAACCCCTTCCCTGTTGAAGGAGGGGAACTTTTACCACCACCTGCTGAAGATACAATTTGTGAATTGCAGCTAACACTATTTCCCTCTCTAAGGGGGAAGCTGGCAGGGCCGATTTGAGGTAACGGTGAGGGGGCAACTCTTCGAATTCCAGCTTGTATCCCTGAGACACAATCTCTATAGCCCAGGGATCCACCTGGGAGTGAACCCACTTGTGGCTGAAATTTCGGAGACGCGCCCCCACCGGGCCTAGCTCCGCCTGTGGAGCCCCAGCGTCATGCGGTGGATTTATTGGAAGCCGGGGAGGACTTCTGTTCCTGGGAACTAGCTGTATTGTGCAGCTTCTTTCCTCTACCCCTGCCTCTGGCAAGAAAGGACGCACCTCATACTTTCTTGCCTTTTTGCGATCGAAAGGACTGCATTTGATAATACGATGCTTTCTTAGGTTGTGAGGAAATATATGGCAAAAAATTGGACTTTCCAGCCGTAGCTGTGGAGACCAGGTCCGAGAGACCGTCCCCAAACAATTCCTCACCCTTGTAAGGTAAAACCTCCATGTGCCTTTTTGAGTCGGCATCGCCTGTCCATTGCCGAGTCCACAGGACCCTTCTGGCAGAAATCGACATTGCATTTATTCTAGAGCCCAGCAGGCTAATGTCTCTTTGAGCATAGGACAGCGTCTTTTATATGCCCCAGGGTCAGCACTATAGTATCCTTGTCCAAGGTATCAAGTTCCTCAGATAAGGTATCTGTCCATGCTGCTACAGCACTACACATCCAGGCAGACGCAATCGCCGGCCTTAGTAGGGTACCTGAATGTGTATAAATGGACTTCAGGATACCCTCCTGCTTTCTATCCGCAGCATCTTTTAGGGTGGCCGTATCCTGTGACGGTAGGGCTGCCCTCTTGGACAAGCGTGTTAAAGCTTTGTCTACCCTAGGGGAGGATTCCCAGCGTAACCTGTCCGTTGGCGGAAAAGGATACGCCATAAGCATCAGTTTGGAAATCTGCAGTTTTCTATCTGGAGATTCCCAAGCCTTTTCACATAACTCATTTAACTCATGTGAAGGGGGAAAGGTCACCTCTTGCCTTTTTTCCCCATACATATAAACCCTCTTGTCAGGGACTGGGGTTTCCTCTGTGATGTGCAACACATCCTTCATTGCTATAATCATGTAACAGATGGCTTTAGCCATTTTAGACTGTAATTTTGCATCATCGCCATCGACACTGAAGTCAGAATCCGTGTCGACATCTGTGTCAACAATTTGGGATAGTGGGCGCTTCGGAGACCCTGACGGCCTCTGCGACATAGGATCAGGCATGGGCTGAGACCCCGGCTGTCCCAAGGCTTCAGCTTTATCCAACCTTTTATGCAAGGAAGTGACATTATCATTTAAAACCTTCCACATATCCATCCAATCGGGTGTCGGCGGCGACCCCACATTCATTTGCTCCCGCTCTGCTTCCACATAGCCTTCCTCGTCAAACATCCCGACACAAGCGTACCGACACACCACACACACAGGGGATGCTCTTTTTGAAGACAGTTCCCCCACAAGGCCTTTTGGAGAGACAGAGAGAGAGTATGCCAGCACACACCCCAGCGCTATATGTCCCAGGAGTCACACAGTAACTTAGTGTTAACCCAATAGCTGCTGTATATATTGTTTTTGCGCCAAATTTATGTGCCCCCCCTCTCTTTTTACCCTCTTCTACCGTGATTCTGCAGGGGAGAGCCTGGGGAGCTTCCTCTCAGTGGAGCTGTGGAGAGAAAATGGCGCTGGCGAGTGCTGAGGAAGAAGCCCCGCCCCCTCAGCGGCGGGCTTCTGTCCCGCGTTTGTGTGTAAAATAATGGCGGGGGCTCATGCATATATACAGTGCCCAACTGTATATATGCTGCTTTTTGCCAAGAGGTTCCTAATTGCTGCCAAGGGCGCCCCCCCCCTGCGCCCTGCACCCTACAGTGACCGGAGTATGTGGGTTTAGTGTGGGAGCAATGGCGCACAGCTGCAGTGCTGTGCGCTACCTCATGTGAAGACTGGAGTCTTCTGCCGCCGGTTTCAACGTCTTCTTGCTTCTGACACCGGCTTCAGTCTTCTGGCTCTACGAGGGGGACGGCGGCGCGGCTCCGGGATCGGACGACCAAGGGTGCGATGGGATCGGACGACCAAGGGTGCGATCCTGTGTACGATCCCTCTGGAGCTAATGGTGTCCAGTAGCCTAAGAAGCAGGACCTATCTTCAGTGAGTAGGGCTGCTTCTCTCCCCTCAGTCCCACGTAGCAGAGAGCCTGTTGCCAGCAGATCTCTCTGAAAATAAAAAACCTAACAAAATACTTTCTTTTTAGCAAGCTCAGGAGAGCTCACTAAGTAGCACCCAGCTCGTCCGGGCACAGATTCAAACTGGGGGAGGGACATAGAGGGAGGAGCCAGAACACACCAGAATCCAAATTCTTTCTTAAAGTGCCCTGTCTCCTGCGGAGCCCGTCTATTCCCCATGGTCCTTACGGAGTCCCCAGCATCCACTAGGACGTTAGAGTAAATAAGATTTTACTCACCGGTAAATCTATTTCTCGTAGTCCGTAGTGGATGCTGGGAACTCCGTAAGGACCATGGGGAATAGCGGCTCCGCAGGAGACTGGGCACAACTAAAGAAAGCTTTAGGTCACCTGGTGTGCACTGGCTCCTCCCACTATGACCCTCCTCCAAGCCTCAGTTAGGACACTGTGCCCGGACGAGCTGACATAATAAGGAAGGATTTTGAATCCCGGGTAAGACTCATACCAGCCACACCAATCACACCGTATAACTCGTGATACTATACCCAGTTAACAGTATGAATATAACTGAGCCTCTCAACAGATGGCTCAACAATAACCCTTTAGTTAGGCAATAACTATATACAAGTATTGCAGACAATCCGCACTTGGGATGGGCGCCCAGCATCCACTACGGACTACGAGAAATAGATTTACCGGTGAGTAAAATCTTATTTTCTCTGACGTCCTAGTGGATGCTGGGAACTCCGTAAGGACCATGGGGATTATACCAAAGCTCCCAAACGGGCGGGAGAGTGCGGATGACTCTGCAGCACCGAATGAGAGAACTCCAGGTCCTCCTCAGCCAGGGTATCAATTTTGTAGAATTTAGCAAACGTGTTTGCCCCTGACCAAGTTGCAGCTCGGCAAAGTTGGAAAGCCGAGACCCCTCGGGCAGCTGCCCAAGATGAGCCCACCTTCCTTGTGGAATGGGCTTTTACAGATTTTGGCTGCGGTAGTCCAGCCGCAGAATGCGCCAGCTGAATTGTGCTACAAATCCAGCGAGCAATAGTCTGCTTAGAAGCAGGAGCACCCAGTTTGCTGGGTGCATACAGGATAAACAGCGAGTCAGTTCTCCTGACTCTAGCCGTCCTGGAAACATAATTTTTCAAGGCCCTGACTACGTCCAGTAACCTGGAATCCTCCAAGTCCCTAGTAGCCACAGGCACTACAATAGGTTGGTTCAAGTGAAAAGCTGATACCACCTTAGGGAGAAACTGGGGACGATTCCTCAATTCTGCCCTATCCATATGGAAAATCAGATAAGGACTTTTATATGACAAAGCCCCCAATTCTGATACACGCCTGGCCGAAGCCAAGGCCAATAACATGACCACTTTCCGCGTGAGATATTTTAGATCCACGGTTTTTAGTGGCTCACACCAATGTGATTTTAAGAAACTCAACACCACGTTGAGAACCCAAGGTGCCACTGGAGGCACAACCGGGGGCTGAATATGCAGCACTCCTTTTACAATGTCTGAACTTCAGGTACTGAAGCTAGTTCTTTCTGGAAGAAAATCGACAGAGCCGAGATCTGTACCTTAATGGAGCCTAATTTTAGGCCCATAGACACTCCTGCTTGTAGGAAATGCAGAAATCGACCTAGTTGAAATTCCTCTGTTGGGGCCTTTTTTGGCCTCACACCAAGCAACATATTTTTGCCATATGCGGTGATAATGTTTTGCAGTTACATCTTTCCTGGCTTGAATCAGCGTAGGAATGACTTCCTCCGGAATGCCCTTTTCCTTTAGGATCCGGCGTTCAACCGCCATGCCGTCAAAACGTAGCCGCGGTAAGTCTTGGAACAGACAGGGCCCCTGCTGCCGCAGGTCCTGTCTGAGCGGCAGAAGCCATGGGTCCTCTGATATAATTTCTTGAAGTTCTGGGTACCAAGCTCTTCTTGGCCAATCCGGAACCACGAGTATCGTTCTTACTCCTCGCCTTCCTATTATTCTCAGTACCTTTTGTATGAGAGGCAGAGGGGGGGAACACATAAACCGACTGGTACACCCACGGAGTTACCAGAGCGTCCACAGCTATCGCCTGATGGTCCCTTGACCTGGCGCAATATCTTTTATAGCTTTTTGTTGAGGCGGGACGCCATCATGTCCACCTGTGGCCTTTCCCAATGGTGTACAATCCTTTGGACTTCTGGATGAAATCCCCACTCTCCCGGGTGGAGGTCGTGTCTGCTGAGAAGATCTTCTTCCCAGTCGTCCACTCCGGGAATGAACACTGCTGACAGTGTTAACACATGATTTTCCGCCCATCGGAGAATCCTTGTGGCTTCTGCCATCGCCATCCTGCTTCTTGTGCCGCCCCGTTGGTTTACATGGGCGACTGCCGTGATGTTGTCTGATTGGATCAGTACCGGCTGGTTTTAAAGCAGAGGCCTTGCCTGACTCAGGGCATTGTAAATGGCCCTCTGTTCCAGAATATTTATGTGTAGGGAAGTCACCTGACTTGACCAAAGTCCCTGGAAGTTTCTTCCCTGTGTGACTGCCCCCCAGCCTCAAAGGCTGGCATCCATGGTCACTAGGACCTAGTCCTGTATGCCGAACCTGCGGCCCTCTTGAAGATGGGCACTCTGCAGCCACCACAGTAGAGATACCCTGGTCCTTGAAGACAGGGTTATCAGCCGATGCATCTGAAGATGTGATCCGGACCACTTGTCCAACAGGTCCCACTGAAAAGTTCTTGCATGGAACCTACCGAATGGGATTGCTTCGTAGGAAGCTACCATTTTTCCCAGGACTCGCGTGCAATGATGCACCGATACCTGTTTTGGCTTCAGGAGGTCTCTGACTAGAGATGACAGCTCATTGGCTTTCTCCTCCGGGAGAAACACTTATTTCTGTTCTGTGTCCAGAACCATCCCCAGGAACAGTAGACGTGTCGTAGGAACCAGCTGTGACTTTGGACTGTTTAGAATCCAACCGTGCTGTTGTAGCACTTTCCAAAATAGTGCTACCCCGACTAGCAACTGCTCCTTGGACCTTGCCCTTATAAGGAGATTGTCCAAGTACGGGATAATTAAAACTCCCTTTTTTTGAAGGAGTATCATCATTTCGGCCATTACCTTGGTAAACACCCTCGGTGCCATGTACAGTCCAAACGGCAGTGTCTGGACTTGGTAATGGTAATACTGTACCACAAATCTGAGGTACTCCTGGCGAGGATGGTAAATGGGGACATGCAGGTAAGCATCCTTGATGTCCCGGGATCCCATGTAATCCCCCTCGTCCAGGCTTGCAATAACCGCCCTGAGCGATTCCATCTTGAACTTGAATTTTTTTATGTATGTGTTCAAGGATTTTAAATATAAAATGGGTCACACCGAACCATGCGGTTTCGGTACCCCAAACCGTGTGGAATAGTAACCCCATCCTTGTTGAAGTAGGGGCACCTTGAGTATTACCTGCTGGGAATACAGCTTATTAATTGCCTCTAGCGCAGCCTCCCTGCCTGAGGGAGTTGTCGGCAAGGCATATTTGAGGAAACGGCGGGGGGGAGACATCTCGAATTCCAGCTTGTACGCCTGAAATACTACTTGAATGAAACAGGGATCCACCTGTGAGCGAGCCCACTGATCGCTGAAATTTTTGAGACGGCCCCCCACCGTACCTGGCTACATCTGTGGAGCACCCGCGTCATGCTGTGGACTCAGAGGAAGCGAGAGAAGAATTTTGATTCTGGGAACAGGCTGACTGGTGCAGCTTTTTCCCTCTTCCCATGTCTCTGTACAGAAAGGAAGCGCCTTTGACCCGCTTGCTTTTCTGAAGCCGAAAGGACTGTACCTGATAATACAGTGCTTTCTTAGTCTGTGAGGAAACCTGAGGTAAAAATATTTCTTCCCAGCTGTTGCTGTGGATACGAGGTCCCAGAGACCATCCCCAAATAATTCCTCACCCTTATAAGGCAGAATCTCTATGCGCCTTTTAAAGTCAGCATCACCTGTCCAGTGACAGGTCTCTAATACCCTCCTGACAGAATGGACATTACATTCATTTTGGATGCCAGCCGGCAAAATATCCCTCTGTGCATCCCTCATATATAAGACGACGTCTTTAATATGTTCTTATGTTTGACAGGGTCACCGACCACGCTGCAGCAGCACGATCTGCAGGTTTCAGTCTAGTACCTGAGTGTGTAAATACAGACTTCAGGATAGCCTCCTGCTTTTTATCAACAGGTACCTTCAAAGTAGCCGTTCCTAAAACGGCAGTGTCACCTTTTTTGACAACCGTGTGAGCGCCTTATCCACCCTAGGGGATATCTCCCAGCGTAACTTATCCTCTGGCGGGAAAGGGTACGCCATCAGTAACTTTTTAGAAATTACCAGTTTCTTATCGAGGGGAACCCACGCTTTTCACACACTTCATTCATTCATCTGATGGGGGAACAAAACACTGCCTGCTTTTTCTCCCCAACATAAAAACCCATTTTTAGAGGGTTAATGTCAGAAATGTGTAACACATTTTTTTTATTGCCGGGATCAAGTCACGGATGTTCCTAGTGGATTGTGTATATGTCTCAACCTTGTCGACACTGGAGTCAGACTCTGTGTCGACATCTGTGTCTGCCATCTGAGTGAGCGGGCGTTTTTGAGCCCCTGATGGCCTTTGAGACGCCTGGGCAGGCGCGGACTGAGAAGCCGGCTGTCCCACAGCTGTTACGCCATCCACCCTTTTATGTAAGGAGTTGACACTGTCGGTTTATACCTTTCACCTAACCATCCACTCTGGTGTCGGCCCCACAGGGGGCGACATCACATTTATCGGCATCTGCTCCGTCACCATATAAGCCTCCTCATTAAACATGTCGACACAGCCGTACCGACACACCGCACACACAGGGAATGCTCTGACTGAGGACAGGACCCCACAAAGCCCTTTGGGGAGACAGAGAGAGAGTATGCCAGCACACACCAGAGCGCTATATAATGTGGGGATTAACACTATAACTGAGTGAAATTTCCCCAATAGCTGCTTGTATATATAATATTGCGCCTAAATTTAGTGCCCCCCCTCTCTTTTTAACCCTTTGAGCCTGAAAACTACAGGGGAGAGCCTGGGGAGCTTTCTTCCAGCTGCACTGTGAAGAGAAAATGGCGCCAGTGTGTCTGAGGGAGATAGCTCCGCCCCTTTTTCGCGGACTTTTCTCCCGCTTTTTTCTGGATTCTGGCAGGGGTATTTACCACATATATAGCCTCTGGGGCTATATATTGTGGTATTTTTGCCAGCCAAGGTGTTTTTATTGCTGCTCAGGGCGCCCCCCCCAAGCGCCCTGCACCCTCAGTGACCGGAGTGTGAAGTGTGTATGAGGAGCAATGGCGCACAGCTGCAGTGCTGTGCGCTACCTTGGTGAAGACTGATGTCTTCTGCTGCCGATTTTCCGGACCTCTTCTTGCTTCTGGCTCTGTAAGGGGGACGGCGGCGCGGCTCCGGGACCGAACACCAAGGCTGGGCCTGCGGTCGATCCCTCTGGAGCTAATGGTGTCCAGTAGCCTAAGAAGCCCAAGCTGGCTGCAAGCAGGCAGGTTCGCTTCTTCTCCCCTTAGTCCCTCGCTGCAGTGAGCCTGTTGCCAGCAGGTCTCACTGAAAATAAAAAACCTAATTCTATACTTTCTTTCTAGAAGCTCAGGAGAGCCCCTAGTGTGCATCCAACCTCGGCCGGGCACAAAATCTAACTGAGGCTTGGAGGAGGGTCATAGTGGGAGGAGCCAGTGCACACCAGGTGACCTAAAGCTTTCTTTAGTTGTGCCCAGTCTCCTGCGGAGCCGCTATTCCCCATGGTCCTTACGGAGTTCCCAGCATCCACTAGGACGTCAGAGAAAACCCAGATAGCTCTTTTTATATATATAATCAATGTTATACACTCACTGCGCCTTAAACATGCCCCCCCTCTTTTTAGCCCTCTGTCACCGAGTTCAGCAGGGGAGAGTCCGGGGAGCCAGCTTATCTGCAGCGTTCTGTGAAGAAAATGGCGCTGTTGGTGCTGAGGGATCAAGCTCCGCCCCCTCCAGCGGCGGGCTTTGGTCCCGCTGCAATATTCAAAAAATGGCGGGGGATCTCTTCATTTACTGCCTCCGCAGCCTAATGTACCCTTTTTTGCCAGACCAGAAGTTTATTGCTGCCCGCCCTGGGCCCTGCACCCATCAGTGCCCGTTCTGTGTGTGTAGCGTGTGGGAGCAATGGCGCGCAGCGTTACCGCTGCACGCTTACCTCAGTGAAGATCTGAAGTCTTCTGCCGCCTTGAAGTTTTCTTTTCTTCTTATACTCACCCGGCTTCTATCTTCCGGCTCTGCGAGGAGGACGGCGGCGCGGCTCTGGGACGAACGGCGGGGTGAGACCTGCGTTCCGACTCCCTCTGGAGCTAATGGTGTCCAGTAGCCTAAGTAGCAGAGCCTATCATTTAAGTAGGTCTGCTTCTCTCTCCTCAGTCCCACGATGCAGGGAGCCTGTTGCCAGCAGTGCTCCCTAAAAATAAAAAACCTAACAAAATTATTTTTCAGAGAAACTCTGGAGAGCTCCTCTGTAATGCACCTTATCTCGTCTGGGCACAAAATCTAACTGAGGTCTGGAGGAGGGGCATAGAGGGAGGAGCCAGTGCACACCCATACTAAAAGTTCTTTATAGTGCCCATGTCTCCTGCGGAGCCCGTCTATACCCCCCCCATGGTCCTTACGGAGTCCCCAGCATCCTCTATGACATAAGAGAAATCAAGAAAGTAACATCAGAAATGGAGAAAAATCTGTCCGCACATTAGTATTTGCCAGTAGGAAAGCGGACAGAGACAGGGTAACCCCTGGGTATTTCTTTTAGTTACCATATAAGAAGTATTCATTCCTAGTAATGCCCCTAGTCAAGATGAGCTCGGAAATGTTTGTTGGACCATGTACAGACCCTTAATATGGGATGAGAAGGATTGAATGAATACTTCGCATGACCTAGAAGCTTGTTAAACATTTTTTTTGTCTTTTGCAGTAATAGAAAAATCTCCGACTGGATAAGATCACTGGTAAACACTAATTCGGCAAATGGGAGCTGGCTGTCTCTGTGTTAACGGGCGGGCTCAATAAGGCATTGAGGGTCTGGGTGCAGACTTCTTTGCCAAATTGGAAAGGGGTCACAGTAGTTAATCTTAGAGAGTGCGCTATTGAACATCACAAGAATATTGCTAGGCGCAGAGAACAGGAGGAGAGGTTGAGGACAGTAAGTATACAGGCACATACAGGAAAGACCCATCAGTCCAAACCCCAGATCCCTAATGGTAAGTTACGGTCAATAATATGTTACACTTGTAGGAAGGAAGGGCATTTTGCCAGAGATTGTAGGAGTAGTAGGACACATAGTCAATCTAGACCCCTAGACAGAAAACACAAGCCACATTATTAAACACATAGACGGGACCAAGGGACATATAGTAAGGAATCACAAGCCATATAGAAAACAAAGATTCGGCTAATGGGTAGAACAAAATAAATGCAACATTACCCTTTGACAAAACTTGCTGGGGTTAGGATGGGGCCTCTAAACTTTTGCTTCTTTTTCCTAGCAGAAATGGCCCCTGATTAACTTAACAGGAGCTTTGTTAGATATGATATACATATAATGTGCTCCCGCTCAGGAAGTACAAAGTATGTTAGACACCCACGAAGACTAATGTTACATTTCACTGTTCTAGATTCATGTCCATGACAGGTAGAGGAAATTATCTCACAGATACCGGGTTGTCTATGAACTTAGGATGGACAGGACACTGGATTGATGGCTGGGATAGTCCCAATAGCGATACAACAAACACAGAATTTTTTTAAGGGTCGTAGACCAAGTAGAGAATCACTTCCCCGTAGTGCCCAATCCAGTAGTCAAATTTTAATAAAATCTTCTCCACCTCTACAAACTCATCTGTCACCAACCTCTATTCTGTTTCTCCACAGTTTCCTCTTCATCTTTTGCGTTCACACAGGGTGGTACAATACATGGACCAGATTACAGTTCAAACACTACATGCCTAATTGGTCCTTCAGAGTTCTGCCCGAACCCAGTATATCTCACCAGCACGATAAAACCAGTATTACTGCAGTGTGCCTTGTCATGCACAAAGGGTGGAGGAAGGATGAGAATACTGGTGAAGGGAAATTTTGTATAGACACTGATATGCCTGTTGGTGAATGGCAAACCTGACATTTTTCTTTTTCATTTTCTTTCTCTCCTCTAGAGATGCTTTTTTTTCTCTCTTTTTTCTTTTTTGAGTTATGCTCATGGTACTCTACATTGCAAACACACAACAGTTTCGTACAGTTAACACCCTTTAGGAAATAAGAATTTACTTACCGATAATTCTATTTCTCGGAGTCCGTAGTGGATGCTGGGGTTCCTGAAAGGACCATGGGGGATAGCGGCTCCGCAGGAGACAGGGCACAAAAGTAAAGCTTTTACAGGTCAGGTGGTGTGTACTGGCTCCTCCCCCCATGACCCTCCTCCAGACTCCAGTTAGGTACTGTGCCCGGACGAGCGTACACAATAAGGGAGGATTTTGAATCCCGGGTAAGACTCATACCAGCCACACCAATCACACCGTACAACTTGTGATCTAAACCCAGTTAACAGTATGATAACAGAGGAGCCTCTGAAAGATGGCTTCCTAAACAATAACCCGAATTAGTTAACAATAACTATGTACAAGTATTGCAGATAATCCGCACTTGGGATGGGCGCCCAGCATCCACTACGGACTCCGAGAAATAGAATTATCGGTAAGTAAATTCTTATTTTCTCTATCGTCCTAAGTGGATGCTGGGGTTCCTGAAAGGACCATGGGGATTATACCAAAGCTCCCAAACGGGCGGGAGAGTGCGGATGACTCTGCAGCACCGAATGAGAGAACTCCAGGTCCTCCTTTGCCAGGGTATCAAATTTGTAAAAATTTACAAACGTGTTCTCCCCTGACCACGTAGCTGCTCGGCAGAGTTGCAATGCCGAGACCCCTCGGGCAGCCGCCCAAGATGAGCCCACCTTCCTTGCGGAATGGGCCTTAACAGATTTAGGCTGTGGCAGGCCTGCCACAGAATGTACAAGTTGAATTTTGTTACAAATCCAACGAGCAATCGACTGCTTAGAAGCAGGTGCACCCAACTTGTTGGGTGCATACAGTATAAACAGCGAGTCAGATTTTCTGACTCCAGCCGTCCTTTAAATGTATATTTTTAAGGCTCTGACAACGTCCAACAACTTGGAGTCCTTCAAGTCATCTGTAGCCGCAGGCACTACAATAGGCTGGTTCAGGTGAAACGCTGATACCACCTTAGGGAGAAAATGCGGACGCGTCCGCAGCTCTGCCCTATGTCGAATGGAAAATTAAATAAGGGCTTTTATAAAACAAAGCCGCCAGTTCAGATACTCTCCCGGGCGAAGCCAGGGCCAGTAACATAGTCACTTTCCATGTGAGATATTTCAAATCCACATTCTTTAGTGGTTCAAACCAATTGGATTTGAGGAAATCTAAAAACTACATTTAGATCCCACGGTGCCACCTTAGGCACCACAGGAGGCTGTATATGCAGTACTCCTTTGATAAAAATCTGGACCTCAGGGACTGAGGCCAATTCTTTTTGGAAGAATATTGATAGGGCCGAAATTTGAACCTTAATAGATCCCAATTTGAGACCCATAGACAATCCTGATTGCAGGAAATGTAGGAAAACGACCCAGTTGAAATTCCTCCATCGGAGCACTCCGCTGCTCGCACCACGCAACATATTTTCGCCAAATACGGCGATAATGCTTCGCGGTGACTTCCTTCCTTGCCTTTATCAAGGTAGGAATGACTTCTTCCGGAATGCCTTTTCCTTTTAGGATCTGGCATTCAAACGCCATGCCGTCAAACGCAGCCGCGGTAAGTCTTGAAAAAGACAAGGACCCTGCTGAAGCAAGTCCCTTCTCAGAAGTAGAGGCCACGGATCGTCCGTGACCATCTCTTGAAGTTCCGGGTACCAAGTCCTTCTTGGCCAATCCGGAGCCACTAGTCTTACTCCTCTTTGCCGTATAATCCTCAATACCTTTGGTATGAGAGGCAGAGGAGGAAACACATATACGGACTGGTACACCCAAAGTGTTACCAACGCGTCCACAGCTATTGCCTGCGGATCTCTTGACCTGGCGCAATAACTGTCCAGTGTCTTGTTGAGGCAAGACGCCATCATGTCCACCATTGGTTTTACCCAACGGTTTAATAGCATGTGGAAAACTTCTGGATGAAGTACCCACTCTCCCGGGTGAAGGTCGTGTCTGCTGAGGAAGTCTGCTTCCCAGTTGTCCACGCCCGGGATGAATACTGCTGACAGTGCTATCACGTGATTCTCCGCCCAGCGAAGGATCCTGGCAGCTTCTGCCATTCTGTTTCTTGTGCCGCCCTGTCTGTTTACATGGGCGACTGCCGTGATGTTGTCCGACTGGATCAACACCGGTCTTCCTTGAAGCAGAGGTTCCGCCTGGCTTAGAGCATTGTAGATTGCTCTTAGTTCCAGAATGCTTATGTGAAGAGACTTTTTCAGGCTCGACCACACTCCCTGGAAATTTCTTCCCTGTGTGACTGCTCCCCAGCCTCTCAGGCTGGCATCCGTGGTCACCAGGATCCAATCCTGCATGCCGAATCTGCGGCCCTCCAATAGATGAGCCTCCTGCAACCACCACAGAAGGGATACCCTTGTCCTCGGCGACAGGGTTATCCGCAGGTGCATCTGAAGATGCGACCCTGACCATTTGTCCAACAGATCCCTTTGCATGGAATCTGCCGAAAGGGATTGCTTCGTAAGAAGCTACCATTTTTTCCCAGGACTCTTGTGCATTGATGTACAGACACCTTTCCTGGTTTTAGGAGGTTCCTGACCAGGTCAGATAACTCCTTGGCTTTTTCTTCGGGAAGAAAAACCTTTTTCTGAACTGTGTCCAGAATCATCCCCAGGAACAGCAGACGAGTTGTCGGCATTAATTGGGATTTTGGAATATTCAGAATCCATCCGTGCTGCTTTAGCACCTCTTGAGATAGTGCTAAACCCATCTCTAGCTGTTCTCTGGACCTTGTCCTTATTAAGAGATCGTCCAAGTATGGGATAATTAATACGCCTTTTCTTCGAAGAAGAAATATTATCTCGGCCATTACCTTTGTAAAGACCCGAGGTGCCGTGGACAAACCAAACGGCAGCGTCTGAAACTGATAGTGACAGTTTTGTACAACGAACCTGAGGTACCCCTGGTGTGAGGGGTAATTGGGACGTGGAGATACGCATCCTTGATGTCCAAGGATACCATAAAGTCCCCTTCTTCCAGGTTCGCTATCACTGCTCTGAGTGACTCCATCTTGAACTTGAACCTCTTTATGTACAGGTTCAAGGACTTCAGATTTAGAATAGGCCTTACCGAGCCATCCGGCTTCGGTACCACCAAAAGAGTGGAATAATACCCCTTCCCTTGTTGTAGAAGAGGTACCTTGACTATCACCTGCTGAGAATACAGCTTGTGAATGGCTTCCAAAACCGTCTCCCTTTCTGAGGGGGACGTTGGTAAAGCCGACTTCAGGAAACGGCGAGGTGGCTCTGTCTCTAATTTCAACCTGTACCCCTGAGATATTATCTGCAGGATCCAGGGATTTACCTGCGAGTGAGCCCACTGCGCGCTGTAATTTTTGAGACGACCGCCTACCGCCCCCAAGTCCGCTTGCGAAGCCCCAGCGTCATGCTGAGGCTTTTGTAGAAGCCGGGGAGGGCTTCTGTTCCTGGGAAGGAGCTGCATGTTGCTGTCTCTTCCCTCGTCCTCTGCCTCGTGGCAGATATGAATAGCCCTTTGCTCTCTTATTTTTAAAGGAACGAAAAGGCTGCGGTTGAAAAGTCGGTGCCTTTTTCTGTTGGGGAGTGACTTGAGGTAGAAAGGTGGATTTCCCGGCCGTAGCCGTGGCCACCAAATCCGATAGACCGACCCCAAATAACTCCTCTACGCATCGCCTGTCCACTGTCGTGTCCATAAAGCTCTTCTGGCCGAAATGGACATAGCACTTACCCGTGATGCCAGTGTGCAGATATCTCTCTGTGCATCACGCATATAAAGAAATGCATCCTTTATTTGTTCTAACGACAGTAAAATATTGTCCCCGTCCAGGGTATCAATATTTTCGATCAGGGACTCTGACCAAACTACCCCAGCACTGCACATCCAGGCAGTCGCAATAGCTGGTCGTAGTATAACACCTGCATGTGTGTATATACCTTTTTGGATATTTTCCATCCTCCTATCTGATGGATCTTTAAGTGCGGCCGTCTCAGGAGAGGGTAACGCCACTTGTTTTGATAAGCGTGTTAGCGCTTTGTCCACCCTAGGAGGTGTTTCCCAGCGCTCCCTAACCTCTGGCGGGAAAGGGTATAAAGCCAATAACTTCTTTGAAATTAGCAGTTTTTTATCGGGGCACCCCACGCTTCATCACACACGTCATTTAATTCTTCTGATTCGGTAAAAACTACTGGTAGTTTTTTCACACCCCACATAATACCCTGTTTAGTGGTACCTGTAGTATCAGCTAAATGTAACATCTCCTTTATTGCCAAAATCATATAACGTGTGGCCCTACTGGAAAATACGGTTGATTCGTCACCATCACCACCGGAATCAGTGCCTGTGTCTGGGTCTGTGTCGACCGACTGAGGCAAGGGGCGTTTAACAGCCCCTGACGGTGTTTGAGGCGCCTGGACAGGCACTAATTGAGTGTCCGGCCGCCTCATGTCGGCAAACGACTGCTTAAGCGAGTTGACGCTATCCCGTAATTCCACAAATAAAGGCATCCATTCTGGTGTCGACCCCCTAGGAGGTGACATCCTCATATTTGGCAATTGCTCCGCCTCCACACCAATAACGTCCTCATACATGTCGACACACACGTACCGACACACAGCAGACACACAGGGAATGCTCTATACGAAGACAGGACCCACTAGCCCTTTGGGGAGACAGAGGGAGAGTCTGCCAGCACACACCAAAAAGCGCTATATATGACAGGGATAGCCTTATGATTAAGTGCTCCCTTATAGCTGCTTTTATATTGATATATTGCCATTTATTTTGCCCCCCCTCTCTGTTATACCCTGTTTCTGTAGTGCAGTGCAGGGGAGAGACCTGGGAGCCTTCCTGACCAGCGGAGCTGTGACAGAAAATGGCGCCGTGTGCTGAGGAGATAGGCCCCGCCCCTTTTCCGGCGGGCTCGTCTCCCGCTATTTAGTACATTTAGGCAGGGGTAAATATCTCCATATAGCCTCTGGGGCTATATGTGAGGTATTTTTTAGCCAAATAGGTTTTCATTTGCCTCCCAGGGCGCTCCCCTCCCAGCGCCCTGCACCCTCAGTGACTGCCGTGTGAAGTGTGCTGAGAGGAAAATGGCGCACAGCTGCAGTGCTGTGCGCTACCTTAAGAAGACTGCAGGAGTCTTCAGCCGCCGATTCTGGACCTCTTCTTGCTTCAGCATCTGTGAGGGGGCCGGCGGCGTGGCTCCGGTGACCATCCAGGCTGTACCTGTGATCGTCCCTCTGGAGCTTCATGTCCAGTAGCCAAGAAGCCAATCCATCCTGCACGCAGGTGAGTTCACTTCTTCTCCCCTCTGTCCCTCGTTGCAGTGATCCTGTTGCCAGCAGGAATCACTGTAAAATAAAAAACCTAAGCTAAACTCTCTAAGCAGCTCTTTATGAGAGCCACCTAGAATTGCACCCTTCTCGGCCGGGCACAAAAATCTAACTGGAGTCTGGAGGAGGGTCATGGGGGGAGGAGCCAGTACACACCACCTGACCTGTAAAAGCTTTACTTTTGTGCCCTGTCTCCTGCGGAGCCGCTATCCCCCATGGTCCTTTCAGGAACCCCAGCATCCACTTAGGACGATAGAGAAATTAATGTTATGTATTGGTGTGCACTGATGTTTTCTCAAACTGGGTAGAGGCATTTCCTGCCGCCACGGATGCTGCTATGTTTACCGCAAAGAAAAATTGCACAGAAATTTGTGTGTAGATAATGGTACCCCTAGAAGTAGGAGCAAAGCTTGGAATTGGACTACTGTGATCATAGATACTGCCACTAGTATTATGTAGCATCGGAACCACTCCCAGATCTTCACTTAACGAATCACCCTCTTCGAAATTTTTGTTTTGGTTTTTGTGTCCTTTTTTTTTGGAAGACAACCTCATGTCATGATTGATCCGCACAATGATCAGAAATACACCAATGAGGTGATAGTACAGTACTTTATCGAGATGAGCCAGCATTTGAGAACTTGACAAAAGAACTTGAAACTGTTGATTGCTGGTATGCCAAATACTAGCTGTCTTGATTGTGAACCAAGAGGCTGTGTGATTGTTCTTACGCTCAGCTTGCCTAATAGACAGGTGGGAAGGACCGTACTAAGTTTTGTTGGCAGCACTATCCCAGTGAAAGTAGCCGAGAGAACGATTTGGGTCCACGATTCCCATTGCAGGAAAGTCGGTAGTCTGGAAGGAACTCGTAAATGGAGTGAGATCGCAAAAGTATCACCAGAGAGTCTGTTCCGTGAAGACTGAGAGGCGGCACTGTTGAACACTACCTGAGCATGCTACAGGATCACAGAAAGACCAGTCGTCGTAATTGATTTGCTGTGGACAAGAGTTGTTTTGTTCTATTTCTCTTTTCTCTCTTTCCCGCTGACAAACATTTTTTTTCAGGACATTCTATTTTTGCGAGGTTTTTCATAAGAAGTCGAGTGTGGGACTGGAACTGGTTCTGGAGGAAGGAGTGATTTCCTTATAGGATCCCAAGATTAGCCGATCAGTTTGTTAAAGCCAGAGAAAATCAAAGGTCTAGTAGTTACGGAGTTCGGAGGTAACGTGATAGGCTATTGTCTGAGGAATACAATATTTTGTAGTTATTGTGACCCCATATTTGAAGATGAGAGCATCCAGAGATGTCAGTCTAGCAATAAGGTGACAGACATCCCTTGAGTGATTACCACTCACTAGTGGGTAAAGGTCTTAAACCAAACGGAATGTTGGATGTGCTCACAGGTACCTCTAAGACGAAAAGATGCAGGATTAGTGCCATATTTTTTTTTTAGCTGAGGTACTTGAATTACACGGAAGGGGGAGGGGACCGGTGGACAAAGAATATAATATAACTAGACCCCCTAGCCTTAAGATCCACCAGTACCATAGATAAATCCTTGGAATGTTTAAATCTCAACAATTTCAGGAAATTGGGAGGTAATCCGGAACAATCAGACAATGGCTATTCACACATTGCAGATAAAGAGCTCATTAATATATGTAGAAGAAAGCTTTATGAGTGGCTCCCCCCGAACGCCGAAGGTTTATGTTATTTAGGAAGGACACTAAACAGACCTAGCATACATTCCAGAAATGGAAACAATGTTCAAAAAATTATAGGAATATGTAAATCTTGAAAATTTTATATGTCACTTTCACGATTTGTTTGTGTCTTCTTCATCTACCCAGCAGAACCTCAATCGAATCCGAACATCAGTGTACAAGGATGTGGGTACATGTATGTGTGAAATGTTCGCCCAGATCAGACATTATAGGCCAAAGCACTGTTCCAGCATACTCTATAGGTTGAATGTTGTCCCACACCCAACCAGTGGTCCCGTGACCGCCGAGTGCATATAGAGGATGTCTCGTCCTCCTCCCTGTCTTCCCCAAATATAGTCAAATGTCTGATTTGCAAAATGAATACATACGTGTGTATAGGTCACCGATTATTGTCTGAAATATTTTTTTCTTATGTTAGTAATTGATGGCAGTTATTGTTTACTGCCAAAGGGTGGACTGTCTAAGTCAAAAATATTACATAGAGAGAACATACAGACTCCACACATATGAGTCGCTATGCTTGCAAATACGCGCAGCGAGCACAGCAATATACGGTACCATACGCATTTACACAGACATGCCACAGAGATAGATTCGACACATTTCATACAGCACATAGGGGCAGATGTATTAACCTGGAGAAGGCATAAGTAAGTGATAAACCAGTGATGTGTGCAAGGTGATAAAGGCACCAGCCAATCAGATCCTAACTGTTAATTTACATATTGGAGCTGATTGGCTGGTGCCTTTATCACCTTGCACAGATCACTGGTTTATCACTTCCTTATGACTTCTCCAGGTTAATACATCTGCCCCATAATTTGAACATATCAAGCGCCAGACATCATAATGTTTTAAATGTATTTAATGGAGTAACGTCATGTATGTGTATTATTGGAACAAAGCAAGATAGACATGTCGTGTTTGGTATTAAAGCAACCAGATTAATGTGTATAGCAATTTCATGCCTGTTATTAAGCTGTAGCTCATTGCAACAAGTAGATATGATTAAATGTATGAAAGCTAAAGTCACTCTTATTAGAACAATGGATTTCCTGGAAGACAGCATGCTTGACCAGTGGCTATCTCGGGTAATTTGTCCATCAAGGCTGAACCTCGTTTGCATATGAATTGACCAGTGACTCATCATGAATGAGAAAGTTGCCTCCCCTAGACTAGTCTGTGCACTCCCCCAAACTACATAGTACATTGCTGATGAGACACACAGAAGTCTCTGTCCTTTTTCCCCTGGGTCCTGAGCGAGATGGAGTGTTGGTAATATTTTGCTTCTGCTAGCTGGAGTTGAGAGCTAAAGATGGAGGAACTGGAGCGTAGAAAGCATTGAACAAAATATGGTAATTGTATCGCTGGCCTGTAACTGTATGTATTTGATTTAGTTTGTATTAACTGCTTACTGTATAAATTGTAACCATGTAACTATATATATATATATATATATATATACTGTACATTGTGATATATTGAATACATATCCTTTTAATAACAAATATATACATCAATGAGCTTTGGAACTCAGACAATGTGTGGGTGTATTGTTTTCTCTTAAGGGATGTAGTGTTTTGCGACGTACAGCGCACTTTTATCATATATGGTAATAAGAGGCGCCTGGGGTCCGCAGTATATATTAGACTGGGCATTTTAAATATTTGATAGAAAGCAATTTGGCATTTACAGAACAGCGCACAGCAACAATGCTCTTTGTACCTGTACGATGCGCGTGCGCATTGCAATGCATACACATGTGCAGTTTTGCCATTTTTTTTACCTGATCGCTGAACTGCAAAAATCGACAGCGAGCGATCAACTCGGAATGACCCCCATAGTGCAATGAATGTTAACACACCACAAATGAATTGAGCTCTGCAGAATAGGGTATATAATAATGAACCCCATAACAATTATCTATCTGCACAGTAATAATATGCTGGAGGAAGAGAAAAGATGATGCACGCTCCTAGCACTAAGAACACCGATAATAAAAATAATTTAGAAAAACCCTCACAATTAACATGGAGTATAAGTGAAGTTCTTAGTACACATTTGCGCAAATATGTGGGCCCATGTACCACGACCAGGTGACTTCATAACATGGATCCCTAACATCTCTAATACTATCACTTATATAAATTTATCAAGGTCTTACCTTCCAATAGAGCCCTTATAAATGTGTGATCTGCATTGCAGAAATCTTTTGCTAATTCAAACATCTGAGGGTAAATGGGAGGGGTGCCAATGCCAGAGTGAAGGTGCCTCACCTTCAAGTGTACAATATATACACACATATAGAGGAAAAAGGAGGAGGGGGCCCGGACTGCATACCCTATTACTAAAGATATGAAGTAGTGCTATCATTGTAGGCACCAACGATGAACGATGTGCGGCCTCAACATGCATACAGAAACAATCAAAGCAAGGCAATAATGGGCAGTAATTGATCAACAATCCAAATCCCAAACAGAAGAAAGGAGCTAACTGTATAACCTGCCCACTAAGAGTGAGGCACTGAGTAAAATGGCCACTCAGCTTTTCTGTGAGGGAGAGGAGAAAAGGGAGGAGTCACACTGTGGTGGGATGCCTGCACTGATGGAAAACGTCAAGGGGTGAGGAGGAACTTACAGGGTGATCCTACCTCCCCCTGAAGTGGAGCCCAGTGCAAAAGGCTGCCACATTAATGCCTAACTGCCATGTAGTCTAGTGGAGGTGGAGGTGACCTGGACGCCCACTGTCAGCCCTGCCGGTGGTCTCCCTTCTTAGCCGCTACAATGTGGCTCACTGCAAGCAGGGAGCCACTCTTATCTGTCCCACTAAGTGTCTGGCTGCGGCTCCTGGTGTGTGCTGTGGAGCCCGGCCGAAGACGCTGACCCAGTTGCCAGTGTTGCAGCCACCGGCGTCGGTGAAGTAGCAGCATGGGTGTCCTGTAGGACACCTAGCGATGTTCACTCAGTAAAAATCAACAAAAAATTAAATAAAAGGAAAGAAGAACAGAGGCTGCTTAAAAGCAGCCCAATAAGAGAGTGTACACTCCTGCTAGCGCCAAACTATAAACGGTCTGTCTGGGGGTGGGGTATAGGGGAGTAGAAGCCTGTGCTGCTGGGAAAGAAGAGATAACTATTGTTGCCCAGACTCACAGCCTATATCCAGCATAAAGCCTGTGCCCCCTATGAAAAGAAGACAATAGGTTATACACATGCAGCACCACTGATAAACAATAGCAAAACGTTGACTACAAATCACCTTTGCAAGTTGTTGAGACTCTGCTGTCTGCAGCTTCATCTGGTACCCTGAAAGCTCTGCCTCCAGTTTCTGAACTTGCTTCTGGCTCTGAGCTCTGTAGAAGACAATGAAACCAAGGGGGTATCCAATTACCTGCGGCAAATTATCAAGGGTAATTGTTTTGCCAGGGGCTAAACGTAGCCACGATAAGCCATCGGGGGCTGCGGCTTATCTGGGATTGTGTTTCAGCTGCCTCAGGCAGGCAAAACCAAATCCCCGACAAGAGACCCGTTTTCACATATGCGGCCAGCGACAAAAAATCACACAGGTTTCACCGAACCTGTGTGTTTTCGGAAGATCATAGAGACATCTGGAAAAAAAAAATTTTCCGCTCCCGATGTTTCTTTGCAGCTATTTGGATACCCGACATAAAAGAGAAAATAAGAGTTATGGTAAAACTTACCTTGGTTAAATCTTTTTCTTCAAGGTTCATAGCATTCACAGGGAAGACGCTGGGTATGATGGTGGAGACCAGAATCAGGGCACCAAACAGTTAAGCTTTTTGCTCCCAAGAAGAACTGGTCCTTCTCACTTCATACCCCGCCCACAGCTCAGGCTCTTCAGTTTAGTTAACAAGCCAAAAGAAGAAGCTGAAGAGGAGAGAAGGAAGAATGGTACACACAGAAAACATGCTCTCACAACCAGGTGACGGGAACATGCGACTAAGAAGATTAACCCTTTGAAGCTAGGTGCAACAGAGTGGGAGCCCTGTGGATGCTATGAACCTCAAAGAAAAAGAGTTAACCAAGGTAAGTTTTATCATAACTCTTATTTTCTTCTTCAGGTTTCATAGCCATCCACAGGGAAGACGCTGGGATGTCGCAAAGCAGTAGAAATAGGGAGGGGATGCTCCTAAGCTGAGAGAATGCTGTATCCAAAAGGGGCTTCTTGAGAGGCAAAGGTATCAAAGGCACAGGCCCTAAGAAATGTGCGGACAGAAGACCGCATGGCTGCCATGCATAGCTATTCAGCAGATGTGCCACAATGGGCTGCCCACGAAAGGTCCTACAGATCGAGTAGAATGATCAGAGACGGAATCCAGTACAGGGACATCAGTCTGTGTGTAAGCCTGTGAGATAGTTTTGCAAGGCCATCTTGCCAAAGTTGGTTTGTTAGCTGGTCAGACCCGCTTGTGGAATCCATATAGAACAAAGAGGGAATCCGATTTCCTGATGGAGCTAGTATGGTCCACAAAGATAGACAAGAAGAGTCTCTGCCATTAACTATTTGAGGTCAACTGAAAAACGCAGACTGCTGCAAAGCATGGAGAACTATGGATAGATCCCACGGAGCAACCGGAGGCACAAAGGGAGGTTGGATCCTCAGAACTCCCTGTAGGATGGTACAAATATCCGGCAAATCCGATATCCGCATTTGGAACCAAACAGATTGAGCAGAGACCTGTACCTTAAAAAGTAGTAAGGCCAAGTCCAAGGTCCAAACTTGCCTGAAAGTCCGAAAAACAAATGAATCATAGTGACGTCGAGCACACCACTGGAAGTAAGTATGCCACACTCTGTAATAGATACAGGCCCAGATCACTGTCTGCACAACTGAACTGGAGAAACGTTTAGATCATAAGAGAGATGACTCAAGAGCCACGCCATCAAAGACAGGTGGGCCAAGTCCGGGTGCAGACAAGGACCTTGAGACAAGAAGCCTGGTCGCAGAGAGAGTGGAAAGGGGGCATGTATGGAGAGAATGTGGAGAACCGTGAACCAATGGTGCCTTCCTGTTTGAATTTGCGCAGCACCCTGGGAAGGAGAGAATTGGTATGCTAGATGGAAGGTCCATTTAATTGCCAGCGCATCCACAAAGGCTGCGTCACAGTCCCTTGTTCTGGACCCGTATAGGGAAAGTTTGTAGTTGTGCTGTGAGGCCATGAGATCCACGTCTGGGAGATCCCATTTGTCTACAAGAAGATGAAAGACGTCGGGATGCAGAGACCACTCTCCGGCATGCACGTCCTACCGACGTGCATTTCCGGGATGAAGACTGCAGAGATTGCCTGAAGATGGGAGTTCTGCCCATTGGAGAATCCGTGCTACTTCTGTCATTGCCGCTGCACTGCGAGTACCTGCCCAATGATTGAGATAAGCCACTGCCGTGGCATTGTCTGACTGGACTTGAACCGGACAATCCTGAAGTATGTCCTGTGCCAGAGTGAGGGTTTGGTAGACAGCCCGAATCTCCTGAACATTTATCGGTAAATCCTTTTCTGCTGGAGTCCAGCGGCCCTGATTGATTTACCTGCTGGCTACAGCATATCTCGACAGCGGCATCCCGTCCAACAGAATACTGGCAGCAGGGCGAGCACAAAGAGTCGCCTTGCAGGCTCGCGGCACTCGCCATGCTGTGGGCTCGGTGGGTCGCAACAGGATCTTTTCACACTCTAAGGGCGTCGTGGACACCCATAAGTGGGAATAGTCCTGTTTTGCCGGAATACTGGCAGGCGGGATTTTGGTGTCTGTATCCTGACCGCCAGGATCCCGACAGCCGGCTAATTGAACGCATACCCTTTAAAGGAGTGGGATCTGGTTGCTGCTCCCAACCCTCTAAGACTTGCATCCATGGTGAGACAAACCCATTCCAGGATCCAGAATGACCAGAGGGATGTCCGAACTTCTGCAGAGAGGATCATTGTTTGGAACTTTATCTACTCCGAGTGTCCGTTCTACTAGGACAGGACCAAGCGTTGTAGGGGCCTGGAGTGGAATTGAGTGTATTCCACCATGTTGAACGCGGAAACCATCAAACCCAATGTCTGCACTGCTGTGTAAACGGACACCCTGCTACTGTGGAGCAATTTGCGCACCCGTAGTTGCAGAGCAGCAATCTTGTCCTGCGGGAGGAAGATTCTCTGTACTTGAGCATCTAAAATAGCTTCCCAGATGTACCATCCTCTGAGAAGGGATCAGAGAAGACTTTTGCCAGTTGATTAGCCAACCGTGTCTCTGCAGGAAGGCAATAGTAAGTTGTAGATGGTGGCTAAGGACATCCGGAGAGGGCACAAAGAGTAGCAGGTCATACAAATAAGGGAATATTCTGATCCCCTGACAACAACGCTGAGCCACCATGACAGCCATGAGTTTGGTAAAGACTCTTGGAGCAGTGCAAAGTCCAAAAGGCACAGCTTAAAATTGGAAATGCTGGTCCAGAGCAGCAAACCGAAGGTACTGCTGTTGAGAGGACGCTAGAGGCACATGTAGGTAAGTATCCTAAATATCCAGAGAGACCATAAAGTCCCCAGGCTGCATAGCTAGCACAATGGAACAGAGGGTTTCCATACAAAACCTGGGCACTCTGAAAAATTTGAGGTTGAGAATGGGCTGATGGGACCGATTGGGTTTCTGAACCAAGAAAAGGGTTGAGTAAAACTCTTCCTCCATTGTGATGTTGGAACTGGAACATTCACTCCGGATTGCAGTAGGGAGTGAATAGCCGCCTGGAACACCTTAGCTTTATTGAGGTCTGCGGGAGAGCTTGTGGGAAAATACTGACAGGGAGGTTGTCTCATAAAAGAAAGGACGTATCCTGCACCCCGGCGTCTGTTGTGACCTGACGCCAATTGTGTGCACTTAAGACGTTGGACTCCCACCCTGGGATCTCCCAGGAGGAGGCCCGTCCTGTCAGGCTGAGGGCTTATCCTTTGGCTTGGTAGCTGGACAACTAGTAGCACATGCCTGCTTTGTTTTGGGCTTAGAGGCCTTGGTGGATTGTGACAGCCGAGGAAAGGCTTGATCCCTGGCTTTGCCCTGGGGGCGAAAGGACCGAAAGGAGGAAGCCTTAGGTCGGGAAAAGGAGGTTGAGGGTTTGGAAAGTTGTTTTAAATGCTGCAAGCGTAGTGACAATCTTTTCCAGCTCAGTTCCAAAAAGACGTTCCCATGAATAGGGGAGCGCTTCAAGGGCTTTCTTGTAGTCTGCGTCAGCATTCCAGGAGCGAAGCCAAAGGATCCTGCGAGCCCCCACTGATGAAGCCAAAGCTTTGGAGGTTAGTAGAGCAGTATCCAGAGCTACTTCGCCTATATAAAATGCAGTGTCCCTAATGTTGTCAATAAAAGATAGTTGTTCTGGTGAGGCATCTGAAGGGAGGCTGTTCTCTAAGGCATCCGACCAGCTCTCAATAGTATTGGCCACCCAGGCAGTAGCCAGATGAGAAATAGCTCCAGTGAGAGACATGGATTTGAGACATGCATCTACCTGCCTATCCTTAGTGTTCTTAAAGGGAGGATGCAGTTGGGATAGGTAAGGTAGAGCTCTTCACCCAAACGAGTGATGTGAGAATCCACAGCTGGAGGAGTTCCCCACTTAGTACAATCAGTAGATGGTAGAGGACAGCCTTTCAGCAACATGGAACTTCTTACTGGGAGTTTTCCAAGCTTCAGCCATGACCTCAGTAAAGCGATCCGAGTATGGAAATTCTGCCAGAACTACTTTTTGACGCTTACATAGTAGAGCCTTTGCCTTAGAAGCTGGTTCCTCGTTCTCCAGTTGGAAAGTAAACTTAACTGCTCTTGCCAATGCAGTGTCGAAGTCGGAAAATACGCACGTACTTGTTCTGCCGTGCGTGCGCATAATCGCAAGTTGCGTATGACCGCTCACGCGGTAGTGCGTATTAATGCGTCGTATGAGTAATTACGGTAGCATTTGTATTCGCACGGAAAAGCCACAAAGACATATCTTATATTTAATCCACATAGTGCAAAATGTACACATAGCCCACATGCACCAAACCAGCAAGTTGTACTTGTTTAAAAGGTACAATAACAAAGGGATTCACCTTTACAGGATATGAGGGGACAGCATTAGGTTAGGAGGTGGTGTTTGGAATCTAACTGTAGGGTATTTTAAGGGCAACATTCCGGTAGCAGTTTGCAGAAGATAGCACGCTCCTGCGCATAGATATGCGCAGGAACAGAATATTACTATTATACTGTATTTACTGTACTCTGATATTCGGAGGGAACCCAGTGGACACCAACTGCAAGTGCACCTGGACCAGGCATCGCCCACCTATTCAAACCAACCTATGACCCCTCCTGTACTGTAAATGACCAGCCCTTTGACCTATAGGTGAAGAGATTACAGTTTCTATTGTATTATATTTTAGCCAAATGTATAAAAAGCTAAGCTGCCTGGCCGGTCTCTCTCTCTCTCTCTCTGAAGGTCATCTTGCTTGATTGACTGAGCACCGGGACCGTGTGGCACTGGCGAAACAAACGTATGTACCATTGATTGTAGCCTCTTTTCTCTTTTTGTGATTGTATTGTTATTGTAACCCCCTTTTTGCAATTATATGTTGGTGGGTCGTATCCCAGCATTTTAAATACAATTGGTGTCATGTCTCTTTCCTGCTAAGATTTAAAGTGTATTTCAGCCACACGTGTAGTAAAAATAAGATTTTACTTACCGGTAAATCTATTTCTCGTAGTCCGTAGAGGATGCTGGGGACTCCGTAAGGACCATGGGGAATAGACTGGCTCCGCAGGAGATAGGGCACTTTAAGAAAGACTTTAGGATTCTGGGTGTGCACTGGCTCCTCCCTCTATGCCCCTCCTCCAGACCTCAGTTAGGGAAACTGTGCCCAGAGGAGACGGACAGTACGAGGAAAGGATTTTAGTTAACCTAAGGGCAAGATTCATACCAGCCACACCAATCACACCGCATAACCTGTGATAAACTATCCAGTTAACAGCATGAACAACAACATAGACTCAGTTCGAACCGATGAAACTATAACATAACCCTTATGTAAGCAATAACTATATACAAGTCTTGCAGAAGTCCGCACTTGGGACGGGCGCCCAGCATCCTCTACGGACTACGAGAAATAGATTTACCGGTAAGTAAAATCGTATTTTCTCTAACGTCCTAGAGGATGCTGGGGACTCCGTAAGGACCATGGGGACTATACCAAAGCTCCCAAACGGGCGGGAGAGTGCGGATGACTCTGCAGCACCGATAGAGCAAACAGGAGGTCCTCCTCAGCCAGGGTATCAAACTTATAGAACTTTGCAAAGGTGTTTGACTCCGACCAAGTAGCTGCTCGGCACAACTGTAATGCCGAGACCCCTCGGGCAGCCGCCCAAGAAGAGCCCACCTTCCTAGTGGAATGGGCCTTAACCGATTTAGGCAATGGTAATCCTGCCGTAGAATGCGCCTGCTGAATCGTGTTACAGATCCAGTGAGCAATAGTCTGCTTTGAAGCAGGAGCGCCAACCTTGTTGGCTGCATACAGAACAAACAGAGCTTCAGTCTTCCTGATCCTAGCTGTTCTGGACACAGAAATCTTCAAAGCCCTGACCACATCCAGGGACTCGGAATCCCCCAAGTCCCGCGTAGCCACAGGCACGACAGTAGGTTGGTTCATATGAAAAGATGAGACCACCTTTGGCAGAAATTGAGGACGAGTCCTCAATTCTGCCCTATCCACATGAAAAACCAGGTAGGGGCTTTTATACGACAAAGCCGCCAATTCAGAAACACGCCTTGCAGAAGCCAAGGCCAATAACATAACCACTTTCCAAGTGAGATATTTCAATTCCACCGTTTTGAGTGGTTCAAACCAAGGTGACTTGAGGAAACTTAATACCACGTTAAGATCCCAAGGTGCCACCGGAGGTACAAAGGGAGGCTGAATATGCAGTACCCCCTTCACAAATGTCTGTACTTCAGGAAGAGAAGCCAATTCTTTTTGGGAGAAAATGGATAAGGCCGAAATTTGGACCTTTATGGACCCTAATTTTAGGCCCAAATTCACTCCCGTTTGCAGGAAGTGAAGCAGACGGCCCAAATGGAACTCCTCCGTAGGAGCAGTTCTGGCCTCACACCAAGACACATTTTCGCCATATACGGTGATAATGTTTCGATGTCACGTCCTTCCTAGCCTTGATCAGGGTAGGAATGACCTCCTCCGGAATACCTTTTTCCGCTAGGATCCGACGTTCAACCACCATGCCGTCAAACGCAGCCGCGGTAAGTCTTGGAACAGACAGGGCCCCTGCTGCAGATCCTGCCTTAGGGGCAGAGGCCACGGATCTTCTCTGAGCAACTCTTGCAGATCCGGATACCAAGTCCTTCGTGGCCAATCCGGAACAATGAGGATCGTTCTGACTCCTTTTAGCCTTATTATTCTCAACACCTTGGGTATGAGATGTAGATGAGGGAACACATAGACCGATCTGAACACCCAAGGTGTCGCTAGAGCGTCTACCGCTACCGCCTGAGGGTCCCTGGACCTGGCGCAATACCGCTTTAGCTTTTTGTTGAGACGGGACACCATCATGTCTATCTGAGGCAGTCCCCACCGACCCACGATCTGTGCGAAGACTTCTGGATGAAGTCCCCACTCTCCCGGGTGCAGGTAGTGTCTGCTGAGGAAGTCCGCTTCCCAGTTGTCCACCCCCGGGATGAATACTGCTGATAGGGCGCTAACATGTCCTTCCGCCCAGCGAAGAATCCTGGTCGCTTCTGCCATGGCCACTCTGCTCCTTGTGCCGCCTTGGCGGTATACATGAGCCACTGCCGTGACATTGTCTGACTGAATCAGAACCGGTTTGTCCCGAAGCAATGCCTCCGCTTGGCGTAGGGCGTTGTATATGGCCCTCAACTCCAGGACGTTGATGTGGAGACCAGTCTCCAGATTTGACCAGAGACCTTGGAAATTTCTTCCCAGTGTGACCGCTTCCCAACCTCGGAGGCTTGCGTCCGTGGTCACCAGGATCCAGTCCTGAATTCCGAACCAGCGGCCCTCTAGGAGGTGAGCACTGTGCAGCCACCACAGGAGAGATACCCTGAGAAAGGTCCTCGCATGGAACCTGCCGAAGGGGTTGGCCTCGTACGATGCCACCATCTTCCCCAGGACACGTGTGCAATGATGCACTGAAACCGTTTTTAGCTTTAATAGGTTCCTGACCAGGGCCATGAGCTTCTGAGCCTTTTCCATAGGAAGAAAAACCTTTTTCTGGTCTGTGTCTAGAATCAGACCCAGAAAGGTCAGGCGCGTTGTAGGGACTAGCTGGGACTTCGGTAAATTGAGAATCCAGCCGTGCCCCTGCCACATCCTCACCGACAGCGACACGCTGTCCAGCAACTTCTCCCAAGATCTCGCCTTTATGAGGAGATCGTCCAAGTATGGGATAATTGTGACCCCCTGCTTGCGCAGGAGCACCATCATTTCCGCCATTACCTTGGTGAAAATTATCGGGGCTGTGGAAAGCCCAAACGGCAACGTCTGAAATTGGTAATGACAGTCCTGTACTGCAAATCTCAGGAACGCCTGATGAGGAGGGAAAATCGGAACATGAAGGTATGCATCCTTTATGTCCAGGGACACCATCCAATCCCCCCCCCCTCCAGGCTGGCGATTACCGCTCTGAGCGATTCCATCTTGAACTTGAACTTTTTCAAGTACAAGTTCAGGGATTTTAGATTCAAAATGGGCCTGACCAAACCGTCCGGTTTCGGGACCACAAACAGGGTTGAGTAATACCCCTTTCCTTGCTGGAGAAGAGGAACTTTGACTATCACCTGTTGAAAATACAATTTTTGAACTGCAGTCAACACTAACTCCCTCTCTGACGGGGAAGCTGGCAGAGCCGATTTGAAAAACCGGCGAGGAGGCACGTCTTCGAATTCTAGCCTGTATCCCTGAGAAACAATCTCCATAGCCCAGGGATCCACCTGTGAGTGAACCCAGACCTGGCTGAAAAATCGAAGACGCGCCCCCCACTTGAGCTGACTCCCCCTGGGAAGCTCCAGCGTCAAGCGGTGGACTTTGCAGATGTAGGGGAGGACTTCTGCTCTGGGAACTAGCTGCATGCAGCTTTTTTCCCTTGCCTTTTCCTCTGGCAAGGAAGGACGATCCCCGTACCTTCTTGCTTTTATTGGAACGAAAGGACTGCATTTGATAATGAGGTGCCTTTTTAGTATGCTGCGGGGGGACATAAGGTAAGAAATTCGATTTACCGGCCGTAGCAGTAGAGACAAGGTCCGAGAGGCCTTCTCCAAACAACTCCTCCCCCTTGTAAGGCAACGACTCCATATGCCGCTTTGAGTCGGCATCCCCCGTCCACTGTCGGGTCCACAGGAGTCGCCTAGCAGAAATAGACATAGCATTTATTCTGGAGCTTAGTAAGCAAATGTCTCTTTGAGCATCCCTCATATATAAAAGCAGCATCTTTGATATGCTCTAGGGTCATTAGAATGGAATCCTTATCTAGGGTTTCAAGTTCCGTAGATAAGGAATCTGTCCATGCTGCAATAGCACTACACACCCAGGCCGATGCCATAGCCGGTCTAACGATAGTACCGGGATGTGTGTAAATGTGCTTCATGGTAACCTCCTGCTTACGATCAGCAGGATCCTTGAGGGAAGCTGTATCCTGAGAAGGCATGTAGTCTCCTATCTGGAGATTCCCAAGCCTTTTCGCACAAGTCGCTTAGTTCAAATGAGGACGGAAAAGTGACCTCAGGCTTTTTCCCTTTATACATGTGTACCCTCGTGTCAGGGACAGGGGGTTCCTCAGTGATATGCAAAGCCTCTTTAATGGCCATAATCATGTAACGAATACCTTTCGCCACCTTTGGCTGTAATTTTGCATCCTCATAGTCGACACTAGAGTCAGTCTCTGTGTCGGTATCTGTGTCAGTGATCTGGGATATGGTGCGTTTTTGAGACCCCGAAGGTCCTGGTGCCACAGGGACAGGCATGGTCTGACTACCTGACTGATCCCTAGCTTCAGCCTTGTCTAATCGTTTATGCAGTAAATTAACATTTGCATTCAAGACATTCCACATATCCACCCAGTCCGGTGTCGGCATTGCCGACGGCGACCTGACCATCATGCACCCCCCCTCCTCCTTAGGTGAGCCTTCCTCGTCAAATATGTCGACACACACGTACCGACACACTTCACACACACAGGGAATCTCTTTTCTGAAGACAGGTTCCCCCTGAGGCCCTTTAGAGAGACAGAGAGCGAGTATGCCAGCACACACCCCAGCGCTATATGTCCCTGGAGAAAAACACAGAATGTTTACCCAGTAGCGCTGCTGTAGTGTATAAACGCCAATGATGGTCCCCCCCCCCCCCTCTACTTTAAAACCCCCTTTCACCGTGTGTCAAGCAGGGGAGAGTCCGGGGAGCTTCCTCTCAGCGGTGCTGTGTATAGAAAATGGCGCTGGTGAGTGCTGAGAGTGAAGCCCCGCCCCCTCGGCGGCGGGCTTCTATCCCGCTCAAACTTATTAAAAAATGGCGGGGGCTCTTTTATATACATGTACAGTGCCCACCTGTACATGTATATACACTTTTGCCATAGGAGAGGTGTTTTATTGCTGCCCAGGGCTCCCCACCTGCGCCCTGCACCCTTACAGTGACCGGAGTGTGTGAGGTGTAGCGGAGCAATGACGCACAGCTGCAGTGCTGCGCCTTACCTCTGTGAAGCACCGAAGGCTTCTGCCGCCTGAGACGTCTTCTGTCTTCGTTTCTTCTGGCTCTGTGAGGAGAACAGCGGCGCGGCTCTGGGGTGAACGCCCAGGACGAACCTGTGTTCATTCCCTCTGGAGCTAATGGTGTCCAGTAGCCGCGGAAGCAGAGCCTAACATTTAAGTAGGTCTGCTCCTCTCTCCTCAGTCCCTCGATGCAGGGAGCCTGTTGCCAGCAGTGCTCCCTGAAAAAGAGAAAAATCCTAACAAAAATGCTTTCTAAGCAGGAAACTCAGGAGAGCTCCCTGCAGTGCACCCATTCTCCTCTGGGCACAGTCTAAAACTGAGGTCTGGAGGAGGGGCATAGAGGGAGGAGCCAGTGCACACCCAGAATCCTAAAGTCTTTCTTAAAGTGCCCTATCTCCTGCGGAGCCCGTCTATTCCCCATGGTCCTTACGGAGTCTCCAGCATCCTCTAGGACGTTAGAGAAAAGTACGTATGTTAAAGATTACATGCAGCAGCCACAGCTGCTCGAATTTCCGTGTAAAAGGTATTGCTTTTTCTGTCCTGCCGAGCCACAATTGGTGGCTCGGCAGGTTTTCACACATTCATAGACTGGCAGACCATAGCAGACTTTGATCTATTAGCAAAGGGTGGAGACGCATCTTTAAGTGAAACCTTTTCCTGGTTGCTAGGGTGTTGTAAAACTCTCTTTTGTGCTTTATTAGATCACGTCGGCTCTGTCTAGTCTACAGAAGTGCTTATAGAACCCGGAAGAAACAGGAAAAAAAAGCTATTTAAAAATCCATGTGTAAACAGAAAAAAAGGCTATTTAAAAACTGTGTCAAATTTTTTGGGCACCAAAAGGCATACACAGAGTGTACTGATACTTTGCATACTCTCTCACATATTGTTGCCATAGGTTACTAGTCATTTTAGACCTGTGTGAAATCGGATACATTTGTTTGCTATATAGATAAATTTGAAATAAGTGTATAATTATAAAACCAAAACGCAGTTCTGGCCTAGTCGTTAAAGGTTTATACAGAAAAACTGTGGGGTGTGTTTGTGAGCGATAGTAGCTTTTATTGCTCACATTTATAGAGACTGTGTGGTTTGTTGAATTGCGGAAGCACGTTTGTACACGTGGTACGGACAAAGTACAGGAAAGGCACGCATGGTCGCGTGTTTACGCAAGGTTGCATAGGATTGCGGACGCAAAGTACAAATCACACGATAGCTGTTCAATTAAAGGCGGGATAGTATACATTTAATACAATAGCACATAACTATCCGATTTCAAAAGCAGGTTACCTTAATACTTTGTTTAAACTGTATTACCTCTGGGATAAAACTACTAGTCAAAAGGAGTGATATTTTCTGTATAGAAAAGAAAAACAGTGTATTTGAGTGAGTGAAAGTAGGAGTGGATGTATTGAACCCCAAGGAGAAATCAGGGTCCCGTGGAAACACTGAGTTAGTAGAGGCTCAGCGGCGTAAGGGTTCACAACCCTATGTATTGTCTAGGTGATCTAGGTGGTCTGAAGTGGTCTAGGTGATCTAGGTGGCCCAAATCTAGGTAGTCTAGGTGTTTCAGTTAACAGCGATCGTAGGGCGGATAGATAACAAGTATCTATACGCTGTGCGATTGAACCGCACGCCCGTGTGTTCTACACAGCACAACGTGATACTATTGTATCATATGCGCTGTGGAAAGCATACACAGGCGTGATTGTGTAAACAAGGGGTTTTTCTTTGATAACGTCGGGAAATCTCCCTGGTGGGCTTCCACTGGAAAGGGTGAGCAATAGTTATTGAAGTATTATATTTTTCACCCTACAAAAATTCCAGTGGAAAGATACCGAAAAGGAGTTTTTCGCTGCCTCTCTCAGGAAAATATTCCAACAGAAATTCCAACGAAAGAAAATAGGATTTTAATACCTACCGGTAAATCCTTTTCTCTTAGTCCGTAGAGGATGCTGGGGATGCTTCAAGAACCATGGGGTATATACGGGATCCGCAGGAGACATGGGCACACTATAAGACTTTGAATAGGTGTGAACTGGCTCCTCCCTCTATGCCCCTCCTCCAGACTTCAGTTATAGGAACTGTGCCCAGGGAGACGGACATTTCGAGGAAAAGGATTTATTTATTTTAAACTAAGGTGAGATACATACCAGCTCACACCTCCAACACGCCGTACAACATGGCATTCAACAACAACGCATGCAACGGCATGACCAACAACAGTCACAGATTGACTGAACTCAACGCAACATGAGCGTAACTATAACCAAACTGCAGATACAGCCCGCACTGGGACTGGCGCCCAGCATCCTCTACGGACTAAGAGAAAAGAATTTACCGGTAGGTATTAAAATCCTATTTTCTCATACGTCCTAGAGGATGCTGGGGATGCTTCAAGAACCATGGGGTTTATACCAAAGCTCTAGAACGGGCGGGAGAGTGCGGCTGACTCTGCGGCACCGATTGACCAAACAAGAGGTCCTCCTCAGCCAGGGTATCAAACTTGTAAAACTTCGCAAAGGTGTTTAAACCCGACCAAGTAGCAGCTCGGCAAAGTTGTAACACGAGACTCCACGGGTAGCCGCCCAGGATGAGCCCACCTTTCTGGTAGAATGGGCTTTCACCGATTTCGGTAACGGCAATCCTGCCGTAGAATGAGCCTGCTGAATCATATTACAAATCCAGCGCGCAATAGTCTGCTTAGTAGCAGTAGCCCCAATCTTGTTGGGAGCCCACAGGACAAACAGAGCCTCTGTTTTCCTAATCTGAGCCGTTCTGGCGACATAGACCTTCAAAGCTCTGACCACATCGAGAGACTTTGAATCTGCCAAGGCATCAGTAGCCACTGGCACCACAATAGGCTGGTTCACGTGAAAAGATGAAAACACTTTTGGTAGAAATTGCTGACGAGTTCTCAACTCCGGTCTATCAGCATTGAAATTTAAATAGGGGCTTTTGTGAGACAAAGCCGCCAACTCAGACACTCGCCTTGCGGACGCCAAGGCCAACAACATGACTACTTTCCAAGTAATGAATTTTAACTCAACCTTGCGCAAAGGATCAAACCAATGTGATTCCAGGAACTGCAACACCACATTAAGATCCCACGGTGCCACAGGAGGCACAAATGGAAGTTGGATGTGTAGAACGCCTTTCACGAAGGTCTGAACTTCTGGAAGGGAGGCCAATTCTTTCTGAAAAAAAGATCGACAAGGCCGAAATCTGTACTTTAATGGAGCCTAATTTTAGGCCCACATCCATACCTGCTTGTAAAAAATGGAGCAAACGCCCCAGGTGAAACTCTTCCGTAGGAGCCTTCTTGGATTCACACCAAGACACATATTTTGTCCAAATACGGTGGTAATGCTTTGCCGTTACTTCTTTCCTAGCCTGAAGTGTGGGAAGCACTTCACTGGGAATACCCTTTCGGGCTAGGATTTGGCGTTCAACCGCCACGCCG
Source organism: Pseudophryne corroboree (assembly GCF_028390025.1). Lineage (NCBI taxonomy): Eukaryota > Metazoa > Chordata > Amphibia > Anura > Myobatrachidae > Pseudophryne > Pseudophryne corroboree. The sequence goes on along the minus strand of NC_086447.1, from coordinate 371,882,991 downwards.
TCAAACGCAGCCGTGGTAAGTCCTGATACACGCACGGCCCCTGTTGCAATAGGTCCTCCCGAAGAGGCCAGGGATCTTCTATGAGCAACTCTTGAAGATCCGGATACCAGGCCCTTCTTGGCCAATCCGGAACAATGAGTATCACCTGAACCCTTGTTTTTCTTATAATTTTTTGGGAATGAGTGGAAGTGGAGGGAACACATACAGATGTAGCCACCTTTATCTTGACTGTTTCTCCGCCGAGACGGGCGTTTAGTCACGCTAAGGCGATAGCTGAGTTTAATCACAGGTAGGCGCGTTGAGGCGATCTAGATACTCATCATGCATTACACATCTCCACCACTGTGTGGCTAATGCTCCACTAATCCAGTACTTTCGATCGTACAGTATAGCGGCGGATTGATCTACAGCTCTGGCAATACTGTAGGCGTAACGGGAGGCGGTGGAAAAAGTATGGAGTACTGTATGTGTATGGAGACGCAACTACAGTAATTGTGTAAAAGGAAGAATGTACAGGACAATGTATAAACACCGTGCTTTTAAAATACATGAGCGTCTGGGAATGGAGGGCTACAGTAGCTAGCAGGAGGCGGTGGAAAATACCGTGCTTTACAAATGCGAGCGTCCGAGTCCTCTAAGGCATAAACCAACACCAATGGGGTGGGGGCCGGGCGCTGTTTGCAGTACTTTCACACATGAAATTGGGAGTCTCTCATGAGGCGTCGTGGGCTAGGGGTGAAGGCTCCCACCTCCCACGCTGGGGGTCCTGGGTTCGAGACGTGATGTGCCTTTTTTTTTTTTTTTTTATTGTAATAATACACTGTATTATTTTATCTACATTGTAAGACAGTCAATGGAAAGGTGCACACAAGTTACATATAAATCAGAGTACATCTGCAGGAGCGATTCTTTACGCTAAATGCAACTAAACAGCGGGAATGAAATGAGGGTATTCTGACGCTACTAACTGAGCAAAACAGTACTGTAGATCTTCAGCGTTTGTGTATTGCACATGACCTGAATTCCCTCCCTGTGCAGGCTCCCAGGGGGGAAGGGCGATGGGGGTAGGGGGAGACGATGGGAAATACTGTACTGTGCCTTTGAAATGCAATTACATGAGCGTCCGAGTCCACTACGGCATACTGTAAACCAACACCAATGGGAAGGAAATGCCAACCATTTTTTTTATGTGTTCCCGTGACATTCATTTAAAAAAAATGTTTTTCTCTCTAATACATCCAATGGAAGGATGCACACAGGTTTCACATAAATCAAAGTACATCTGCAGGAGCGATTCTTTACGCTAAATGCAACTGCACAACGGCAATGAGTAGAAATGAGTGTATTCTGACGCTACTAAGTGAGCAAAACAGTACTATACAGTAGATATTCGGCGTTTGTGTATTGCACATGACCTGAATTCCCTCCCTGTCTACTGCATGATCTGTGCAGGCTCCCAGGGGGGAAGGGCAATAGGCTAGCAGGAGGCGGTGGAAAATACCGTGCTTTACAAATGCGAGCGTCCGAGTCCTCTAAGGCATAAACCAACACCAATGGGGTGGGGGCCGGGCGCTGTTTGCAGTACTTTCACACATGAAATTGGGAGTCTCTCATGAGGCGTCGTGGGCTAGGGGTGAAGGCTCCCACCTCCCACGCTGGGGGTCCAGGGTTCGAGACGTGATGTGCCTTCTTTTTTTTTTTTTAATTGTAATAATACACTGTATTATTTTATCTACATTGTAAGACAGTCAATGGAAAGGTGCACACAAGTTACATATAAATCAGAGTACATCTGCAGGAGCGATTCTTTACGCTAAATGCAACTAAACAGCGGGAATGAGTAGAAATGAGTGTATTCTGACGCTACTGTGAGCAAAACAGTACTATACAGTAGATATTCGGCGTTTGTGTATTGCACATGACCTGAATTCCCTCCCTGTCTACTGCATGATCTGTGCAGGCTCCCAGGGGGGAAGGGCAATAGGCTAGCAGGAGGCTACTGGGGACTCAGACTCATACAGTACTTGCATTTCAAAAGCACAGTATTTTCCACCGCCTCCCGCTTGCCCATCGCCCTTCCCCCCCTGGGATCCTGCACAGGTCATGCAGTAGACAGGGAGGGAGTTATTCACGTAAACTAGGGCAAAGCTGCAGGAGCAGTTGTACTGTTTAGGGTCTATGCACCATATGGTATACATACAATTCTATAGCAGGGCAGACTCAATTGAAATGGCTACCGCCTGTGTCTCCTCGCCCAATGGAGGCCCTCGGCTATGGAGCAAGTAACAGCACAGATTTGGTAGGTCACGGGGCAATGCAGAAGGAGCGTCAGAATCCCCTAGCTAAAATACACAGGGGTGATAGGGATAAGTGAGGTCTTTGCGCATAACGATACACCGCAAAGTTCCCCATGGTTTTGATTATGCCTTTTCTTTGAACACGGTATTTTCCACTGCCTCACCCTACCCCCATCCCACTTTCCCCTTCCCCCCCTGGGAGCCTGCAAAGTACATGCAGTAGACAGGGAGGGAGTTCCGATCAGGTTACAAGACATGTGCAACAGTATACTACTGTATGTAGGAAAATCCACCGCCCACTCTGATTTATGTGAAACCTGTGTGCACCCTTCCATTGAATGTATAACAAAGAAAAATACAGGTTGAGTATCCCATATCCAAATATTCTGAAATACGGAATATTCCGAAATACGGACTTTTTTGAGTGAGAGTGAGATAGTGAAACCTTGGTTTTTTGATGGCTCAATGTACACAAACTTTGTTTAATACACAAAGTTATTAAAAATATTGTATTAAATGACCTTTAGGCTGTGTGTATAAGGTGTATATGAAACATAAATGAATTGTGTGAATGTAGACACACTTTGTTTAATGCATAAAGTTATAAAAAATATTGGCTAAAATGACCTTCAGGCTGTGTGTATAAGGTGTATATGTAACATAAATGCATTCTGTGCTTAGATTTAGGTCCCATCACCATGATATCTCATTATGGTATGCAATTATTCCAAAATACGGAAAAATCCCATATCCAAAATACCACTGGTCCCAAGCATTTTGGATAAGGGAGACTCAACCTGTAATAATAATAAAGTGAATGTTACAGGAACACATTAAAAAAAGGTTGGCACTTCCTTCCCATTGGTGTTGGTTTATGCCTTAGGGGACTCGGACGTTAATACTTGTATTTCAAAAGCACAGTGTTTTCCACCGCCTCTCCCTACCCCCATCGCCCTTCCCCCCTGGGAGCCTGCACAGGTCATGCAGTGGACAGGGAGGGAGTTCAGATCAGGTACAATACACAAATGCTGACGATCTACAGTACTGTGTTGCTCAGTTAGTTGCGTTGGAATACACTAATTTATACTCATTACCGCTGTGTATTTGTATATAGCGGAATGAATCGCTGCTGCAGATTTACTTTGATTTATGTGAAACCTGTGTGCACCCTTTCATTGAATGTACAACAAAGAAAAAAAATAATAAAGTGAATGTCACGGGAACATAGAAAAAAAAAGGTTGGCACTTTGTGACTCTCAGCATGGGAGGTGGGAGCCTTCATCACTAGGTTGGTATGGAAGGGGAGACAATTAGCTACCGGAGGGTACCAACCCCAAGTTTCTGTGACCCCCACAAGGCTCATGGCAAGCGTCGGAACCTATGGTGGGTCTGAATTAACGGTCCCATTATAGTCTATGGGAAAATGGGTCCACTTTGCGTACTGATATCTCTGGTTCTGGGTGTCCCAGAGACTCAGGACTGGTACCATACAAAAGAGGAGACTCTTGGCTTTTGGGGCAGACCAACCACTAGTTTATGTGACACTGGAAAAGGAAACGGGAAGCAACCGTGTTTCGGGTCCCCTCCAGTTGTCCGCCTAGCTTGCACAGGATACAGGGTTTCTGGCTAGATAGGAAATACTGTACAGAAATGCTAAGCATGGTAATTTGACATCCAGGAACATAGGGAGGAGTTTTTATCTCACTCCATTATACTTAGAAAAATTACACTTGCCACTGTACGTTACAAGCTGTTTGTGCTAATTAGTACACTAGTAGAACATACTGTACAGAGATACTAAGGACAGTGATTTGGCATCCACGAACTTAGGGAGGAGCTTTTATCTCTCTCCATTGTAATCTTTCTAAGTATAATGGAGAGAGATAAAAGCTCCTCCCTAAATTCCTGGGTGCCAAATAACCGTCTTTAGTATCTCTGTATAGTATTTTCAATTAGGGTACTAATTAGCACGGACAGCTTGTAAAGTACAGCGGAAAGTTTAATCTTTCTATGTAAAATGGAGAGAGATAAAAGCTCCTCTGGAAGTTCCCAGATGCCAAATCACCATTCTTAGTATCTCTGTACAGTATGTTCTACTAGTATACTAATTAGCACGAACAGCTTTTAACTGGATGCCAAATCACCATACTTCGTATCTCTGTACAGTATGTTCTATTAGGGTACTAATTAGCACGAACAGCTTGTAACGTACAGCAGCAAGTTTAATCTTTCTATGTATAATGGAGAGAGATAAAAGCTCCTCAATAAGTTCCTGGATACAAAATCACCATACTTAGTATCTCTGTACAGTATGTTCTATTAGGGTACCAATTAGCTGTTTGTGCTAATTAGTACCCTAATAGAAAATACTATGCAGAGATACTAAGGATGGTGATTTGGCAACCAGGAACTTAGGGAGGAGCTTTTATCTCTCTATATTATACATAGTAAGATTAAAATTGCCACTGTACGTTACAAGCTGTTCGTGCTAATTAGTACCCTAATAGAAAATACTATGCAAAGATACTAAGGATGGTGATTTGGCAACCAGGAACTTAGGGAGGAGCTTTTATCTCTCTATATTATACATAGAAAGATTAAAATTGCCACTGTACGTTACAAGCTGTTCGTGCTAATTAGTACACTAGTAGAACATACTGTACAGAGATACTAAGTACAGTGATTTGGCATCCACGAACTTAGGGAGGAGCTTTAATCTCTCCATTGTAATCTTTCTAAGCATAATGGAGAGAGATAAAAGCTCCTCCCTAAGGTTCCTGGATGCCAAATCACTGTACTTAGTATCTCTGTACAGTATGTTCTACTAGTGTACTAATTAGCACGAACAGCTTGTAACGTACAGTGGCAAGATTAATCTTTCTATGTATAATGGAGAGAGATAAAAGCTCCTCAGTAAGTTCCTGGATGCCACATCACTGTACTTAGTATCTCTGTAAAGTATTTTCTATTAGGGTACTAATTAGCTGTTCGTGCTAATTAGTACCCTAATAGAAAATACTATACAGAGAAACTAAGGATGGTGATTTGGCAACCAGGAACTGAGGGAGGAGCTTTTATCTCTCTACATTATACATAGAAAGATCAAAACTGTCACTGTACGTTACAAGCTGTTCGTGCTAATTAGTACACTAGTAGAACATACTGTACAGAGATACTAAGTACAGTGATTTGGCATCCACGAACTTAGGGAGGAGCTTTAATCTCTCCAATGTAATCTATCTAAGTATAATGGAGAGAGATAAAAGCTCCTCCCTAAATTCCTGGATGCCAAATTGTTGTCCAGAGTATCGCTGTACTCTATGTTCTACTAGTGTACTAAATAGCACGAACAGCTTGTAACCTACAGTGGCAAGTTTAATCTTTCTATGTATAATATAGAGAGATAAAAGCTCCTCCCTAGGTTCCTGGTTGCCAAATCACCGTCCTTAGTATCTCTGTATAGTATTTTCTATTAGGGTACTAATTAGCACGAACAGCTAATTAGTACCCTAATAGAAAATACTGTACAGAGATACTAAGTATAGTGATGTGGCATCCAGGAACTTACTGAGGAGCTTTTATCTCTCTCCATTATACATAGAAAGATTAATCTTGCCACTGTACGTTACAAGCTGTTCGTGCTAATTAGTACACTAGTAGAACATACTGTACAGAGATACTAAGTACAGTGATTTGGCATCCACGAACTTAGGGAGGAGCTTTATTCTCTCTCCATTGTAATCTTTCTAAGCATAATGGAGAGAGATAAAAGCTCCTCCCTAAGGTTCCTGGATGCCAAATCACTGTATGTAGTATCTCTGTACAGTATGTTCTACTAGTGTACTAATTAGCACGAACAGCTTGTAACGTACAGTGGCAAGATTAATCTTTCTATGTATAATGGAGAGAGATAAAAGCTCCTCAGTAAGTTCCTGGATGCCACATCACTGTACTTAGTATCTCTGTACAGTATTTTCTATTAGGGTACTAATTAGCTGTTCGTGCTAATTAGTACCCTAATAGAAAATACTATACAGAGAGACTAAGGATGGTGATTTGGCAACCAGGAACTGAGGGAGGAGCTTTTATCTCTCTACATTATACATAGAAAGATCAAAACTGCCACTGTACGTTACAAGCTGCTCGTGCTAATTAGTACACTAGTAGAACATACTGTATAGATATACTACAGACAGTGATTTGGCATCCAGGAACCTTAGGGAGGAGCTTTTATCTCTCTCCGCTGTAATCTTTCTAAGTATATTGGAGAGAGATAAAAGCTCCTCCCTAAGTTCCTGGATGCCAAATCACTGTCTGTAGTATCTCTGTACAGTATGTTCTATTAGGGTACTAATTAGCACGAACAGCTTGTAACATACAGCGGCAAGTTTAATCTTTCTATGTATAATGGAGAGAGATAAAAGCTCCTCAGTAAGTTCCTGGATACCAAATCACCGTCCTTAGTATCTCTGTACAGTATGTTCTATTAGGGTACTAATTAGCACGAACAGCTAATTAGTACCCTAACAGAAAATACTGTACAGAGATACTAAGTTCAGTGATGTGGCATCCAGGAACTTACTGGGGAGCTTTTATCTCTCTCCATTATACATAGAAATATTAAACTTGCCACTGTATGTTACAAGCTGTTCGTGCTAATTAGTACACTAGTAGAACATAGAGTACAGCGATACTCTGGATGGCAATTTAACATCCAGGAATTTAGGGAGGAGCTTTTATCTCTCTCCATTATGCTTAGAAAGATTACAATGGAGAGAGATTAAAGCTCCTCCCTAAGTTTGTGGATGCCAAATCACTGTACTTAGTATCTCTGTACAGTATGTTCTACTATTGTACTAATTAGCACGAACAGCTTGTAACGTACAGTGGCAAGTGTAATTTTTCTAAGTATAATGGAGAGAGATAAACTCCTCCCTATGTTCCTGGATGTCAAATTACCATGCTTAGCATTTCTGTACAGTATTTCCTAGCTAGCCAGAAACCCTGCATCCTGTGCAAGCTAGGCGGACAACTGGAGGGGACCCGATATACGGTTGCTTACTGTTTCCCTTTCCAGTGTCACATAAACTAGTAGTTGGTCTGCCCTGAAAGCCAAGAGTCTCCTCTTTTAAATGGTACCAGTCCCGAGTCTCTGGGACACCCAGAACCAGAGATATCAGTACGCAAAGTGGACTCATTTTTCCATAGACTATAATGGGCCCGTTAATTCAGACCCACCATGGGTTCCGACGCTTGCCATGAGCCTTGTGGGGGTCACAGAAACTTGGAGTTGGTACCCTCTGGTAGCTAATTGTCTCCTCTTCCATACCAACCTAGCGATGAAGGCTCTTACATCCCACACTGAGAGTCCCAGCTTTGAGTCCCAAAGTGCCAACCTTTTTTTTTTTATATGTTCCCGTGACATTCACTTTATTATTGTTTTTCTTTGTTATACATTCAATGAAAGGGTGCACACAGGTTTCACATAAATCAAAGTAAATCTGCAGCAGCGATTCATTCCGCTATATACAAATACACAGCGGTAATGAGTATAAACTAGTGTATTCCGACGCAACTAACTGAGCAACACAGTACTGTAGATTGTCGGCATTTGTGTATTGTACCTGATCTGAACTCCCTCCCTGTCCACTGCATGACCTGTGCAGGCTCCCAGGGGGGGAAGGGCAATGGGGGTAGGGAGAGGCAGTGGAAAATACGTGCTTTTCAAATACAAGTATTTGCGTCCGAGTCCCCTAAGGCATAAACCAACACCAATGGGAAGGAAGTGCCAACCTTTTTTTAATGTGTTCCTGTAACATTCACTTTATTATTATTTTTTTTCTTTGTTATACATTCAATGGAAGGGTGCACACAGGTTTCACATAAATCAGTGGGCGGGGGATTTTCCTACATACAGTAGTATACTGTTGCACGTCTTGTAACCTGATCGGAACTCCCTCCCTGTCTACTGCATGTACATTGCAGGCTCCCAGGGGGGAAGGGGAAAGTGGGATGGGTGTAGGGCGAGGCAGTCGAAAATACTGTGTTCAAAGAAAAGGCATAATTAAAACCATGGGGAACTTTGCAGTGTATCGTTATGTGCATATACCTCGCTTAGTCCTATCGCCCCTGTGTATTTTATCTAGGGGATTGTGACGCTCCTTCAGCATTGCCCCATAGCCTGCACAATCTGGACTGTTACTTGCTCCGTAGCCTAGGGCCTCCGTGGAGCAAGGAGTCATAGGTGGTAGCCATTTCAATTGAGTCTGTGTACTGTACGGTGCATAGAACCTTAACAGAACCGCTCCTGCAGCTTTGCCCTGGTTTATGTGAATAAAAAAATAATAAAGTGTCTGGAAAAAACTAACATGCATTCGTACTTTAGAAATCTAACTCGGGACTCTGAGTATAGGAAGCGGAACACTTCACCACTTCGCCGCAGACAGATGAATAAATCCATTGGTTTTGATTATGCTGTAATGGCTATGGGATTAGGACGCTAACATACTGTACAAAATTCCTAATCTCAAGAGGCAATAGTGAACTTCTAACACGTCCATTTGCGACAGTGTAAACTACTGGTTTTATGTTGTTTTGTCTGCGGGACTTGGACGCTCACATATTCATAAAGTACTGTAGATGGATCATATACTGTATGCTGTACTATTTGCGTCTGTACCGTATATACTGTATTAAATAATGCAGCATAATGAGTATTTACTGTATTAAATAATGCAGCGTAATGAGTATTTACTGTATGCAGCGTAATGAGAAGCTTAGTAAAGTAGTCCTTATTATATATTTCAGTATTGTATTTTACGGGAGACCACACGCATGCGCAGTGGTGATTGTAAAAGGCGACATCTGGTGGATGATCGCAGGTACTACACGTAAAGGTAACGCCAAACGCTCTGTCTGCCTCCGTGCGATTAGGTACGCCTCTCTGTGACTAGGCGCGCCTCCCTACGCTGCGTATGCTCGATCGGGACAAACGCCTCAGCCAGTCAAGATAAAGGTGGCTACATCTGTATACCAACTGAAACACCCACGGTGTCACTAGGGCGTCCACCGCTATCGCTTGAGGGTCCCTTGACCTGGAACAATATCTCTGAAGTTTCTTGTTGAGGCGAGACGCCATCATGTCTACTTGAGGAACTCCCCAACGACTTGTCACTTCTGCAAAGTTTTCTTGATGAAGACCCCACTCTCCTGGATGGAGATCGTGTCTGCTGAGGAAGTCTGCTTCCCAGTTGTCCACTCCTGGAATGAAGACTGCTGAGAGCGCTGGCATGTCTTCCGCCCAGCGAAGAATCTTCGTGGCCTCGGCCATCGCCGCCCTGCTCCTTGTTCCGCCCTGGCGGTTTATGTACGCCACCGCTGTCATGTTGTCTGACTGAATCAAGACAGGCAGACCTCGAAGATGTTCTGCTTGCAGGATGCCGTTGTAAATGGCCCTTAATTCCAGAATGTTTATGTGTAGACAAGCTTCCTGGCTCGACCACTTTCCCTGAAAGTTTCTTCCGTGTGTGACTGCTCCCCAGCCTCGGAGGCTTGCATCTGTGGTCACCAGGATCCAATCCTGAATCCCGAACCTGCGTCCCTCCAGAAGGTGAGAACTGTGCAGCCACCACAGAAGGGAGATTCTGGTCCTGGGAGATTGAATTATTTTCCGGTGCATGTCCAGGTGAGACCCGGACCACTGGTCCAACAGGTTTCACTGAAACACCCTGGCATGGAACCTGCCATACGGAATGGCCTCGTAGTCCGCCACCATCTTCCCCAGCAACTGAGTGCATTGAAGAACTGACACCTTTGCTGGTTTCAGAATCGGTTTTACCATGTTCTGTATTTCCAGAGCTTTTTCCACTGGAAGAAAAACTCTCTGTAATTCTGTATCCAGAATCATACCCAGGAACGACAGGCATGTCGTCGGATCCAACTGTGATTTTAGCAAATTTAGGAGCAGACCATGCTTTTGCAGAATCGTCAGTGAAAAGGCAACATTTTTCAGCAACTGCTCCTTGGATCTCGCCTTTATGAGGAGATCGTCCAAGTACAGGATAATTGTGATACCCTGCTTGCGCAGGAGAACCATCATTTCCGCCATCACTTTGGTGAAAATCCTCGGAGCCGTGGACAGACCAAATGGCAACGTCTGAAATTGGTAATGACAATCCTGAACAGCAAACCTCAGGTAAGCCTGATGTGGAGGATATATGGGGACTTGCAAGTAGGCATCCTTTATGTCGACCGACACCATAAAATCCCCCTCCTCCAGAGTGGCCGCTGCACGGTACCTCAACCGCAGTCTTCTGCCGTCACTAAAGTCTTCTGATCTTCTCATACTCACCCGGCTTCTGTCTTCTGGCTCTGTGAGGGGGGTGACAGCGCAGATCCGGGAACAAGCAGCTAGGCGCACCAAGTGATCGAACCCTCTGGAGCTAATTGTGTCCAGTAGCCTAAGAAGCAGAACCCTTGAACTCAGAGAAGTAGGTCTGCTTCTCTCCCCTCAGTCCCACGATGCAAGGAGCCTGTTGCCAGCAGGTCTCCCTGAACATAATAAACCTAATAAAAGTATTTTTCTGAGAAACTCTGGAGAGCTCCTCAGTGTGCAGCCAGTCTCACTGGGCACAGAATCTAACTGGAGTCTGGAGGAGGGGCATAGAGGGAGGAGCCAGTTCACACGCATTCAAAGTCTTACAGTGTGCCCATGTCTCCTGCGGATCCCGTCTATACCCCATGGTTCTTGAAGCATCCCCAGCATCCTCTAGGACATATGAGAAATTGCCGTGCTGTAAGGTCTGATAGGAGCCCTAAGTTGGGTACATCGCGATCCACTATCAACAGTGTATCGTAGTACTGGCCAGCGTGGTCGAGAGCGCGTAAAAGGTGCTCGAGTAACTTTCACCGTCTGCTTGTATTGTGTATTTTCGTGTTTGTGGGAAAAGGCCCACAAATATGGAAGCCAGTTGCTCAAGCGAGAGACGTTTAGCCAGGGTTCAGGCAGGAGAAGTGCGGCCAAAAGGGTCAGCAAGGTTTATTATGTGTGAGAAATATGGTCCACACGCGGAGGCTTTTTGCAATGAATGGGTGCGTATGACTGCTGAAGATAGGGCACCATTCCCTGGGATGGGTACTTTTGAACCAGAGGTATTGCAGAACATAAGGATTAGAATATGTCTGATTAAATCTAGAAAACAAAAGGATCAGACATACCGATTATTTAAATCTGTGGCAACAAGAGGGGGAGGTGCAAAAGAGTTCCACACCTAGCAGGAAAGCGATTGCGAGCGCACCACCGCCACCATATGTCAATGGGGAGAAATTGGCTACAAACAATGGTGCATTGGTAAAGGATAGAAAAGTTATTAATCAATGTGTTAACCCTAACCCTTGCCAGTTGTATCCCATTTTAAATTTTCCCCAGGATTGTGAGGAGGAGGATAAGCCCAGCACGATATCGGCACTCTCTCTAGCAGCCACCATACAGGACACCCAGGTGGGCACGGCCCAACCACAAAGAGTAGTAGCAATACCCCCCAGCGGAGGGGTGAGTGAGGTTTGGTCCATCGGTAAGTACGGTACCATACACTATGCAGAGACAATAGCTCCTCATATTATAGAATCAAACCAAAATGATATCGTTGAACTAAATCCTGTCAGGGTGATTGCAGTCACCAATGGGAAAACTGACAGTCAGGGAGTAACTCCCATCAGGAACATTGCCATGCATTGTCCTTGGCTCCGAGCAGAGTTAAGGTCAATTATGTCAGAATTCCCCGATCCCAGAAAAGATCTAGTCGTATGCCAGAAATTCATTAAAGAATAAGGTAACGCCCATGAGCCCACAAACAAGGATTGTCGGACAGTGCTCAGAGCGAGTTTACCCTCAAATATTGACATCCCAAAATTCATAACGGATTGTAAATTAGATGCAGAGGTACCTCTCACTGATGAGTACAATCAGGAGAATATACGGCAAATCAACCTGCAATCAGGAGTGTATTTCCCTACTGTTGTTAAATGGAGTAAAATCTTCTCCATAAGACAAAAGGAAGGTGAAATGGCATCCGAATATTTCCATAGAGCACTGCAGGAAATAGCAAGATACACTGGGATCGAGGATATTAAAGAGAATGCACACCACAGGGAGGTAGCTGTCTCTGTACTAATGGATGGATTAAAGGAGGCACTGAGGACCAGAGTGCAAACCTCTCTGCCAAATTGGAGTAGGTATCTCGGTGGCTGCGCTGAGAGAGTCCGCTATCGAGCATGATCGTAACATCAGTAAGCACAGGGAGTCGCAAGGAGATAAGCTGATGACGGTAAGTATACAGGCTCTTACAGCAAAACCCCATCAGCCAAAACCCCAGACCCCTGATGTTTAGAAAAGGCAGAGAATATGTTACATTTGTAAAAAGGAAGGACATTTTGCCCAGGATTGCAGGAGTAGTAGGACACATAACGTATACAGACCCCCTAGACCTGAATACGAACCACACTACAATTCACATAATTGGGATCAGGGACCACATAGAAGAGATTACGAGCCACATAGAGGGGAAACAAGGAGGTACCCACCCAGGAGAGACTGGCAGGCCTCCGAAAACTCACAGCTACCCCCCTCACATATTGTAGCTGCCAATGCGCTGCAGGAGGGTCCCACTACACAATAGGGGTTGGGCCACACCTGTAGTCTGCAGCCAGTGAAGTTGATTGCTAGCCTTGGTAGTGAACCTGAGGTCATGGTTGATGTAGCTGGTGTACCATTACCTTTTCTTGTAGATACAGGGGCGGCCAGGTCAGTGTTGAATTCCACAGCAGGTGTAAAAACCACGGGTAAAGCGATTTCGGCAATGGGAGTAACAGGAACGGTGCAACAATACCCTTTGAGTAGACCTGCAGAGATTACGATAGGGCCCTTGCAGACAAAACATTCCTTTCTGCTGGCTGCATCGGCTCCAACTAATCTACTCGGCATAGATTTGTTGTGTAAAATGCGGTGTGTCATATACTGTACTCCTGAGGGTGTGTTCTTAGATATACCCGAGAGCCATGCTCAAGAAGTGCAAGATATATTAGACACCCCTCAAAGGCTAATGTCGCACTCTACTGTTATAGACACGTGTCCATCGCAGGTAGAGGAAATGATCTCACAAATACCGGGTTCCCTATGGACCAAAGATGGACAGGACACTGGATTAATGGCGAATGTAGCTCCAGTAGCAGTATAAGTAAAAGATGGCAGGATAGCTCCAAAAATCCCTCAGTATCCTCTGAAGCCAGAGGTAGAATGAGGAGTGTACCCAGTCATAGAGCGGCTGCTACAGCAGGGCATCCTAGTCAGGACGTCCAGCACCGCCAATAGTCCCATCTTCCCTGTGAAAAAGAGTGGGGGGAGGGGTTACAGGCTAGTGCAGGATCTAAGGGGGATAAACAAAATAGTTGAGAGCCAATTCCCCGTAGTGCCCAATCCAGATGTCATCCTCATGCAGATTCCCTCTACCTCAAAATTCTTCACTGTCATTGACCTCTGTTCTGCTTTCTTTTCTGTCCCTCTTCACCCTGACAGCCAATACCTCTTTGCCTTTACTTACAAGGGAGTACAGTACACCTGGACTCGTCTCCCCCAAGGATTCATTGACAGCCCGAGTATTTTCTCCCAGGCCTTGCATGACTGTTTGCAATTCTTTCAACCTGAGAGTGGATCAGTGCTAATACAATATGTTGATGACTTGCTGTTGTGTTCTGACTCACTCGAGTCGTCCTTGGCAGATACTAAACAGCTTCTGTTTCATCTTTCCCAGACAGGACACAAGGTTTCAAGGGATAAGCTGCAGTTGTGCCGGACCAGGGTTAAATACTTGGGACACTGCTTGACACAAGGACTTAGGCACCTGACCGCTGATAGGATATAGGCGATTCGCGACGTGACTCTGCCACAAACTCAGCAACAGATCTGCACTGTACTAGGAATGTGTGGGTACTGTCAGAATTGGATTCCAGGGTTCTCCATACTGGCACTACCTTTACAGGAGATGGTCTCTTCGAACAAACCAGAACGGGTCTCTCACACAGATTAGTCCGAACTGGCGTTTGAGAGACTTAAACAGTGTTTATCACAGGCACCTGCGTTGGGAATGCCAGATTATGAGAAGCCCTTTGAATTGTACGGTATTGAAAGTGCTGGGTGCACGGCAGGAGTTTTAACACAGAGACATGGTGATGCCAGCAGACCGGTAGCCTACTACAGTGCACAGTTGGACACTGAAGCACGGTCTCTACCCACTTGCTTGCGAAGTGTTGCAGCGATAGCTTTGCTGGTAAGTAAAAGCGAGGACGTAGTGTTAGGACACGACTTGACCATCCATACACCTCATGCAGTATCAGCCTTGCTAAACTCCACCCAAACCAGACATGTCTCATCGACTCGGTTTACAAAGTGGGAATGATCACTGATGGCCCCGGTAAACATCACCATTAAGAGATGCAGCTCACTAAATCCTGCAACATACTTGCCAAGTGTGCCTGGTCATGCACAAAGGGTGGAGGATGAGAACGATGGTGAAGGAGGATTTAGTGCAGATACTGATACGCATGATTGTATGGAATACCTGAACCAAATTTTCACAGCAAGACCTGACATTAGTGACAACCCACTGGAAGGAGTAGACTTTACCTTCTACACTGACGGTAGTTGCCACAGACAGATGGATTCGGGAGACCTGTGCACCGGATATGCAGTTGTAGATGACGAAGGTATCATAGAAGCTGAACCCCCTGGCCCACCACACTTAGCACAAGTCGCTGAGCTGGTCGCCCTGACCAGAGCATGTGAGTTGGCCAAAGGTAAGTAAGCTAATATATACACGGACTCTAGGTACACCTTTTAGACTGGTGCATGATTTTGGGGCCCTGTGGTGCCTCAGAAATTTCATGACGGCAGTTGGCACACCTGTAGCGCATTCATCCCACATCAAAAGGCTTCTGACAGCAATACAGAAACCAGACAGAGTGGCTGTTATCAAGTGTAAAGCACACACTTACAACCAAGACCCAATCTCACTTGGTAACAGCCGGGCAGACGAAGCTGCTAAATCAGCAGCAAGCACAACCATACAAACGAACATCACATCACTGATGACATTTGAAACAGTTAACATGCAACAGTTAATTGAAATGCAAAATTTGTGTTCCCTACTGGAAAAGGCAGTTTGGAAGGCGAAGGGATATGGCCAAGACTCCTCAGGACTTTGGACAGATGGACATGGTAAGCCAGTGGCCCCCAGAACATATCTTGCAAGTCTAGCTGAGGCGGCACACGGTCTGACTCATCTGGGCAAGGAGGATATGTGCAAGCTGGTAAGAGCCTACTGGAGTGCACCAGGATTCTCTTCTCATGCAGGTAGGAAAGCAATGACATGTCTTACTTGCTTAAGGAAGAATATTGGCAAGGCAATGTCAACGGAGCCATCCCATATTCCTCCTACAGACGGACCGTTTCAGGTAATATAAATCGACTTCATACAGTTACCACCCTGTAGGAATTTAAAATATGTATTAGTATGTACTGATGTGTTTTCCAACTGGGTAGAAGCATTCACCGCTGCCACAAATACTGCTGTGTTCACTGCAAAGAAAATCGTGCAGGAATTTGTGTGCAGATATGGTATCCCTAGAATGATTGAAAGTGATAGGCGCACCCATTTTACAGGTGAAGTCTTTCAGGTCATGTGCAAACTGATAGGAATTAATAGCAAGCTGCACACTCCGTACCGACCACAGGCGAGTGCGAAAGTAGAGAGAATGAACAGCCCTATTAAGAATAAGCTGAGCAAAGTAATGGCTGAAACTGGATTGTTGTGGCCAGAAGCATTACCACTAGTGTTGTACAGCATCAGAACCACTCCCAGGTCACCGCTTAACTTATCACCCTTTGAAATTCTTTTTGGTCGACAACCCCATGTAATGATAGACCCCCAGGATGATTTTAAATGCAATAACGAAATAACTGTGCAATACTTGGTTAGGATGAGCCAGCAGATGAGAAATCAACAAAGAGATCTAAAGCTGGTGATTCCTGACCTACCGAACAGTAATTGTCATGACATTGAGCCTGGGGATTATGTGATGATTCGAAATTTTTTATGCTCAGGTTGCCTCATAGACAGGTGGGAAGGACCGTATCAAGTTTTGTTAACCAGCACAACAGCACTAAAGGTCGCTGAAAGAGAGACTTGGGTCCACTCGTCCCACTGCAAGATAGTCGCTGACCCGGAGAAAACTCGTGACAAAGAGCAAGGTGAAGAGAACCTCGTATCACTAGAGTGTTTATTCCGGGAGAGCTGAGAGGCAGGACTGTTGAAACGGCACCTAAGCGCGGAGAACAACAGAATCAAAGACAGTTGTCGTACCATTTTTCTTTTTTTTTCACCTCCCACTGCATTTTTCTCTCTTTCCCCCTTCTTATTTTCCTTCTTTTTCCCTTAACGAAATGGATCTACCTAAAGAGACTGCGTTTCGGGTTTTTCTGGTAATTCTGTTTTTGATCAGGACAATCCGTTTTGGTGAGGGTCCCAGAGACGTCGAGCAAGGATCTGAAATGGGTTCTGATGGCGAGTACGGATTTGTAGGATCTCAGAAGCAGCACATCACTCTAGTAAAGGCTGGTATCAGTAAGTGCTCTGGTAGTCACGGAGCTCGGAGGCAATGTGAGGGGTTATTGTCTGATGAATATTGTATTTGTAGGTATTGCGAGAATATAGTCGAAGATGGGTGCATCAAGAGATGTCAGTCCAACATTAATATCAACATGGACCGACATCCGTTGAGTGATTACCACTCACTAGTCGGTAAGGTCTTAAGCCAGACAGAATGCTGGGTGTGCTCACAGGTACCACAAGGACAGAGTAAGTCAGGATTAGTGCCGTACCCTTTAACGATAGATGAGGTACTCGAATTACGGGGTGAGAGACCGGTGGACAAGAAATTCAATATATCTAGGCCCCCTAGCTTGAAGCTCCACCAGTATCATGTAGATAGATCACTAGTGCGTTTAAATATTTACAATTTCCGAAAACCAGGAAATTGGGAAGTGACGTGGAATAACCAGACAATGACCTTTTCGCACAGAGCTGATAGGATACCTATCGATTCTGAACTTGTACGCAAGATAGCCAACAGTGGGAAGTATTTTCGGTACCGGTATACACGTGGAAGTAAAACCATGTGGGTTGGAAAGGTATCGCAGGGGTATTGTGCCCATGTCATCCAGCCAGATACTTGAACTGAACAAATGAGAGAACTAGGGATTGGTTTCTTTACATGGAAGATTTGCAATATGGTGTTGTTACATTTTGTCCCCTATAGTCTCCCAGACGATGCCTATTTTATATGTGGGAGGAAAGCGTACAAGTGGCTTACTCCGAGCTCTGAGGGATTGTTTTATATTGGGAGAGTACTACCAGAGGTCATGACCATAACCCACGACAAAATGAAAGATGTTCACCGCAACGCTCAGGCTCCTTATACTCATACCCATTATGAACACATCATCAAGAGACACCTCATAGATAGGGCAGAGCACGCAGCCTCTGATTTGATCCACGAAACCACCGGGATTCAGTTCCTTCTCGCATTAGATATCACCTGTACTGCCAGAGGAACTATAAATTATAGGTACATCCATGCGCTAACGAACTTGATAGATAATATCACCGAGATGTATGATGACACCTTCAGGGAAGGGAGTTACAAGCCTACAAGAAGGAACTGATTAAGCACAGGATGGTCCTTAATTACGTTACAGCTGTGACAGGTGGGTACTGTGTTACCCTGGCAACTCAATATGGCGTGAAGTGCTATACGTATATTACGAATAGCACTGAAGACCCCACGGAGATCATCGATCAAAAAATGAATGAGATCTTACAGTTGAAGTTGGAGTTCAGGAGTAAGCACAACTTTACCTTGATGGCTGTGGATAATGAACTGACCGGCTGGGTCTCATGGTTGAACCCACGCAAATGGTTCTCAGGGTTAGGAGAGTGGGCACAGAATGTTATTATGAGTGTGGGAAAGTTTCTCCTTTGTATCCTGGGAGTCATCATAATTATTGGTCTGATATTCAGGTGTGTTCGAATTTTAACGCGGCGCAAGCATAGCACAAATTTGAAGAGTCTAAGGAGCGGGGGCGTTGTTACAGCAGCAGATTTGATTTATGACCCATCTGTATAAACAGTGTTATGATAAGGATTGCAAATGAATTTCATGGCTACCTGGAAAACGGGCAGCAAGCTTGTTGTGAGACACTGTGATTTACTGACTATAAGTACTGTGCATATGCCTTTGTTTGTGAAGTTTCCAGTGGTTATCTACATACGAAAATTGAAAGATACCTTGATAGGAGTCATACAGCTCCCCATACTGTGAGTTTTGGTACGCATTTTCTTTGGACTATCCCTAAAGGAGAGAAAGATACCTTTACATGCTTACAGCCCACCTATAGAGCGTGAGTGTTGGGGTACGCATCACTTGCCACAGAGAATCATCATAATTAACCTAGAGTTTTAAGTGTGACCCTATCTTCAATACATTGGCTGTGATATGAATGAATAAAGGGCACCATCATAAAAGAAACCTTGATACGTTTCATACTTCCACTTTTAGTGTGAGTGGGGTACGCTCTGAATTAACTTCATCCATCTAAAGACAGCATACGTACAATAATAGGTTGTGATATTACGTACTACACATTGGTTGTCTACTTCTTTTTTATGACATCGACATTTGGGAATCCTATGTTGTCTACCTGAATGGGAGAGACGTCTGAGAGGAAAGGATTCATCACTCAGTCTTAAAGGGACGTTATGGTGATAATTGATCTTAGCGCTTGTGGTATATGACAGAGTTTCAAATTGCTGGTTTCGAATTTCATGGCCTGTTTTCTTACACCATTTTTCTCTGTTTCCCCCTTTACCCAGAAACATCCAACCGGAAAAGACGTCAACCCTACTCAAATGTTTATGTGAATGTATTTTTATATATGTGTCTTATCTTCATCTCTACAACCTCCAGTTAATGGCACACATAGTCGACAAGTGTTATCCACATATAGTAGCACTCACATTTCTCTGACGTCCTAGTGGATGCTGGGGACTCCGTAAGGACCATGGGGAATAGACGGGCTCCGCAGGAGACTGGGCACTCTAAAGAAAGATTTAGGACTATCTGGTTTGCACTGGCTCCTCCCCCTATGACCCTCCTCCAAGCCTCAGTTAGATTTCTGTGCCCGGCTGAGCTGGATGCACACTAGGGGCTCTCCTGAGCTCCTAGGAAGAAAGTGTTTGTTAGGTTTTTTATTTTCAGTGAGACCTGCTGGCAACAGGCTCACTGCATCGAGGGACTAAGGGGAGAAGAAGCGAACCTACCTAAGTGGTGGTAGCTTGGGCTTCTTAGGCTACTGGACACCATTAGCTCCAGAGGGATCGAACACAGGACCCGACCTCGTCGTCCGTTCCCGGAGCCGCGCCGCCGTCCCCCTTACAGAGCCAGAAGCAAGAAGGTGGTCCGGAAAATCGGCGGCTGAAGACTTCTGTCTTCTCCAAGGTAGCGCACAGCACTGCAGCTGTGCGCCATTGCTCCTCATGCACACCACACTTCGGTCACTGATGGGTGCAGGGCGCTGGGGGGGGGGGGGGGGGGGCGCCCTGAGCAGCAATACTGACACCTTGGCTGGCAAACTGACACCATATATAGCCCCAGAGGCTATATAGGTGCTTTTTAACCGCTGCCAGAATCCATAAAAATGCGGGAGAAAGTCAGCGAAAAAGGGGCGGAGCTATCTCCTTCAGCACACTGGCGCCATTTTTCCCTCACAGCTCCGTTGGAGGGAAGCTCCCTGGCTCTCCCCTGCAGTCAATACTACAGAAAGGGTTAAAAAGAGAGGGGGGGCACAATTTAGGCGCAGTATACAATATATATAGGCAGCTATAAGGGAAAACACTCTTATATGTGATATCCCTGTGATATATAGCGCCCTGGTGTGTGCTGGCATACTCTCCCTCTGTCTCCCCAAAGGGCTTTGTGGGGTCCTGTCCTCTGTCAGAGCATTCCCTGTGTGTGTGCTGTGTGTCGGTACGGCTGTGTCGACATGTATGAGGAGGATAATGATGTGGAGGCGGAGCGAATGCCTGTAAATGTGATGTCACCCCCTGCGGGATCGACACCGGTGTGGTTGGACTTATGGAAGGATTATGTGAAAGTGTCAACTCCTTACACAAAAGGTCGACGACACAGAACAGCCGGCTACTCAGCTTGTGCCTGTTCCAGCGTCTCAAATGTCATGGGGGGCTCTAAAAACGCCCGCTACCTCAGATGGCAGAAACAGATGTCGACACGGATACCGACTCCAGTGTCGACGACGATGAGACTAGTGTACCCTCCAAATAGGTCCACCCGTTACATGATTGAGGCAATGAAAAATGTATTACACATTTATGATAATACCCCAGGTACCACATAAAAGGGTATTATGTTTGGTGAGAGAAAACTACCAGTAGTTTTTCCTGCATCTGAGAAATTAAATGAGGTGTGTGAGGAAGCGTGGTCTTCCCCCGGTAAGAAATTGATAATTTCTAAACGGTAATTGGCAGCGTACCCTTTCCCGCCAGAGGATAGGTCACGTTGGGAAACACCCCATAGGGTAGATACAGCGCTTACATGCTTATCAGAAAAGGTGGCACTACCGTCTCCGGATACGGCCGCCCTGAAGGAACCTGCTGATAAAAAGCAGGGGGTTACCCTGAAAGATATAGTCACACACTCGGGCATTATATTGCGACCAGCCATTGCTTCGGCATGGATGTGCAGTGCTCCCGCTGCGTGGTCAGATTCCCTGTCGGAAAATTACTATGGATAGGGACAATATTTTGCTGACAATAGAGCATATAAAAGACGTGGTCTTATACATGCGTGATGCACAGAGGGATATTTGCCGGCTGGCATCAAAAATAAGCGCTAGGTCCATTGCCGCCAGACGGGGGTTATGGACTCGGCAATGGTCAGGCGATGCCGACTCGAATCGGCACATGGAAGTTTTGCCCTATAAGGGGGTAAAACTGTTTAGGGATGGTCTTTCAGACCTCGTTTCCACAGCTACTGCTGGGAAATCGACTTTTTTGCCACAGGCTACCCCACAACAAAAGAAAGCACCGTATCATCAAGTACAGTCCTTTCGGACCCAGAAAAGCAAGAGGGCTAGAGGCTCATCCTTTCTGCCGAGAGGCAAAGGTAGAGGAAAAAGCTGCAGCACACAGCTAGTTCCCAAGAGCAGAAGTCCTTCCTGCGTCCGGTAAGTCCACAGCATGACGCTGGGGTTGCTCAGGCGGACCCAGGTACGGTGGGGGCCCGTCTCAGAAATTTCAGCGCCCAGTGTGCTCTCTCACATGGATCCCTGGGTCCTTCAAGTAGTATCTCAGGGGTACAGGCTGGAGTTCGAGACGTTCTTCCCCCCGCCGTTTCCTAAAATCTGCCTTACCGGCACCTCCCTCTGCCAGGGAGGCGGTGTTGGTGGCTATTCAACACTATAATCACAACAAGTGATTGTCAAGGTGCCCCTCCTTCAGCAAGGAAGGGGTTACTATTCCACAATGGTTGTGGTACCGAAACAGAACGGTTCGGTGAGACCCATCTTAAAATTAAAATACTTGAACTTTTATATCAGAAGATTCAAGTTCAAGATGGAATAGCTCAGGGCGGTTATTACGAGCCTGGACGAGGGGGATTACAGGGTCTCCCTGGACATCAAGGATGCGTACCTGCATGTCCCCATTTACCCTCCTCACCAGGAGTACCTCAGATGTGTGGTACAGGACTGTCACTATCAGTTCCAGACGCTGCCGTTGGAGTTGTCCACGGCACCGAAGGTCTTTACCAAGGTAATGGCCGAAATGATGATACTCCTTCGCAAGAATGAAGTTTTTATTATCCCGTACTTGGACGATCTCCTGATAAAGGCGAGGTCCAAAGAACAGTTGGTAGTGGGGGTAGCACTCTCTCGGGAAGTGCTACAACAGCACGACTGGATTATCAATATTCCAAATTCACAGCTGGTCCCGACGACACGTCTTCTGTTCCTGGGAAGGATTCTGGACACAGACCAGAAAAGAGTGTTTCTTCCAGTGGAAGCACACGAGTCCTGGAAAAAATGGTAGCTTCGTACGAAGCATAATTCCATTCGGAAGGTTCCACGTAAGGACGTTCCAGTGGGACCTGTGGGACAAATGGTCCGGGTCCCATCTACAGATACAACAGCGGATAACCCTGTCGGCAAGAAACAGGTTGTCGCTGCTGTGGTGGCTGCAGAGGGCTCATCTACTAGAGGGCCGCAGATTCGGAATACAGGACTGGGTCCTGGTGACCACGGAGGCCAGCCTTCGGGGCTGGGGTGCAGTCACACAGGGAAGAAATTTCCAAGGAGATTTCGCTTCACATAAATATTCTGGAGCTAAGGGCCATTTACAATGCCCTATGCCAAGCAAGGCCCCTGCTTCAAAACCAGCCGGTACTGATCCAATCAGACAATATCACGGCGGTCGCCCATGTAAACAGACAGGGCGGCACAAGAAGCAGGATGGCGATGGCAGAAGCCACAAGGATTCTCCGATGGGCGACCTACACCCGGGAGAATGGGGACTTCTTCCAGAAGTATTCCAAATGCGGGTAAACCGTTGGGAATGACCACGGGTGGACATGATGGCGTCCCGCCTTAACAAAAAGTTGAAAAGATATTGCGCCAGGTCAAGGGACCCTCAGGCGATCGCTGTGGACGCTCTAGTGACACCGTGGGTGTACCAGTCGGTTTATGTGTTTCCTCCTCTACCTCTCATACCCAAGGTACTGAGAATAATAAGAATGCGAGGAGTGAAAACCATACTCGTGGTTCCGGATTGGCGAAAAAGAGCTTGGTACCCGGAACTTCAAGAGATGCTGGCAGAGGACCCTTGGCCTCTGCCGCTCAGACAAGACCTGCTGCAGCAGGGACCCTGTCTGTTCCAAGACTTACCGCGGCTGCGTTTGACGGCATGGCGGTTGAACACCGGATCCTAAAGGAAAAGGGTATTCCGGAGGAAGTCATCCCTACCCTGATCAAAGCCAGGAAGGATGTCACCGCAAGTCATTATTACCGCATTTGGCGGAAATATGTTGCTTGGGGTGAGGCCATGAAGGCCCCGAAGGAGGAATTTCAACTGGGTCGATTCCTACACTTCCTGCAAGCAGGGGTGACGTTGGGCCTCAAATTGGGGTCCATCAAGGTCCAGATTTCGGCTCTGTCGATTTTCTTCCAGAAAGAACTGGCTTCACTGCCTGAAGTTCAGACTTTTGTCAAAGGAGTTCTGCATATTCAGCCTCCTTTTGTGCCCCCAGTGGCACCTTGGGATCTCAATGTGGTTTTGGCATTCCTGAAATCACATTGGTTCGAACCACTTAAGACTGTGGAATTAAAATATCTCACGTGGAAAGTGGTCGTACTGTTGGCCCTGGCTTCGGCCAGGCGGGTTTCAGAATTGGCGGCTTTGTCTTGAAAAAGCCCTTATCTGATTTTCCAGATGGATAGGGCAGAATTGAGGACTCGTCCTCAGTTTCTCCCGAAGGTGGTCTCAGCTTTTCACTTGAACCAACCTATTGTGGTGCCTGCGGCTACTAGGGACTTGGAGGATTCCAAGTTGCTGGACGTAGTCAGGGCCCTGAAAATTTATGTTTCCAGGACGGCTGGAGTCAGAAAAACTGACTCGCTGTTTATCCTGTATGTACCCAACAAGCTGGGTGCTCCTGCTTCTAAGCAGTCTATTGCGCGCTGGATTTGTAGCACTATTCAGCTGGCGCATTCTGCAGTAGGATTACCGCAGCCTAAATCAATAAAAGCCCATTCCACAAGGAAGGTGGGCTCATCTTGGGCGGCTGCCCGAGGGGTCTCGGCTTTACAACTTTGCAGAGCAGCTACTTGGTCAGGGGCAAACACGTTTGCTAAATTCTACAAATTTGATTCCCTGGCTGAGGAGGACCTGGAGTTCTCTCATTCGGTGCTGCAGAGTCATCCGCACTCTCCCGCCCGTTTGGGAGCTTTGGTATAATCCCCATGGTCCTTACGGAGTCCCCAGCATCCACTAGGACGTCAGAGAAAATAAGATTTTACTCACCGGTAAATCTATTTCTCGTAGTCCGTAGTGGATGCTGGGCGCCCATCCCAAGTGCGGATTGTCTGCAATACTTGTACATAGTTATTGTTACAAAAATCGGGTTTTGTTGTGAGCCATCTCTTCAGAGGCTCCAATTGTTATCATACTGTTAACCGGGGTTCCTATCACGTGTTATATGGTGTGATTGGTGTGGCTGGTATGAGTCTTACCCGGGATTCAAAATCCTTCCTTATTGTGTCAGCTCTTCCGGGCACAGTTCCTAACTGAGGCTTGGAGGAGGGTCATAGGGGGAGGAGCCAGTGCACACCAGATAGTCCTAAATCTTTCTTTAGAGTGCCCAGTCTCCTGCGGAGCCCGTCTATTCCCCATGGTCCTTACGGAGTCCCCAGCATCCACTACGGACTACGAGAAATAGATTTACCGGTGAGTAAAATCTTATTATATTCCCCCTCCTTGTATCATCAATTACATGTGCTCCCCATTTGTTGGTACTACAAGCCGAAAAGGTGAGGATCAAAAGCCCTTACCCGAAAGGAGCTCGGTAGTGTTTGTTTGCCCATTTACAGACCCTTAATACGGGATGAGAAGGATTTAATGTATACTTCGCAATACCTCGAAGCTTACTTAGAACATATACGGCACGATGATACATGCCCCTCAGACATTGATTCATACATACATGCTTTTTACTATCCCACTAGGCTATACATTTCCCACCTACAACTCTCCCCCGATCATCCAAACTTTGTATACAGTATATTGTATAAATAATATTTTCAGTTTATTAGTTAAGAGTGGCAGTTATTGATGACTGCCATAGGCTGGACTGTCGAAGTCGGAAAATATTATGGTACACACATCACGTAGAAACACCACACAGATGGCCTCTGTGCGCGTACTTGTTCTGCCGTGCGTGCGCATAATCGCAAGTTGCGTATGACCGCTCACGCGGTAGTGCGTATTAACGCGTGGTATGAGTAATTACGGTAGCATTTGTATTCGCATGGAAAAGCCACAAAGACATATCTCATATTTAATCCACATAGTGCAAAATTTACACATAGCCCACATGCACCACACCAGCAAGTTATACTTGTTTAAAAGGTACAACAACAAAGGGATTCACCTTTACAGGATATGAAGGGACAGCATTAGGTTAGGAGGTGGTGTTTGGTATCTAACTGTAGGGTATTTTAAGGGCAACAATCCGGTAGCAGTTTGCAGAAAATAGCACGCTCCTGCGCATAGATATGCGCAGGAACAGAATATTACTATTATACTGTATTTACTGTACTCTGATATTCGGAGGGAACCCAGTGGAGACCAACTGCAAGTGCACCTGAACCAGGCATCGCCCACCTATTCAAACCAACCTATGACCCCTCCTGTACTGTAAATGACCAGCCCTTTGACCTATAGGTGAAGAGATTACAGTTTCTATTGTATTATGTTTTAGCCAAATGTATAAAAAGCCAAGCTGCCTGGCCGGTCTCTCTCTCTCTCTGAAGGTCATCTTGCTTGATTGACTGAGCACCGGGACCGTATGGTGCTGGCGAAACAAACGTTTGTACCATTGATTGTAGCCTCTTTTCTCTTATTGTGATTGTATTGTTATTGTAACCCCCTTTTTGCAATTATATGTTGGTGGGTTGGATCCCAGCATTTTAAATACAATTGGTGTCGTGTCTCTTTCCTGCTAAGGTTTAAAGTGTATTTCAGCCACACGTGTAGCTGCATTGTGCTTTCAGCGTGTTGGTGTGTGTGTACGCTAAGTTAGTAAAAAGTACGTATGTTAAAGATTACATCCAGCAGCCACAGCTGCTCGAATTTTAGTGTAAAAGGTATTGCTTTTTCTGTCCTGTATGTTAATCAACCTTAACAGCAGATAGATTAAATTGTGATTGGTAGTCATCCTCCCCTGAGGGGGAGTCATTAGAGAGAACTGTATTGTCTGCCTCGACCAAAGATTCCTCAAAATCTGATAAGGCCGTAGACTGAGGATGGCACAGTACGCTTAGCACTAGTATTGCAACAACTGGTGAAATGCTGCAGAAAAGGCAGCCAAACTCTGCACAGAAGCAGAGAACATGTTCATCCAAGGGGGAAAGACTGGTGCAGCTAGGACAGTCTGAGGTACCTGTTGTGAGACCTGTAGTGGCACATCCGTAGGGGGATCTATTGCCGGGGCTGCAATGCAGTCTGCAATTTTAGCGAGAAATTGTGAAAAAGAAGCCCATGGGGGTTCTTGTGCTGGTAATGAAGGAGCTGACAGGCCGGCAGAGCAGTAACAAGAAGCACACTGACCATCTTGTGAGCAGGATCTACAAGATACTAAAGTAGGTGCCAGAACCTGTTTAGTTCCCTTGCCATTGTTAGACATAACTGCAAGGAGTTATAACACAATATGGCGATAAGCAGCGTGCAAATGTACAATATACAGAAATAAAAGCACCACAACTTCAGTGAAATGTGGAGCCCAGTAAATCATATACACACCAGCATTCAAGGGTTACAATTGAGAAAGTGAGTGGAAAGAAATAACTGACAGAAGGAAGTCAAACAGCAGAACTAGCATAAGTCACATACAATGCAGAATATAAAACTGCAGTGCGCACTATAATCAACTACTCAACTGCAGTGGTTGGTAGGAAATAGCACTGTATAACCTTATTCTGAGAGAGGTATACAGGGAGACTGGACCCAGTGTTCCCGGAGACCTATGCAGAGAAATGGCTACCTGTTGTCTCACAGAGGAAGGAGGGTGGAGGCGGAGCAGCTCAGAGGTGGGAAAATTGCTGTTAAATTGCGCCCTGGGCTTGGGAAGGGGCCACTGGAGAAGCGCTTACCTCTCCTTGCTGATTTAAGCCACCAGTACCCTAGCCTGTTAAAATGGTTCCAAGCGCCAACATAGTTGTGCCCTGGTGGTCTAGTGTAGTCTGCTGCCAGAACCCAGGTACACATCAGCATCTCCAGTCCATCTCCCAGAACCGGAAGTGCGGACTGCCAGCATGTGGGTCCTGAAAGCAGGAGCCCGCCTTACCTGCTCTCGTTGTCCGGCCGCAGTCCTGGGATGTATGGGTGCACCTGCTAGTGAAGGTGTCCTGCGTCCAACGAAAGTACCTTGCCGGAGCTGGTGTTTCGTCGCTGGTGGGGGTGTAGGAGCAGCAGTGCAGGCGCACAAGGGACTGCCTACCGATGTCTGCTCAGTAGAAGAAAAGTAAAATAAAATGAAAGAATAAAAGAAAGCTTGGGGTGCAGCTCCTGCTGGCAACAAAACTAAACTGAAGAGCCTGAGATGTGTATGAGGGGAGAAGGACCAGTGCATCTTGGGAGCAAAAATCTTAACTGTTTGTGCCCCGATCCTGGTCTCCACCATCATACCCAGCGTCTTCCTTGAGGATGGCTATGAACCCTGAAGAAGAAATTTTATTTTTATTTTTGCATTAAAATAAAATCCAATTCTCAGATGCTGAAGAATAACAGAGCTGGTTGGTTACGTTCCACCCCTGGGAGGCAGGGCATTGGGGGAAATAAAATGACCCCTTCTCTCTCCTGCTCGACAAGGCCCACCAAAGATGCAAAACAGAAAAGACTGCAAGTATTGTTGGGTGAGTGTCCTATAATGGGAGGCCAATCCCGGGATTGGCGGGATCCCTGGATATAGGGCCAAAAACGGCCGGGATTCAATCCCGGTATTGGCAGGTCCAATCCCGGGGATTGAGGGATCAGTGTTGAGCGTCCACAGGACGCTCAGATGCTGCCCGGCTTCCTCCTTCCGGCTCCCCCGGCGCAGCATGAGGTCACACTGCGCCGTCAGCTGCTGTTGGGGGAGAGAACGTGGAGTTTCCCACCTGTGATATACGGTTAGTTATGTGTGCGGAGCAGGAGGGGCGGGGTGAGGGGGCGGCCACATAGTTAAATGCCAATCCCGGGTATCCCGGGATTGGCCATTTTTTCAGTTCCAAAATACCCGGGATTGAAAGAACGGCCCAGGATTGGATTCCCTAGTCCTATACGAAGGACAAAAAAGGGGGCTTTGGAAAAAGGTTTGGCCCTCAGCTAACTCAAGGCTTTCTGACTTGTCAGTATTGTTTCCAATGCCAGTGGGTGATGATTCTTGATACTAAAGTGTGAACCATTTTTGGCATTAATCTCTTTCTTTTTGCTTCCTTCCTTGGAAGTGCAGCCTTCTTCCTTGCCATTGTTTCAGTAGGAGGACAACAAAGCAAGAAGGTCCTCAAAGCAATTATACATTGAGTATTCCTCTCAGCATACAGGATATCCCATTACCTGTATCACTCTACCTCAGGAGAAAAGTGGACTTTCTTTTCCAAAATACACCTTAAAATTACCTCTGTGAATTTAAATCATTATATGTAATTATGTCCTCAAAGCAGATTCATTACACAGATTGTCTGGATATTACACTATTAATTTGCTGTTAACTCAGTGCAGGCCATAAAGAAGAAAGGTCAGATTTAACCTTCATTACAGGAACTGCAAATAGATCAGTAAGACAAATATGCTACAGCCTAAAAATAAGATTTTACTTACCGATAAATCTATTTCTCGGAGTCCGTAGTGGATGCTGGGGTTCCTGAAAGGACCATGGGGAATAGCGGCTCCGCAGGAGACAGGGCACAAAAAGTAAAGCTTTTCCAGATCAGGTGGTGTGCACTGGCTCCTCCCCCTATGACCCTCCTCCAGACTCCAGTTAGGTACTGTGCCCGGACGAGCGTACACAATAAGGGAGGATTTTGAATCCCGGGTAAGACTCATACCAGCCACACCAATCACACCGTACAACTTGTGATCTAAACCCAGTTAACAGTATGATAACAGCGGAGCCTCTGAAAGATGGCTTCCTTCAACAATAACCCGAATTAGTTAACAATAACTATGTACAATTATTGCAGATAATCCGCACTTGGGATGGGCGCCCAGCATCCACTACGGACTCCGAGAAATAGATTTATCGGTAAGTAAAATCTTATTTTCTCTATCGTCCTAGTGGATGCTGGGGTTCCTGAAAGGACCATGGGGATTATACCAAAGCTCCCAAACGGGCGGGAGAGTGCGGATGACTCTGCAGCACCGAATGAGAGAACTCCAGGTCCTCCTTAGCCAGAGTATCAAATTTGTAAAATTTTACAAACGTGTTCTCCCCTGACCACGTAGCTGCTCGGCAAAGTTGTAATGCCGAGACCCCACGGGCAGCCGCCCAAGATGAGCCCACCTTCCTTGTGGAGTGGGCCTTTACAGATTTAGGCTGTGGCAGGCCTGCCACAGAATGTGCAAGTTGGATTGTGCTACAGATCCAACGAGCAATCGTCTGCTTAGACGCAGGAGCACCCATCTTGTTGGGTGCATACAATATAAACAACGAGTCAGATTTTCTGACTCCAGCTGTCCTTGCAATATATATTTTTAATGCTCTGACAACGTCCAGTAACTTGGAGTCCTCCAAGTCACTTGTAGCCGCAGGCACTACAATAGGCTGGTTCAGATGAAATGCTGACACCACCTTAGGGAGAAAATGCGGACGAGTCCGCAGTTCTGCCCTGTCCGAATGGAAAATCAGATATGGGCTTCTGTAAGATAAAGCTGCCAGTTCTGACACTCTCCTGGCCGAAGCCAGGGCTAGAAGCATGGTCACTTTCCATGTGAGATATTTCAAATCCACCTTTTTTAGTGGTTCAAACCAATGAGATTTTAGAAAGTCCAAAACCACATTGAGATCCCACGGTGCCACTGGAGGCACCACAGGAGGCTGTATATGCAGCACTCCCTTAACAAAGGTCTGGACTTCAGGGACTGAAGCCAATTCTTTTTGAAAGAAAATCGACAGGGCCGAAATTTGAACCTTAATAGATCCCAATTTGAGACCCATAGACAATCCTGATTGCAGGAAATGTAGGAATCGACCCAGTTGAAATTCCTCCGTCGGAGCACTCCGATCTTCGCACCACGCAACATATTTTCGCCAAATTCGGTGATAATGTTGCACGGTTACTTCCTTCCTTGCTTTAATCAAAGTAGGAATGACTTCTTCCGGCATGCCTTTTTCCTTTAGGATCTGGCGTTCAACCGCCATGCCGTCAAACGCAGCCGCGGTAAGTCTTGAAACAGACAGGGACCCTGCTGAAGCAAGTCCCTCCTTAGAGGTAGAGGCCACGGATCTTCCGTGATCATCTCTTGAAGTTCCGGGTACCAAGTCCTTCTTGGCCAATCCGGAACCACTAGTATCGTTCTTACGCCTTTTTGCCGTATAATTCTCAATACTTTTGGTATGAGAGGCAGAGGAGGAAACACATACACCGACTGGTACACCCAAGGCGTTACCAGCGCGTCCACAGCTATTGCCTGCGGATCTCTTGACCTGGCGCAATACCTGTCCAGTTTTTTGTTGAGGCGAGACGCCATCATGTCCACCATTGGTCTTTCCCAACGGGTTACCAGCATGTGGAAGACTTCTGGATGAAGTCCCCACTCTCCCGGGTGAAGATCGTGTCTGCTGAGGAAGTCTGCTTCCCAGTTGTCCACTCCCGGGATGAACACTGCTGACAGTGCTATCACATGATTCTCTGCCCAGCGAAGAATCCTTGCAGCTTCTGCCATTGCACTCCTGCTTCTTGTGCCGCCCTGTCTGTTCACATGGGCGACTGCCGTGATGTTGTACGACTGGATCAACACCGGTTTTCCCTGAAGCAGAGGTTCTGCCTGGCTTAGAGCATTGTAGATTGCTCTTAGTTCCAGAATGTTTATGTGAAGAGACGTTTCCAGGCTCGTCCATACTCCCTGGAAGTTTCTTCCTTGTGTGACTGCTCCCCAGCCTCTCAGGCTGGCGTCCGTGGTCACCAGGATCCAATCCTGTATGCCGAATCTGCGGCCCTCCAATAGATGAGCACTCTGCAACCACCACAGAAGAGACACCCTTGTCCTTGGAGACAGGGTTATCCGCAGGTGCATCTGAAGATGCGACCCTGACCATTTGTCCAACAGATCCCTTTGGAAAATTCTTGCGTGGAATCTGCCGAATGGAATTGCTTCGTAAGAAGCCACCATTTTTCCCAGGACTCTTGTGCATTGATGTACAGACACCTTTCCTGGTTTTAGGAGGTTCCTGACAAGCTCGGATAACTCCTTGGCTTTTTCCTCCGGGAGAAAAACCTTTTTCTGAACCGTGTCCAGAATCATCCCTAGGAACAGCAGACGAGTTGTCGGCATTAACTGGGATTTTGGAATATTCAGAATCCACCCGTGCTGTTTTAGCACTTCTTGAGACAGTGCTAATCCCATCTCTAGCTGTTCTCTGGACCTTGCCCTTATTAGGAGATCGTCCAAGTATGGGATAATTAATACGCCTTTTCTTCGAAGAAGAATCATCATCTCGGCCATTACCTTTGTAAAGACCCGAGGTGCCGTGGACAATCCGAACGTCAGCGTCTGAAACTGATAGTGACAGTTTTGTACAACGAACCTGAGGTACCCCTGGTGTGAGGGGTAAATTGGAACGTGGAGATACGCATCCTTGATGTCCAAGGATACCATAAAGTCCCCCTCTTCCAGGTTCGCTATCACTGCTCTGAGTGACTCCATCTTGAACTTGAACTTCTTTATGTACAGGTTCAAGGACTTCAGATTTAGAATAGGCCTTACCGAGCCATCCGGCTTCGGTACCACAAAAAGAGTGGAATAATACCCCTTCCCTTGTTGCAGAAGAGGTACCTTGACTATCACCTGCTGAGAGTACAGCTTGTGAATGGCTTCCAAATCCGTCTCCCTTTCGGAGGGGGACGTTGGTAAAGCAGACTTCAGGAAACGGCGAGGTGGATCTGTCTCTAATTCCAACCTGTACCCCTGAGATATTATCTGCAGGATCCAGGGATCTACTTGCGAGTGAGCCCACTGCGCGCTGTAATTTTTGAGACGACCCCCCACCGTCCCCGAGTCCGCTTGAGAAGCCCCAGCGTCATGCTGAGGCTTTTGTAGAAGCCGGGGAGGGCTTCTGATCCTGGGAAGGAGCTGCCTGTTGCTGTCTCTTCCCTCGACCTCTGCCTCGTGGCAGATATGAATAGCCCTTTGCTCTCTTATTTTTAAAGGAACGAAAGGGCTGCGGTTGAAAGGTCGGTGCCTTTTTCTGTTGGGGAGTGACTTGAGGTAGAAAGGTGGATTTCCCGGCTGTAGCCGTGGTCACCAAATCTGATAGACCGACTCCAAATAACTCCTCCCCTTTATACTGCAAAACTTCCATATGCCGTTTTGAATCCGCATCGCCTGTCCACTGTCGCGTCCATAAAGCTCTTCTGGCCGAAATGGACATAGCACTTACCCGTGATGCCAGTGTGCAGATATCCCTCTGTGCATCACGCATATAAAGAAATGCATCCTTTATTTGTTCTAACGACAGTAAAATATTGTCCCTGTCCAGGGTATCAATATTTTCAATCAGGGACTCTGACCAAACTACCCCAGCACTGCACATCCAGGCAGTCGCTATAGCTGGTCGTAGTATAACACCTGCATGTGTGTATATACTTTTTTGGATATTTTCCATCCTCCTATCTGATGGATCTTTAAGTGCGGCCGTCTCAGGAGAGGGTAACGCCACTTGTTTAGATAAGCGTGTTAGCGCCTTGTCCACCCTAGGAGGTGTTTCCCAGCGCTCCCTAACCTCTGGCGGGAAAGGGTATAATGCCAGTAATTTCTTTGAAATTATCAGCTTTTTATCAGGGGCAACCCACGCTTCATTACACACGTCATTTAGTTCTTCTGATTCAGGAAAAACTATAGGTAGTTTTTTCACACCCCACATAATACCCTGTTTAGTGGTACCTGTAGTATCAGCTAAATGTAACGCCTCCTTCATTGCCAAAATCATATAACGTGTGGCCCTACTGGAAAATACGGTTGATTCGTCACCGTCACCACTGGAGTCATCGCCTGTGTCTGGGTCTGTGTCGACCGACTGAGGCAAAGGGCGTTTCACAGCCCCTGACGGTGTTTGAGTCGCCTGGACAGGCACTAATTGATTGTCCGGCCGTCTCATGTCGTCAAACGACTGCTTTAGCGTGTTGACACTATCCCGTAGTTCCATAAATAAAGGCATCCATTCTGGTGTCGACTCCCTAGGGGGTGACATCCTCATATTTGGCAATTGCTCCGCCTCCACGCCAATATCGTCCTCATACATGTCGACACACACGTACCGACACACAGCAGACACACAGGGAATGCTCCTAACGAAGACAGGACCCACTAGCCCTTTGGGGAGACAGAGGGAGAGTTTGCCAGCACACACCAAAAGCGCTATATATATATATCAGGGAAAGCCTTATAATAAGTGCTCCCTTATAGCTGCTTTGTTATATCAAAATATCGCCATAAATTTGCCCCCCCTCTCTGTTTTACCCTGTTTCTGTAGTGCAGTGCAGGGGAGAGACTTGGGAGCCGTCCTGACCAGCGGAGCTGTGAGAGGAAATGGCGCCGTGTGCTGAGGAGATAGGCCCCGCCCCTTTTCTGGCGGGCTCGTCTCCCGCTATTTAGAGAAATCAGGCAGGGGTTAAATATCTCCATATAGCCTCTGGGGGCTATATGTGAGGTATTTTTAGCCTTTATATAGGTTACATTTGCCTCCCAGGGCGCCCCCCTCCCAGCGCCCTGCACCCTCAGTGACTGCCGTGTGAAGTGTGCTGAGAGGAAAATGGCGCACAGCTGCAGTGCTGTGCGCTACCTTTAGAAGACTGCAGGAGTCTTCAGCCGCCGATTCTGGACCTCTTCTGACTTCAGCATCTGCAAGGGGGCCGGCGGCGCGGCTCCGGTGACCATCCAGGCTGTACCTGTGATCGTCCCTCTGGAGCTTGATGTCCAGTAGCCAAGAAGCCAATCCATCCTGCACGCAGGTGAGTTGACTCCTTCTCCCCTCAGTCCCTCGCTGCAGTGATCCTGTTGCCAGCAGGAATCACTGTAAAATAAAAAACCTAGCTAAACTTTTTCTAAGCAGCTCTTTAGGAGAGCCACCTAGATTGCACCCTTCTCGGCCGGGCACAAAAATCTAACTGGAGTCTGGAGGAGGGTCATAGGGGGAGGAGCCAGTGCACACCACCTGATCTGGAAAAGCTTTACTTTTTGTGCCCTGTCTCCTGCGGAGCCGCTATTCCCCATGGTCCTTTCAGGAACCCCAGCATCCACTAGGACGATAGAGAAATATTGTACAAAGTATTGTATTCTAAACCTATAGTTGATGAGTAACTCACAGTTCACTCTCTAGCTGTGTGCGATGACTCTGCAAACCCTGCAGTTTCCCAGTCAGGCTTGCCTGGACTGCGCTCAGCAAATGTTCTTTTACCTGCAGCTTTTGCGCCATAGTGTCTTTCACTACCTGTTAGGGAGTGTAGACAGAGGAATCAAATAATTGCAGGAACATTTGGGCCAGTGTGAAAGGTAACATGGTAGAGTATAGGGAAAAAGTAGAGCTTTGAAAGAGATATGTACCTTGAGCTCTTGTTGGTGATCTGTCATAAGACGGATATTGTCATTATTAAGTTTTTGCATGTTCACAGTTAGTTCTGAGCACTGATCCTCCAGTTGCTTGTTTAAAGCCTGCAAGAGACACATAAAAAGAGAAACTTATTTTTTTATATATATATATATATATATATATATATATATATATATATATGTGTGAGGCGAAAATAAACTAGTATTTGTTAAAATAACTGGTTTGCGCAGTGTAATAGATTAGGAGGGGGAAATTATAACGAAATGAATCTAATATATAAAAATTAAAATCTGTCCTTCTGTCTTTCTATATAAAGCCACAGTTTACAAGCGAAGATCGTGAAATTTCACATACAAGCGTATTAAAACATGGCGGAGGCAACCAAAACAATTTGAAATCCCTAGCACCTCTTAGGGGGCAGACAGCAGCACAGAGTATATCAGGAGACAGCATAACTCCGGAATTGCAGGAACAATGTACTCAAAAATAGGTACACATATGCCTTACAATCTGGCAACAAGCACTGTGAGAGGAAGACACCCCTAGCACCCTTAGGGATGAGGCAGCAGCACTGAGTATTTCAGCAGACAGCATAACTCTGGAATGCCTGCAGCAATTTACAACAAACTTGGTACACATATGACTTACACTCGGGAAACAAACACTATGGTGGTCAGACACCTGAGCACCCCTAGGGGTGGGACAGCAGCACAGAGTATTTCAGGAGACAGCCAAACTATGGAAGGCCTGGAGCAATATACACCAAACTTGGTACACATCTCACTTACAATCTGGGAACAAACTCTGTGGGGGTTAGACACCCTTAGCACACCTAGGGGTGGGACAGCGGCACAAAGTATTTCAGGAGACAGCATAAATCCTGAATGGCTAGACCAATTTACAACAAACTGGGTACACATATGACATACACTCGGGAAACAAACAATGTGGGAGTCAGACACCCCTAACATCCCTAGGGGTGGGACAGCAGCACAGAGTATGTCAGCAGACAGCATTACTGTGGAAAGCCTGGAGCAATTTACACCAAACTTGGTACACATCTCATTTACAATCCGAGAACAAACTCTGTGGGGGTTAGACACCCCTAGGGGTGGGACAGCAGCACAAGAGTATTTCAGGAGACAGCATAACTTCAGAATGCCTAGACCAATTTACA
Source organism: Pseudophryne corroboree (assembly GCF_028390025.1). Classification (NCBI taxonomy): domain Eukaryota; kingdom Metazoa; phylum Chordata; class Amphibia; order Anura; family Myobatrachidae; genus Pseudophryne; species Pseudophryne corroboree. The sequence continues at coordinate 371,846,817 of NC_086447.1, read as the reverse complement.
ACAAACTTGGCGCACATATGACTTACAAGCTGGGAACAAACACTGTGGGGGTAAGACATCCCTAGGGTTCAGGTAGCAGCACAGAGTTTTTCAGCAGACAGCATAACTCTGGAATGCCTGGAGCAATTTACACCAAACTTGCTACACATATTACTTACACTCTGGGAACAAACACTGTGTGGGTAACACAGCACTAGCACCCCTAGGGGTGGGCCAGCAGCACAGACTATGTCAGGACATGCATGATACGTCAGTGATAACAGGGCTGCATGTGACAGGGGCAGTGACATGATGTGAGGAGGGGAATGGAGGTAGCACGAACCCACACACTGAGAGTTATATAGTGGAAGTTGCACGGTCCCCCAGCAGCACATTGGGTTTTTATTTTATTGATGTGTATAACATTAAGCATGCTTTTTTATACTATGTTATTTCATTCTTAAAATCCCGGGCAACGCCGGGTAATCCAGCTAGTTATTAAATAATCACGTAAAGTGAAAAGTAATATCTTGTGATGCGAATCTCAAAAGATAAATACATTGGTGAGAAGGGAAGAGGGGGTATCCAATTTCCTGCGATCGGTTATTAATTGTGATATCTGACGTTTACACCCGCCGAAAACAGATCGGATCTAATTGGATACCCCCCATTGTTTCTCTTTCATCCATACTGGGAAAACTTATTTTATTCACTTTATACAGCTATTATCCACTGGACGTAACACCTCTGTGAAGGTCTGCAAGCAGGGATATCCAGTGCCGAGTTGATGTATCATTCCAAGAAAGCCTCAGAACACTTGTGTGATGCGATAGTTGATGCAGGCCTGGGTGTTTCCAATGTGTTTCCAGGAAGAAGATACAAAATTCCAAAAGCCCACGGAGGTATTACCGTTGGTTGAGTGGTTTTCTCATGCCAAAACAATCTCACAAGTCACAGGAAAGAAAGTTAAGTGCTTTCTGTTAATACACAAAAACTCTAATGGCTGAGGACTCCAGTAATTTGGCAAACATGCAGGTTGGAGAGGTAATTTACAATGGGACAGAGCACTCCCTCCAGAGGAGCTCTCGCAGAGGAACATAGGTCTGGAAAGGATCACATACCCCACCTAGTCTCTTCTGCGGCAGTGGTCTCTGTTATGCTTCAGAGACCACTGGATCAAGTCTTTTGCAGATGCTCAGTTACCGGTACAGGTTGAGTATCCCATATCCAAATATCCGAAATACGGAATATTCCGAAATACAGACTTTTTTGAGCGAGAGTGAGATAGTGAAACTTTTGTTTTCTGATGGCTCAATGTACACAAACTTTGTTTAATACACACAGTTATTAAAAATATTGTATTAAATGACCTTCAGACTGTGTATATAAGGTGTATATGAAACATAAATGAATTGTGTGAATGTAGACACACTTTGTTTAATGCACAAAGTTATAAAAAATATTGGCTAAAATTACCTTCAGGCTGTGTGTATAAGGTGTAAATGAAACATAAATGCATTCTGTGCTTAGATTTAGGTCCCATTGCCATGATATCTCATTATGGTATGCAATTATTCCAAAATACGGAAAAATCCGATATCCAAAATACCTCTGGTCCCAAGCATTTTGGATAAGGGATACTCAACCTGTATAGTGCTCAACATGTTTATCTTTCAAGCTACAACCACCCCCACCCATCAAAAATAAATAAATAAATAAATAAATAAGGGACTTCGACACTCTAGTTTCTAGAGACCTGGTATGCAATGCAGTCCTACTGTAAAGGTCCATACACACTTAACGATATAATGAGCGACGTCGCTCATTTCCCCCCTCCTTGAGCGACGTCGCTCATTATATCGTTAAGTGTGTATGCCGCCAGCGACGATCGATGCGCGGCCCCGTGGGTCGGCAACGATCGTCGCTGTCGGTAGGGCATGCATGAAGGATGTGGACTGTCGTCCACGACCTTCATGCAGGGCTGGTGGGGGCGTGACGTCACTGAGCGATATGAGCGGTCATATCGCTCAGTGCGTACAGGTGGCCGCCGACCGGCCGGCCCGGGAGGGGGAGACGTTAGACGATGTCGCTCACAGAGCGACATCGTCTAATGTGTATGGGCCTTAAGGTTATCAAGTCTCTCTAAACAGGGGGTGGGGTGGCATTGCCCCTTTTCAAGGAGCAGATAGAAATCTAGGCTATTTTTTTACATCAGTTCCTTATTCAGAAACCGTATTGTATTTTCAGTTCTACCCTAAATCTATTGCCTTTATTAAAACAATGAGAAAAGCCACTAGCGCTATCAGTGCAACTACATAAACTATTTTCTTGATGAGATAATATGAATCCATAAATCTGCATTTACTGGTTCTTATCCAGGAATTATCTATTGTTCCACATGCCAACAAATGGACTGACACTCACATTAGTATTCAATCTTGCGTTCAGATAATGGTTTCTTTAGATCCTTCACGTGTTTGTGTATAGTAACATCCTAGTTCTCACTGGTGTAAAGACACACATTATCTTTTTGTCTTGCATTCCAATCTATGTTTCTCATACGTCCTTGAGGATGCTGGGGTCCACTTCATGACCATGGGATATAGACGGTTCCGCAGGAGCCATGGGCACTCTTAAGACTTTTCAATGGGTGTGAACTAGCTCCTCCTCCAGACCTCAGTTTTAGAAATGTGCCCAGGCAGACTGGATGCACTCTGAGGAGCACTACTGAGTTTCTCTGAAAAGACTTATGTTAGGTTTTTTATTTTCAGGGAGAACTGCTGGCAACAGTCTCCCTGCTTCGTGGGACTGAGGGGGCAGAAGTAGGAACCAACTTCCTGAAGAGTTTTATGGCTCTGCTTCTGGCTGACAGGACACCATTAGCTCCTGAAGGGTACTGAACACTAGCCGTGTCTAGATGCTCACTCCCACAGCATGCCGTCACCCCCCTCACAGACCCACTAGTCAAATGAGTAGAAGAAGACAGGTCTTCTATCAAGTAAAGTGACGGCTGAGGTACAGCGCTGCTAGGGGGAGCGCAGCGCGCCATGTTGCCCACACATACACAGGCACTGCAGGGGGCAGGGCGCGGGGGGGGGGGGGGCGCCCTGGGCAGCATGAAACCTATGGAAACTGGCATAAATAAGGGGCATAAGTTGCTGAGGCACAGTCCAACCCCCGCCAGTATAAAAAATTACCTCTTAAAAGCTGAGGAGAAACACGCCATTGAAGAGTGGAGCTTCCTCCTCAGTCAGCCAGCACACTGCTCAGCGCCATTTTCTCGCTCTCCTCAGGCTGCAGAGACAACGCTGGTCCTCCTCCAGGGTGCAAAACAGTGAATTTGGTGCTATATAATTGTGTGATTAGCATTATAAAAGCGGTGCATGTCAGTGGGCATTTTGTGTTCACAGACATTGTGTTACTGGCGCTGGGTTGTGAGCTGGCAAATCCTGTGTCCCTCTGACAGATTTTACTATGGGTCTGTCCCCTATAAGTCCCGGGGTGTCTGTGGTGTGGTTGAGCACGTGTGTGACATGTCTGTGGCAGGGAATCTCTTCCTCTGTGGAAAACAGGTTAGAGACACAGAGGTGTAATATGACACTAAGAGCCTGACTGGGTGAAAGTTTACATGATAGTGTGAATCACTACTGAATCTCATACAGAAAACTGAATATAATCTGTTGAAGATGTGATTTATAATAGTTCTGCCTTTCATCCACAGGGACCGCTCTGGGTCACATACAAATTTGCAAGTACAAACTGATACCGACACAGACTCCTTTTCCTGTGTCGACACTAGTGATTCCAGGGGAATAGGTCCTAAATTAGCAAAAAAGCATTCAAAAATAAGAATTTACTTACCGATAATTCTATTTCTCGTAGTCCGTAGTGGATGCTGGGGACTCCGTAAGGACAATGGGGAATAGCGGCTCCGCAGGAGACTGGGCACATCTAAAGAAAGCTTTAGGACTATCTGGTGTGCACTGGCTCCCCCCCCTATGACCCTCTCCCAAGCCTCAGTTAGGATACTGTGCCCGGACGAGCGTACACAATAAGGAAGGATTTTGAATCCCGGGTAAGACTCATACCAGCCACACCAATCACACTGTACAACTTGTGATCTGAACCCAGTTAACAGCATGATAACAGAGGAGCCTCTAGAAAAGATGGCTCACTACAGTAATAACCCGATTTTTTGGTAACAATAACTATGTACCAGTATTGCAGACAATCCGTACTTGGGATGGGCGCCCAGCATCCACTACGGACTACGAGAAATAGAATTATCGGTAAGTAAATTCTTATTTTCTCTAACGTCCTAAGTGGATGCTGGGGACTCCGTAAGGACCATGGGGATTATACCAAAGCTCCCAAACGGGCGGGAGAGTGCGGATGACTCTGCAGCACCAAATGAGAGAACTCCAGGTCCTCCTCAGCCAGGGTATCAATTTTGTAGAATTTTACAAACGTATTTGCTCCTGACCAAGTAGCTGCTCGGCAAAGTTGTAAAGCCGAGACCCCTCGGGCATCCGCCCAAGATGAGCCCACCTTCCTTGTGGAGTGGGCATTTACAGATTTTTGGCTGTGGCAGGCCTGCCACAGAATGTGCAAGCTGAATTGTACTACAAATCCAACAAGCAATAGTCTGCTTAGAAGCAGGAGCACCCAGCTTGTTGGGTGCATACAGGATAAACAGCGAGTCAGATTTCCTGACTCCAGCCGTCCTGGAAACATATATTTTCAGGGCCCTGACAACGTCTACAACTTGGAGTCCTCCAAGTCCCTAGTAGCCGCAGGCACCACAATAGGTTGGTTCAGGTGAAACGCTGAAACCACCTTAGGGAGAAACTGAGGACGAGTCCTCAATTCCGCCCTGTCCGAATGGAAAATCAGATAAGGGCTTTTACAGGATAAAGCCGCCAATTCTGACACGCGCCTGGCCCAGGCCAGGGCCAACAGCATGACCACTTTCCATGTGAGATATTTTAACTCCACAGATTTAAGTGGTTCAAACCAATGTGACTTTTGGAACCCAAAAACTACATTGAGATCCCAAAGTGCCACTGGAGGCACAAAAGGAGGCTGTATATCCAGTACCCCTTTTACAAACGTCTGAACTTCAGGGACTGAAGCTAGTTCTTTTTGGAAGAAAATTGACAGGGCCGAAATTTGAACCTTAATGGACCCCAATTTCAGGCCCATAGACACTCCTGTTTGCAGGAAATGTAGGAATCAACCCAGTTGAATTTCCTCCGTCGGGCCTTACTGGCCTCGCACCACGCAACATATTTTCGCCAAATGCGGTGATAATGTTTTGCGGTTACATCCTTCCTGGCTTTGATCAGGATAGGGATGACTTCATCCGGAATGCCTTTTTTCCTTCAGGATCCGGCGTTCAACCGCCATGCCGTCAAACGCAGCCGCGGTAAGTCTTGGAACAGACAGGGTCCTTGCTGGAGCTGGTCCCTTCTTAGAGGTAGAGGCCACGGATCCTCCGTGAGCATCTCTTGAAGTTCCGGTTACCAAGTCCTTCTTGGCCAATCCGGAGCCACGAATATAGTGCTTACTCCTCTCCATCTTATCAATCTCAGTACCTTGGGTATGAGAGGCAGAGGAGGGAACACATACACTGACTGGTACACCCACGGTGTTACCAGAGCGTCTACAGCTATTGCCTGAGGGTCCCTTGACCTGGCGCAATACCTGTCGAGTTTTTCCCAACGGTTTATAATCATGTGGAAGACTTCTGGGTGAAGTCCCCACTCTCCCGGGTGGAGGTCGTGCTGAGGAAGTCTGCTTCCCAGTTGTCCACTCCCGGAATGAATACTGCTGACAGTGCTATCACATGATTTTCCGCCCAGCGAAGAATCCTTGCAGCTTCTGCCATTGCCCTCCTGCTTCTTGTGCCACCCTGTCTGTTTACGTGGGTGACTGCCGTGATGTTGTCCGACTGGATCAACACCGGCTGACCTTGAAGCAGAGGTCTTGCTAAGCTTAGAGCATTGTAAATGGCCCTTAGCTTCAGGATATTTATGTGAAGTGATGTCTCCAGGCTTGACCATAAGCCCTGGATATTCCTTCCATGTGTGACTGCTCCCCAGCCTCGTAGGCTGGCATCCGTGGTCACCAGGACCCAGTCCTGAATGCCGAATCTGCGGCCCTCTAGAAGATGAGCACTCTGCAACCACCACAGGAGGGACACCCTTGTCCTTGGTGACAGGGTTATCCGCTGATGCATCTGAAGATGCGACCCGGACCATTTGTCCAGCAGGTCCCACTGGAAAGTTCTTGCGTGGAATCTGCCGAATGGGATTGCTTCGTAGGAAGCCACCATTTTACCCAGAACCCTTGTGCATTGATGCACTGAGACTTGGCTCGGTTTTAGGAGGTTCCTGACTAGCTCGGATAACTCCCTGGCTTTCTCCTCCGGGAGAAACACCTTTTTCTGGACTGTGTCCAGGATCATCCCTAGGAACAGAAGACGAGTCGTCGGAACCAGCTGCGATTTTGGAATATTGAGAATCCAATCGTGCTGCCGCAACACTACCTGAGATAGTGCTACACCGACCTCCAACTGTTCGCTGGATCTTACCCTTATCAGGGAATCGTCCAAGTAAGGGATAACTAAAATTCCCTTCCTTCGAAGGAATATCATCATTTCGGCCATTACCTTGGTAAAGACCCGGGGTGCCGTGGACCATTCATACGGCAGCGTCTGAACTGATAGTGACAGTTCTGTACCATAAACCTGAGGTACCCTTGGTGAGAAGGGTAAATTTTGACATGAAGGTAAGCATCCTTGATGTCCCGAGACATCATGTAGTCCCCTTCTTCCAGGTTCGCAATCACTGCTCTGAGTGACTCAATCTTGAATTTGAACCTCTGTATGTAAGTGTTCAAAGATTTTAGATTTAGAATCGGTCTCACCGAGCCGTCCGGCTTCGGTACCACAACAGTGTGGAATAATACCCCGTTCCCTGTTGCAGGAGGGGTACCTTGATTATCACCTGCTGGGAATACAGCTTGTGAATGGCTTCCAAAACTGTCTCCCTGTCAGAAGGAGACATCGGTAAAGCCGACTTTAGGAAACGGCGAGGGGGAGACGTCTCGAATTCTAATTTGTACCCCTGAGATATCACCTGAAGGATCCAGGGGTCTACTTGCGAGTGAGCCCACTGCGCGCTGAAATTCATTGAGACGGGCCCCCCACCGTGCCTGATTCTGCTTGTAAAGCCCCAGCGTCATACTGAGGGCTTGGCAGAGGCGGGAGAGGGTTCCTGTTCCTGGGAACTGGCTGATTTCTGCAGCCTTTTTCCTCTCCCTCTGTCACGGGGCAGAAATGAGGAACCTTTTGCCCGCTTGTCCACGAAAAGACTGCGCCTGATAATACGGCGTCTTCTCATGTTGAGAGGCGACCTGGGGTACAAACGTGGATTTCCCAGCTGTTGCCGTGGCCACCAGGTCTGAAAGACCGACCCCAAATAACTCCTCCCCTTAATAAGGCAATACTTCCAAATGCCGTTTGGAATACGCATCACCTGACCACTGACGTGTCCATAACCCTCTACTGGTAGAAATGGACAACGCACTTAGACTTGATGCCAGTCGGCAAATATTCCGCTGTGCATCACGCATATATAGAATTGCATCTTTTAAATGCTCTATAGGCAAAAATATACTGTCCCTATCTAGGGTATCAATATTTTCAGTCAGGGAATCCGACCACGCCAACCCAGCACTGCACATCCAGGCTGAGGCGATTGCTGGTCGCAGTATAACACCAGTATGTGTGTAAATACATTTTAGGATACCCTCCTGCTTTCCATCAGCAGGATCCTTAAGGGCGGCCATCTCAGGAGAGGGTAGAGCCCTTACAAGCGTGTGAGCGCTTTATCCACCCTAGGGGGTGTTTCCCAACGCACCCTAACCTCTGGCGGGAAAGGATATAATGCCAATAACATTTTAGAAATTATCAGTTGTTATCGGGGGAAACCCACGCATCATCACACACCTCATTTAATTTCTCAGATTCAGGAAAACTACAGGTAGTTTTTCCTCACCGAACATAATACCCCTTTTTGGTGGTACTCGTATTATCAGAAATGTGTAAAACATTTTTCATTGCCTCAATCATGTAACGTGTGGCCCTACTGGAAGTCACATTTGTCTCTTCACCGTCGACACTGAAGTCAGTATCCGTGTCGGCGTCTATATCTGCCATCTGAGGTAACGGGCGCTTTAGAGCCCCTGACGGCCTATGAGACGTCTGGACAGACACAAGCTGAGTAGCCGGCTGTCTCATGTCAACCACTGTCTTTTATACAGAGCTGACACTGTCACGTAATTCCTTCCAACAGTTCATCCACTCAGGTGTCGACCCCCTAGGGGGTGACATCACTATTACAGGCAATCTGCTCCGTCTCCACATCATTTTTCTCCTCATACATGTCGACACAAACGTACCGACATACAGCACACACACAGGGAATGCTCTGATAGAGGACAGGACCCCACTAGCCCTTTGGGGAGACAGAGGGAGAGTTTGCCAGCACACACCAGAGCGCTATATATATACAGGGATAACCTTATATAAGTGTTTTTCCCCTTATAGCTGCTGTATCTTTAATACTGCGCGGAATTAGTGCCCCCCCTCTCTTTTTTAACCCTTTCTGTAGTGTAGTGACTGCAGGGGAGAGACAGGGAGCTTCCCTCCAACGGAGCTGTGAGGGAAAATGGCGCCAGTGTGCTGAGGAGATAGGCTCCGCCCCCTTATCGGCGGCCTTATCTCCCGTTTTTCTATGTATTCTGGCAGGGGTTAAATGCATCCATATAGCCCAGGAGCTATATGTGATGCATTTTTTGCCATCCAAGGTGTTTTTTATTGCGTCTCAGGGCGCCCCCCCCCAGCGCCCTGCACCCTCAGTGACCGGAGTGTGAAGTGTGCTGAGAGCAATGGCGCACAGCTGCAGTGCTGTGCGCTACCTTGTTGAAGACAGGACGTCTTCTGCCGCCGATTTTCCGGACCTCTTCTGCCTTCTGGCTCTGTAAGGGGGCCGGCGGCGCGGCTCTGGGACCCATCCAGGCTGGGCCTGTGATCGTCCCTCTGGAGCTAATGTCCAGTAGCCTAAGAAGCCCAATCCACTCTGCACGCAGGTGAGTTCGCTTCTTCTCCCCTTAGTCCCTCGATGCAGTGAGCCTGTTGCCAGCAGGTCTCACTGAAAATAAAAAACCTAAACTAAAACTTTCACTAAGAAGCTCAGGAGAGCCCCTAGTGTGCACCCTTCTCGTTCGGGCACAAAGATCTAACTGAGGCTTGGAGGAGGGTCATAGGGGGAGGAGCCAGTGCACACCAGATAGTCCTAAAGCTTTCTTTAGATGTGCCCAGTCTCCTGCGGAGCCGCTATTCCCCATGGTCCTTACGGAGTTCCCAGCATCCACTTAGGACGTTAGAGAAACATGTTTTAGCTATAAAGGTGGTGTTAGAAGTTACGAAGCCCCTCTTTTACCACAAGGAGAGGGTTTACTTTAGTAAAGAAGTAAAGTGATTTTCCCTCCACCTCAGTAACAGTCTCTTGGAGGGAGTCTGATTTAACCTGAAAAGAAATTTCAGATTCCCAAAAGGAATTCAGGCAGCTTACCTTTTTCCAAAAGGTGGGAGTCACCCCGCATTTTAGACAGGGCCCTGTCATAAAAGAGAAAAGGTGTTTCTCCCTGCGCCTGGAATGGCTTCACTTAAGGAGCAGACAGGCGCAAGTGAGTGAGGTGATCTACTGATGTGGCCAATGGGACACTACTCAGGCCTACCATTGTCTGTGCGTGGGTGAGTAGTGCTATTGAGAAGTGGTCCGAAAACTTGTCATTAGACATTGACACAATAGATCGAGACGAGATACTCCTAACGTTAGGTCATATCAAAGACGCTGCTGCGTACGTACTAGAAACCATGAAATATATTGGTCTCTTGGGATCAAGAACCGCTACCATGGCAGTATCGGCTCGGAGGGCGTTGTGGATTCGCCAGTGGAATGCTGATGCAGATTCCAAAAGAAATATGGAGGCTTTCCCGTATAAAGGTGAGGCCTTGTTTGGGGATGGGCTGGATGCGTTAGTCTTGGCGGCTACCGCTGGTAAGTCGACATTCTTGCCTTATGCTCTTACACCAGCGAAAAAGACACATCACTCTCACATGCAGTTCTTTTGGCCAACAAATACAAAAAGGCCAAAGGTTACCCCTTTTTTGCAGGTAGGGGAATGGGAAAAGGAAAGAAATCTGCAGCGTCTCCCGGATCGCAGGAGCAGAAGTCCACCCCTGCTTCTGCCAAATCCGCAGCATGACGCTGGGGCACCCTTGCGGGAGTCCGCTCGGGTGGGAGCACGTCTGAAACTTTTCAGTTAAATCTGGATTCAATCTGTCCTGGACCCATGGGTCTTACAAATAGTGTCCCATGGGTACAAACTAGAGTTTCAAGACGTCCCCCATGCCGATTTTTCAAATCAACCTTGCCAGCTTCTATTCCAGAAAGAGAGGCAGTAACAACGGCAATTCAAAAATTATGTCAGGATCAGGTCATTGTCCTGGTACCCTTGTCACAACAAGGAGAAGGTTTTTATTAAAGCCGCTTTGTAGTTCCGAAGCCGGACGGCTCGGTCAGACAGATTTTAAACCTGAAAAATCTGAATCTCTACCTGAAAAGGTTCAAGTTCAAGATGGAATCCCTGAGGGTAGTGATTTCCAGTCTGGAGGAGGGGGACTTCATGGTGTCAGTAGACATAAAGGATGCTTACTTGCATGTTCCCATTTATCCTCCTCACCAAGCTTATCTGAGATTCGCAGTACAGGATTGCCGTTACCAGTTTCAGACGTTGCCGTTCGGACTCTCCACGGCACCGAGGGTATTCACCAAGGTGATGGAGAGGATGGTCCTCCTTCGTCAAAAAGGAGTCAATATAATCCTTATCTGGACGATCTCCTGATAAAAGCGAGATCCAGGGAACAGTTGTTACAAAACATCACACTCTCCATGTCAATACTCCAACAACACGGTTGGATCATAAATTATCCAAAGTCACAGTTGGAACCGACGACAAGATTGTCTTTTCTCGGGATGTTTCTGGACACAGAAGTTCAGAGAGTATTTCTTCCGGTGGAAAAGTCTCTGGAAATCCAGAAATTGGTAAAACGGATATTAAAACCATCAAGTGTGTCGATCCATCAGTGCATTTGATTGTTGGGGAAGATTGTGGCAGCCTACAAGGCCATACAGTTTGGCAGGTTCCATGTGAGAGTATTCCAGTGGGACCTGTTGGACAAGTGGTCGGGATCCCACCTACACATGCACCGGAAGATAATCCTGTCGTCAAAAGCCAGGGTTTCGCTCCTGTGGTGGCTACACAGTTCTCACCTACTAGAGGGCCGCAGGTTCGGGATCCGGGACTGGGTCTTGGTAACCACGGATGCAAGTCTCCGAGGCTAGGGAGCTGTCACTCAGGGGGAAAGCTTCCAAGGAAAATGGTCAAGTCAGGAAGCCTGCTTTCACATAAACGTGCTGGAATTGAGAGCCATTTACAATGGCCTTCAACAAGCGGTACATCTTCTTCAAGATCGTCCCGTGCAGATCCAGTCGGACAATGTAATAGCAGTCGCGCACATAAACAGGCAGGGCGGAATGAAAAGCAGAGCGGCAATGGCAGAGGTGACGAAGATCCTCCTCTGGGCAGAAAGACATGTAAAGGCTCTGTCTGCAATTTTCATTCCGGGAGTAGACAATTGGGAAGCAGACACGATCTCCATCCAGGAGAGTGGGGCCTCCACCAAGAAGTCTTCACAGAGGTGACAAGTCTTTGGGGAGTTCCTCAAGTAGACATGATGGCATCTCGTCTCAACAAGAAGCTTCAGAAATATTGTTCCAGGTCGAGAGACCCTCAAGCAGTAGCAGTGGTTGCGCTAGTGACCCAGTGGATATTCCGGTCAGTGTATGTCTTCCCTCCACTTCGGCTGATCCCAAAAGTTCTCAGGATCATAAGAAGAACAAGGGTTCGAGCAATCTTCATTGCCCTGACTGGCCAAGGAGGGCTTGGTACCCAGATCTTCAGGAGTTGCTCATGCAGCAGGGGCCGTGCGTGCATGAAGACTTACCGCGGCTACGGTTGACGGCATGGCTGTTGAGCGCCGGATCCTAGCCCGAAAGGGGATTCCCAAGGAAGTCATCCCCACCCTTATTCAGGCCAGGAAAGGAGTAACGTTGAAACATTACCACTGTATTTGGAGAAAATGTGCATCTTGGTGTGAATCCAAGAAGGCTCCTACGGAAGAGTTTCAGATGGGACGTTTTCTCCATTTTCTGCAGGCTGGTGTGGAGGCGGGCCTCCAATTGGGGTCAATCAAGGTCCAGATTTCAGCCTTGTCAGTGTTCTTCCAAAAACAATTGGCCTCTCTTCCAGAGGTTCAGACCTTCGTGAAAGGGGTTCTGCACATCTAGCCTCCATTTGTGCCTCCAGTGGCACCATGGGACCTTAACGTGGTGTTGCAGTTCCTTCAATCGGATTGGTTTAAGCCGCTACAAGAGATAGAGTTGAAGTTTCTTACTTGGAAAGTGGTGATGCTTTTGGCATTGGCATCCGCACGGCGGGTGTCTGTATTAGGGGCCTTGTCTCACAAGAGCCTTTACCTGATCTTCCATGAAGATGGGGCAGAGTTGAGAAGTCGTCAACATTTTCTTCCAAAGGTGGTTTCATCTTTCCACATAAACCAACCTACTGTGGTGCCAGTGGCTACTGACACGTTCACTGAGTCAAAGTCTCTAGATGTGGTTAGGGCTTTGAAGATTTATGTCGCTAAAACAGCTCGAATACGGAAAACAGAGTCTTTGTTTGTCCTGTATGCTCCCAACAAGATTGGGTGTCCTGCTTCCAAGCAGACTATTGAGTGTTGGATCAGAGGTACGATTCAGCACGCTCATACTACGGCTGAATTGCTGTTGCCGACGTCGGTGAAGGCCCATTCCACTAGGAAGGTTGGCTCATCCTGGGCGGCTGCCCGGGGGGGTCTCGGCATTGCAACTTTGCCGAGCAGCTACTTGGTCGGGGTCAAACACATTTGCAAAATTCTACAAGTTTGACACCTTGGCCGATGAAGACCTTAAGTTTGGTCAATCGGTGCTGCAGGGTCATCCGCACTCTCCCGCCCGTACTAGAGCTTTGGTATAAACCCCATGGTCATGAAGTGGACCCCAGCATCCTCTAGGACGTATGAGAAAACAGGATTTTGATACCTACCGGTAAATTCTTTTCTTCTAGTCCGTAGAGGATGCTGGCCACCTATCCCAGTGCGTACTTTACCTGCAGTTTTGTTATTAGAGTTACACAAGTTGTGTTAATTTAGTTTCAGCATGTTGCTGTCATTGGTTCATGCCTGTTGGCGTGTGTTCTGTTGAATGCCATGTTGTGAGGCATGGTTGAGGTGTGAGCTGGTATGAATCTCACCACTAGTATTAAAGTAAATCCTTTCCTCTAAATGTCCGTCTCCCTGGGCACAGTTCCTATAACTGAGGTCTTGATGAGGGGCATAGAGGGAGGAGCTAGTTCACACCCATTGAAAAGTCTTAAGAGTGTCCATGGCTCCTGCGGTACCGTCTATACCCCATGGTCATGAAGTGGACCCCAGCATCCTCTACGGACTAGGAGAAAAGGATTTACCGGTAGGTGTCAAAATCCTGTTTTCTTTATTGGTATGTAATCAAGCAGGGTCTCAGATATCCTCAAACTATGGGTGTAATTCATACTGCATCGCGGCAGCGATCGCAGTCTAAATTTTTTTTCGTGGAGTCCGCACGCGCACCCCGAGAGCCCAGTGAGATGCTAAAAGCATCTCTGGGCTGCGATCACCTCTGTCTGATTGACAGACACAGGCGGTCACGGGGCGGGAGGGGCAATGGCGTTAGAGTGCCGTTGGAAGGGCGCGGTCTGGACAAAGGAGGTGTGCCTGGACCATTGGGGGTTATGGGCCACGGCAGCTGCATGACGTCACACGCAGCCACTGCGACCCGGGATGCGATGGGTAGCTCCCTACCAGAGCGCAGGAGCTGCGCAGGCAGGGAGCTACTCGCCGGGTGCAAAAGCATTGCGATGCTTTTGCACCAGTGCAGAGGGGGGCAGAGCCAGACATCTGGGGCAGACTATCCCTGTGCTGGGCGTCCCCTGCATGTCTGAGAAAATGATCGTAGATGTGCTAAATTTAGCACAGCTATGATCAGATCAGAACTTGGCCCTATATTTGTAGAGAAACCCATTTATTTCATATACTCCAAGTCCCGTGCTGTAGACATTGGTCAGATGGAGTATAGTTCAGCGTGTTTTCTCCCTGGCATCCCGGATACTCCTTTTAGCGGCCTCAAAGCGTTTCAAGAAGCACTGTCCTCTTTATCAAGAACTGCTGCCATCTCTCTGGACCCGACCTGATATTCTTACTACTCAGTGGTCACGTTACTTTCCAGCCAATTATAGCATCTAAAAGTCGGCTTATACAGGTGGTATATAATCCAAACAACAGGTTATCTAATAAAAAACTTCTAATATTGTGATACATGGTCAAATTATGGATGGACTCTAGGGTACCGATTCAGTTGTTTTGTGGGTGCCCAAACGTATTGGATGGCCACAGTGGCTATTCAATTGTTGTCCACGTTGGGTGCACATCGGCTAAACCTGTATAAAGTTCAAGTTTGGCTGCTTCCCATTCTTTAAAATGCTCCTGGACTTTTTCAAGTGGACATACTGTACGACAGACCTAGAATTCAGCACTAAGGCAATCAGAGTATAAACCACAGGCACAGTTCAGTGGACTGTGGTCATCTTGCTGCCACATAACATGGTCATATATGGACTAATGTGGCCAGTATGCTTGGTAAACCTTAATCATATTCAGCAAACTGCAATGTTTTTGGCCTCAGTAAGTCAGGTAACAGCTTAGTTGTCACAATGTAAAGAATTGTAACAAGCCAAGTACAAAGCAGACAGAAATGATGCCAAATTAAACAAGTCGAACTTAGTGCATGGTAACTGAGTGAAGATGTAATCAAAGACAAGCTGGTATGGTACAAAGGTAACACTAGGACAAATAGCAAGGAGATTACAATAAATTAGGCAAGAGAAACAGGAATCTGTGGATTGGTCCATGACACCAACATCAGAGTGGCCATGGTCACTCTGCCTTCCATCATATACAATCTAAATCCATGCAGTCAGATCAAAATCAATTGGACAGGATGAAAAATAAAAATCCATTGACGTACAATAGAGCATATATACTGTATGGCCTCATCGCCTGAACAAGGAAGGAAGTGCCATATGACTATACTGGATTCAACCATTTGGTCCAATTTTGTTAGGCTACATACAGTAATGGTTAAATCTAAGATGCCTTTTCCCCTAGTATAGCAATCATGACAAACAAGCGTATACAGTATGTGTGAGAGAAAGAATGACAAATAAAATGTTCCTGTTCTCTCCATTAATAATAACATACAGGACAATGGTTTACGGGGGTGTTTATTTTACCTGAACTTTTTCTGCTGCTTCCCGCAGAGCAACAGAATCCCCACGGACCTCAGCGAGTTCTGCCTGCTCTGCCTCACACTTCTGCTGGATAATCTAAAAGTAAATGAATCACAGTCATGAGAAGACTGAACCATCTTCAGTTACTGCTGTCTGTAATGCCCATTGTCACCATACAGTACATATTCTTATCAGAAAGGTAGCATAGTATCAACACTATCCGCCACTAGGTCACTGACCCTCTATCTTACCTTAATTTCGTCCTGCAGCTGGCTTACATGCAAGTCTTTTGCCTCTGTCAAATAACAAGATACACACATAAGAGAGCACACTACACTACTGAAAATCGTATCTGTTTCCCTAAGTACCACAGGGTTGCTTCATGTCGCTGACTCGCCTGACAAAGAAAAATCTCTCCTACCACTAAGTAGTGGGGCTTGTCTCAGGAATTTACTGTATAAAAAAAAAAAATCAACTTTTGCAATAGCACATGGTAATAGTATGAAGTGAAACACATATGTAACATTCTTTTTTTATTTGAAAATAAGAATTTAAACCTACCGGTAAATCTTTTTCTCGTAGTCCATAGAGGATGCTGGGACTCCGTAAGGACCATGCTGGGACCCTGTAAGGACCATGGGGATAGACGGGCTCCGCAGGAGACATGGGCACTTTAAGAAAGACTTTGGATCTGGGTGTGCACTGGCTCCTCCCTCTATGCCCCTCCTCCAGACCTCCGTTAGAGAAACTGTGCCCAGAGGAGACGGACAGTACGAGGAAAGGATTTTTGTTAATCCAAGGGCAAGATTCATACCAGCCACACCAATCACACCGTATAACTTGTGATATACTAACCAGTTAACAGTATGAAAACAACATAGCATCAGTCCAAGACCGATGAAAACTATAACATAACCATTATGTAAGCAAAACTATATACAAGTCTTGCAGAAGTAGTCCGCACTTGGGACGGGCGCCCAGCATCCTCTACGGACTACGAGAAAAATATTTACCGGGAGGTTTAAAATCTTATATTCTCTAACGTCCTAGAGGATGCTGGGACTCCGTAAGGACCATGGGGATTATGCCAAAGCTCCCAAACGGGCGGGAGAGTGCGGATGACTCTGCAGCACCGAATGAGCAAACAGGAGGTCCTCCTCAGCCAGGGTATCAAACTTGTAGAACTTTGCAAAGGTGTTTGACCCCGACCAAGTAGCAGCTCGGCACAGCTGTAGTGCCGAGACCCCTCGGGCAGCCGCCCAAGACATGCCCACCTTCCTAGTGGAATGGGCCTTAACCGATTTTGGTAACGGCAATCCTGCCGTAGAATGCGCCTGCTGAATCGTGTTCCAGATCCAGCAAGCAATAGTCTGCTTTGAAGCAGGGCCACCAACCTTGTTGGCTGCATACAGGACAAACAGTGCTTCTGTTTTTCTGATCCTAGCCGTTCTGGCCACGTCAATTTTCAAAGCCCTGACCACATCAAGGGACTCGGAATCCTCCAAGTCACGTGTAGCCACAGGCACGACAATAGGTTGGTTCATATGAAAGGATGAGACCATCTTAGGTAGGAATTGAGGACGGGTCCACAATTCCGCTTTATCCATATGGAAAACCAGATAGGGGCTTTTATGTGATAAAAGCCGCTAATTCCGAAACTCGCCTAGCCGAAGCCAAGGCTAACAACATGACCACCTTCCAAGTGAGATATTTCAACTGCACTGTTCTAAGTGGTTCAAACCAATGTGACTTAAGGAAACTTAACACCACGTTAAGGTCCCAAGGCGCCACCGGAGGTACAAAAGGAGGCTGAATATGCAGTACTCCCTTCACAAAAGTCTGTACTTCAGGTAGAGAGGCCAATTCCTTTTGAAAGAAAATTGATAAGGCCGAAATCTGAACTTTAATGGAGCCTAATTTTAGGCCCAAATTCACTCCAGTTTGTAGGAAGTGAAGAAAACGGCCTAGATGGAATTCTTCCGTAGGAGCATTCCTGGCCTCACACCAAGAAACATATTTTCGCCATATTCGGTGATAATGTTTAGATGTCACGTCCTTCCTAGCCTTTATTAGCGTAGGAATGACCTCATCCGGAATACTTTTTTCCGCTAGGATCTGGGGCTCAACCGCCATGCCGTCAAACGCAGCCGCGGTAAGTCTTGGAACAGACAGGGACCCTGTTGCAACAGGTCTTGTCTTAGAGGAAGAGGCCACAGATCTTCTGTGAGCATTTCCTGCAGATCCGGATACCAGGTCCTTCATGGCCAATTCGGAACAATGAGTATTGTTCTCACTCCTCTTTTTCTTATTATTCTCAACACCTTGGGTATGAGAGGAAGAGGAGGAAATACATAGACCGACTGGAACACCCACGGTGTCACTAGGGCGTCCACAGCTACTGCCTGAGGATCTCTTGACCTGGCGCAATACCTTTGTAGCTTTTTGTTGAGACTGGACGCCATCATGTCTATTTGGGGCAGTCCCCACCGACTTTCAATCTGTGCAAAGACTTCCTGAAGAAGTCCCCACTCTCCCGGATGCAGATCGTGTCTGCTGAGGAAGTCTGCTTCCCAGTTGTCCACTCCCGGAATGAACACTGCTGACAGTGCGCTAACATGATTCTCCGCCCAGCGAAGAATTCTGGTGGCTTCCGCCATCGCCACTCTGCTCCTTGTGCCGCCCTGGCGGTTTACATGAGCTACTGCGGTGACGATGTCTGACTGGATCAGAACTGGTCGGTCACGAGGTAAAATCTCCGCTTGACGTAGGGCGTTGTATATGGCCCTTAGTTCCAGGATGTTGATGTGAAGACAAGTCTCTTGACTTGACCAAAGGCCTTGGAAATTTCTTCCCTGTGTGACTGCTCCCCAACCTCGGAGACTCGCGTCCGTGGTCACCAGGATCCAATCCTGAATGCCGAACCTGCGGCCCTCTAGAAGGTGAGCACTCTGCAGCCACCACAGGAGAGATACCCTGTCCCTGTGGGACAGGGTGAACCGCTGATGCATTTGCAGATGTGACCCGGACCATTTGTCCAATAGGTGGTCCCATTGGAAAGTCCTTGCATGTAACCTGCCGAAGGGAATGGCTTCGTACGTCGCCACCATTTTTCCCAGGACTTGAGTGCAATGATGTACTGACACTTGTTTTGGCTTCAACAGGTTCTTGACTAGAGTCATGAGTTCCTGCGCTTTTTCTATCGGAAGAAAAACCCTTTTCTGGTCTGTGTCCAGAATCATGCCCAAGAAGGGCAGACGAGTCGTAGGATTCAGCTGCGACTTTGGAATATTGAGAATCCAGCCGTGTCGCTGTAACACCTTCAGTGAAAGTGATACGCTGTTCAGCAACTTCTCCCGTGATCTCGCTTTTATGAGGAGATCGTCCAAGTACGGGATAATTGTGACACCCTGTTTGCGCAGGAGCACCATCATTTCCGCCATTACCTTGGTGAAAATTCTCGGGGCCATGGAAAGCCCAAACGGCAACGTCTGAAATTGGTAATGACAATCCTGTACCGCAAATCTCAGGTACGCCTGATGAGGAGGATATATGGGAACATGCAGGTATGCATTTTTTATGTCCAGAGATACCATAAAATCCCCCCCTTCCAGGCTGGCGATGACCGCTCTGAGCGATTCCATTTTGACTTTGAACCGTTTTAAGTAAAGGTTCAGGGATTTTAAATTCAAAATGGGTCTGACCGAACCGTCCGGTTTCGGGACCACAAACAGAGTTGAGTAGTACCCCTTCCCTCTTTGAAGCAGGGGAACCTCGACCACCACTTGTTGAAGACACAATCTGTGAATCGCATGTAACACTATCTCCCTTTCCAGGGAAGAAGTCGGTAGTGCCGATTTGAAAAACCGGCGAGGAGGCACCTCTTCGAATTCCAGCTTGTATCCCTGGGAAACAATTTCTATTGCCCAGGGATCCACCTGTGAGTGAACCCAGATGTGGCTGAAAAGTCGAAGACGTGCCCCCACTGGAGCGGACTCCCTCAGGGGAGCCCCAGCGTCATGCGGTGGATTTTGCAGAGGCCGGGGAGGACTTCTGTTCCTGGGAACTAGCTGTGTTGTGCAGCTTTTTCCCCCTACCCTTACCTCTGGCAAGAAAGGACGATCCACGTACTCTTTTGCTTTTATTTGAACGAAAGGACTGCATTTGATAATGAGGCGCTTTCTTAGATTGTGAGGGTATATAAGGCAAAAAATTTGATTTACCTTCCGTAGCTGTGGAGACGAGGTCCGAGAGGCCCTCTCCAAACAATTCCTCACCCTTGTAAGGCAAAAACTCCATATGTCTCTTTGAGTCGGCATCACCTGTCCACTGTCGGGTCCATAAGACTCGCCTAGCAGAAATAGACATAGCGTTTATTCTGGAACCCAGTAAACTAATGTCTCTTTGAGCATCCCTCATATATAAGACAGCATCTTTTATATGCCCTAGGGTCATTAAAATGGTATCCTTATCAAGGGTCTCAATATCCGCTGATATGGACTCTGTCCATGCTGCTACAGCACTACAAACCCAGGCCGACGCAATTGCCGGTCTGAGTAACGTACCAGAATGTGTGTAAATGGACTTCAAGGTAACCTCCTGCTTGCAGTCAGCAGGATCCTTGAGGGTAGCCGTATCTTGGGATGGAAGCGCTATCTTTTTTGATATGCGTGTTAAAGCCTGGTCTACCCTAGGGGAGGATTCCCACCGTATTCTGTCCTTTGGCGGGAAAGGATACGCTATAAGAATCCTTTTGGGAATTTGCAGTTTTTTGTCTGGAGTTTCCCACGCTTTTTCGCATAATTCGTTCAGCTCATGTGAGGAGGGAAAGGTGACCTCAGGTTTCTTTCCCTTATACATGTGTACCCTCGTGTCAGGGACAGGGGGTTACTCTGTGATATGCAAAACATCTTTTATTGCAATAATCATATATCGAATACATTTAGCCACTTTTGGCTGTAATTTTGCATCATCGTAGTCGACACTGGAGTCTGAATCCGTGTCGGTATCTGTGTCTACTATTTGGGATAGTGGGCGCTTCTGAGACCCCGAAGGTCCCGGCGACATTGGGACAGACATGGGTTGACTCCCTGACTGTACCCTAGCTTCAGCCTTGTCTAATCTTTTGTGCAATAAATTAACATTAGCACTTAAAACATTCCCATATATCCATCCAGTCAGGTGTCGGCACTGCCGAAGGAGACCTTACATTCATACACTCCCCCTCCTCCTTAGGTGAGCCTTCAACCTCAGACATGTTGACACACACGTACCGACACACCACACACACACAGGGAAGCTCTTTTCTGAAGACAGGTTCCCCACCAGGCCCTTTGGATAGACAAAGAGAGAGTATGCCAGCACACACCCCAGCGCTATATGACCCAGGAAAAAACACAGAATGTTTACCCAGTAGCGCTTTTCAAGTATGTATATACGCCAATTATGTGCCCGCCCCCCCCTCTACTTCAAAACCCTCTTTCACCGTGGTATCAAGCAGGGGAGAGCCCGGGGAGCTTTCTCTCAGCGGTGCTGTGGAGAAAAATGGCGCTGGTGAGTGCTGAGGGAGAAGCCCCGCCCCCTCGGCGGCGGGCTTCTGTCCCGCTCAAAATTGTTAAAAACATGGCGGGGGCTCTTTATATACATGTACAGTGCCCAGCTGTACATGTATATATGTACATTTGCCACAGGAGAGGTTTATATTGCTGCCCAGGACGCCCCCCCCCTGCGCCCTGCACCCTTACAGTGACCGATGTGTGTGAGGTGAATGGGAGCAATGGCGCACAGCTTCACTGCTGTGCGTTACCTCTATGAAGATCATGCTGTCTTCTGCCGCCTCTGAAGCCTTTTCCTCTCATACTCACCCGGCTTCTATCTTCCGGCTCTGCGAGGAGGACGGCGGCGTGGCTCTGGGACGGACGGCGAGGGTGAGACCTGCGTACCGATCCCTCTGGAGTTAATGGTGTCCAGTAGCCTAAGAAACAGAGCCCTGAAACTCAGAGAAGTGGGTCTGTTTTTCTCTCCTCAGTCCCTCAATGCAGGGAGTCTGTTGCCAGCAGGCTCCCTGAACATAAAAAACCTAACTAAAATACTTTCTTTACAGGAAACTCAGGAGAGCTCCCTGAAATGCACCCAGTCTCTACTGGGCACAGTATCAAACTGAGGTCTGGAGGAGGGGCATAGAGGGAGGTCTTTCTTAAAGTGCCCATGTCTCCTGCGGAGCCCGTCTATCCCCATGGTCCTTACGGAGTCCCAGCATGGTCCTTACGGAGTCCCAGCATCCTCTAGGACGTTAGAGAAAAGTTCTAAGATGAAAGTGTTTGTTTTTGTTATGCACAATTCAGAATCACCCCCATTAAAAAAAGAAAAAGCTTTGAAAAAATAATACATTGAATAAATGACCATACAGAGAAAATATTTGTCTTTAAAGATAACCGGTCACTTTTCCACAGAGAACACAGAATATAGCACTTGCAGTATGCAGATGTCCTGCATCTGTTTGAGTGTCCAGCACTATCATCTGCATGCAGAGGGTATTTCCCTCCTATTTCTTCCTTCCTCATTTGGCAAATAGACTGAGCAGTTTGGTTGTTTGAGAAAAATGCCTGAAGCCAACCAAACATCTAACCCCAAATCAGACTGTAAGCTTTTATAAAGCAAATTAATACTTTCAGCCAATGACCACAATCTGCACGTGTGTGTCTTCAACACCTCACAGGACTCAGGCTTCCTCAGCACTAATACTGAGCACTGGGTATGCTTAGTAAAGCAAACTTTACTCATGTCAGACTCTACCATATAAACCGTAAGGATCCACATATACTCTTTTTCATTTGTAAATATACATACACATATACATGTGTATGTGAGAAAACAGCCATTCCGCATGTAAGAGACCCAGAGCAACATGCACTTGTTATGGATGTCCTCAGAATTTTGACAAGACCTGGGGTAGATGTATAAACTGTGTTTATAAACTTCATGAACTAGGCTCATATTGTGGGGACAGGTAAAAGGGCAAGAAAAATGGAACACAAGTCCGGAAGAATCTTTTTTGTTTTTTTAACATTTGGGTGCACAGTCACCAATGCGAACTAAGGAACCAAAGATAACAGATTAATACTCTGCTTTTAATGTATTCAACACGTTGCATACAACACTTGTTCTACTTTTCCTGCATACCCAAGTCAGACTGGAGCTGCTTATTCTTCATTTCCAGTTTCTGACACCTTGGTTCTACCTCCTGTAATTTATCCCTCACTTCCTGTCCTTCTCTGTACACAGTCTGGCAGTGCAGCTGTAGCTCCTGTACCTGTAATGCATTCACAGATAGAAATAGGTGTTATTACTGACTGTGTATATCTTACGGATCTAGGATAATAAAACAGCATATACTGCTTACATGTTTTCTCTCCTTTTCAATAGCTTTTGTCAGGTCCTGCAACATAAGCAACAGAACATCCCGCTCCTTCTCAAGCACGGCCCGCAGATCAGCGTCTTGTGATAGCTTCTCTTGTAACTGGGGAGGACGTCATTATTTATTAACAGTAAAATATATAACGCACACATATTATGCAGAGCTTTATAGAGAAAACAATCCAAAACCACACACTCCTGGCGCTGTGATTGATTACAGATAGATGCTGCAATCCCCAAGGGTTTTTGGTTTTAACCCTTTATATAGTAACCAAGAAAAAACGAAAACAGGAACTGCACAATCTATTCTGTTGTGGATATTTAATCTCACATAAAATTTAATCTTTACATACACACATACATATAATACTTGATACCGGCCAGCATCACATAAAATGTTAATACAAAAAAAACAATTAATAGATAATTATGCTCAATAATATCTAATAATATTTAACTCCAAAATATATTACTTTCATTCTGAGTCGCTCAAGACCACATTTAGCACCTCTGTTCTGAATATGCTGTTTATATTTCCCTTCTATATATATAAACATGCAATGTTAGTGAGGTTACTGCAGTTAGTAAAACCAATCAAGCAAGGATAGATTGTCCAACGTTGATAATTAGTAGCAAAAAGACATGCAAAAAGTCTTATTCCAGATGTTAATAATTCAGCATAGCATGCATTGATAAGGATCATTATTGCCAGATGAACCTTCTTTTCACATTAATAGGGTCTACAAAACGTCACACACGTCCATCAATTAGAAGCACTTTCCATAATATAAAGGCTCCTGCTGTTTAGCCAAGCAGATCATGCGTGATTTTAGCCTCTGGATCTTTAGATTGGATACATTAGTACAGTCAGGTCTTAATGATATGGTGGAACTTAATGGGGTGTAGATGGGGATAATACCGTATCAAGGGGTATATATGTAGGATTCTCGTGGCTCTATATGTAAATGTTAAAAATGTGTAAGAATAATTTATAACTATTAGTTGTTCTCTATCAAGAGGGGGGTAATTGATAAGAATAAATATATATGAAATTGATGATATAGGTGGCTAAATGCCGAGTATAGATAAGTATAAATTAGAGTATACATATATCCAGTAGAGATGGTTTGGAATTCACAAAAATAGGATATCATTTTTAACCACTAGATGGCGGTAGTAGGTAGTTTGTGGGAATATTGAGCGATGCCAATGATGAGTAAGATATATAAATATGTATTAGAATACTGTTGTGTATTTATATTATTTTAATGAATCTAATAATTATCCATAGGCTCCAAATAGAGTAGAATATATAAGCGAAATCATACTAATAAACATACAGTGTATATACAAAACAGAATTGAGTACAAAAACGGAGACGTCTATATGCTGAAATCTATAATCAAAATGAGGCTTGACCCGCAGTAGTTCTGCGCATGCACGATTGGCGCGATTGCGTATTTAAACCAGATGAATGAAAGTGGGAGTATTAGACACTGAGGAAGCCGCTGACGTAATTATAGGCGGGGAAATGTGTCTGTCATCACTTCCACATACAGGATCCAGCAGCAAAAGATATCAGCGAGCCGGCCGCAGGAGTGACAGCTCCATCGTTGGCTGGGAGAGAAAAAGTGCGCCTTTGAAAAATACCCGGAGGCTCCAGAGAAGGCTGATCCAGCCAGGAGGGGTTGTTCAAAGACACCATACAGGCACAGTATAATATATTTTGGACTATATGAATGACACAAACTGTTATATAAGAGGCTAAAATCACGCATGATCTGCTTGGCTAAACAGCAGGAGCCTTTATATTATGGAAAGTGCTTCTAATTGATGGACGTTTGTGACGTTTTGTAGTCCCTATTAATGTGAAAAGAAGGTTCATCTGGCAATAAGGATCCCTATCAATGCATGCTATGCTGAATTATTAACATCTGGAATAAGAGACTTTTTGCATGTCTTTTTGCTACTAATTATCAACGTTGGACAATCTATCCTTGCTTGATTGGTTTTACTAACTGCAGTAACCTCACTAACATTGCATGTTTATATATATAGAAGGGAAATATAAACAGCATATTCAGAACAGAGGTGCTAAATGTGGTCTTGAGCGACTCAGAACGAAAGTAATATATTTTGGAGTTGAATATTATTAGATATTATTGAGCATAATTATCTATTAATTGGTTTTATGTATTAACATTGTATGTGATGCTGGCCGGTATCAAGTATTATATGTATGTGTGTATGTAAAGATTACATTTTATGTGAGATTAAATATCCACAACAGAATAGATTGCGCAGTTCCTGTATTCGTTTTTTCTTTATAGAGAAAAGGTAGTCATTAGTTAGTCCATATTCCCTATTACATGGGCATACATATAAACTAGGCTTCATTTGTTGTCAGAATCCTAGCAACCTACCAGTACGTTTTTGGAATGTGGGAAGAAACCATGCAGGGAGAATATAGAAACTGTACACACTATAAGCACATACAAGAGCCCTTGAAAAAGGTGCATGTACCACACCGCAGTGCCATTGTGCCACTGTATCACTTCAGGATGACTTTTTTTTTTTTTTTATCACGACGCCCTAGAGTTTCAGAATCACGGCACCCATAGTCCAAAAGAATCTTACTGGGAAATTTTGAAAAAAAGATATTAAATCAAGGTAATCATGCTTCTAAATTATGTAATCCTTAGGGTCAGTTGTGTGATGAGGGACAGGATTCGCTTCTGTTTGTCCTAATATTTTATAATTGGCAGCAACCAGCACTGGTTTTGCTTATTACATTGACCATGAATAAATGTATTTGATCGTGGACCCCCAATACAAGGCACCCCTCCAATTCCCCTGAGGCACACCAGGGTGCCACGGCACACAGTTTGGGAACCACTGCCCTAATACAATGTGTTGTCTATACAATGCCATGTGTTATTTGGATTTCTACATTATGCATTGTATTCCATAGGCGTATTGATGTTCTGCCTTCTTGTTTTTTACATGGTAATTGATTATATGGCATGCACTCTTCAATTAGATCCTAAAGTTATGCTGCCTTCATTTACAAGCATCTGTTTACATATACACAGGATGGCCATAATTAAATGTCCCCTATTCAAAGCAGTCAGTACCTTTCATCTAACAACTAGAATATCAACAAATTTGGTAGGGAGATTAATTGGGACATGCAAAGCAGGATTCCACAAAAAGAAAATTCAGTGCAAAAAGTCACCAATGGTGCTGTACAATGTGAAAATGGACACATAAATAACAAGACTAAACTGTAATGAATGATTACCTTTATTATGTTACACTAAAGAGAACAACAACATTTGGATATCAGATTTTTGAATATGTCAGACTCAGCATGTATTTGTTATAGCAATCTGATGCAGAACTGTCAGGTGTCCTGTGCTTGTGAGAGGCTGGTGCAACTTGGTTTGCTATGTGTTTTGTCTAGGTAGTCCAAACGTCATCAGGGAAGAGGAGCTCTTTGAATTATGCACATTACAATTACAATTTTGAATTGTTTTATTGAATGTACGTATGTATTTATGATATTGTTTGTGCTCTACAAGGGAAGGTGCACCTGTAGGTATAATTAATGAAAGACCAAATAGGTTAATAATTTGCTGGATTAATCTGACTGCTATTTATATGTGAAGTAAATGTTGTCCTTTCTGTAAGATTACAAAGTGAAAATTGCGAGAAAATTGAGACATATTTTGAGTGCGACTGATAATGATGCCTTTGCTCTCTGATAGTTCAATGTACACAAACTTTGTATCATACAAGTGTACACAAACTGTGTATAACAAAGTGTACACAAACTGTGTATAAGGTGTATAACACACATAAATGAATTTCATGATTAGACTTGGGTACCATCCCCAAGATCAGTGCCGTAACTAGACATTTTAGCGCTGTGTGCAAGAAACAGCATCGCCCCCCACCATATACAAAACAAGGCCAGTGTACGCCACAAATATAGGGACGTTGTTTCATGGGGAAGGTGCATGGCCAAAGATCTCCTTTTTACACATTACAGCAGCAGAGTCCCCCTTTTTACACATTAAGCAGGTAGAGTCCCCCTTTTTACACATTATGGCAGGCAATCCCCCTTTTTTTTACACATAAGGCAGGCCAGAGCGGTAACTAGGCCTTTGGTGCCCTGTGCCAAAGAGAGAATTGGTGCCCCCCCCCCTAATTAAAATAGGGCAGTGCGTGCCGCAGGCGTGCACCAAATATTTAGGGACGTGGCTTTATGGGGACGGGGCATCGCCATAGAATTGTACCAATTCATATTACGCCAGACAGTAGAATCCGTCTATCACATTACAATGCACATTAGCATCCGTCGGTCACATTACACCACACAGTAGCGTCCAACGGTCACATTACACCACACAGTAGCGTCCAACGGTCACATTACACCACACAGTAGCATCCAACGGTCACTTTACACCGCAACTTAGCATCCATTGATCACATTACACCGCACAGTAGCGTCCAACGATCACATTACACCACACAGTAGCATCTGTCGGTCACATTACACCACAGAGTAGCATCCGTTGGTCGCGTTACACCGCACAGTAGCTTCCGTCGGTCACATTACACTGCACAGTAGAGTCGGGTCGATCACATTACACCGTACAGTAGTGTCCGTCGGTCACATTACACAGCACAGTAGCATCCGTCAGTCACATTACATAGCGCAGCAGCGTCCGTTGTTCACATTACACCATACAGTAGCGTCCGTCGGTCACATTACACAGCACAGTAGCGTCCGTCGGTCACATTACACCGCACAGTAGCATTCATCGGTCACATTACACTGCACAGTAGCCTTCATCGGTCACATTACACCGTACAGTAATGTCCGACGGTCACATTACACCGTACAGTAGTGTCCGTCAGTCACATTACACAGTGCAGCAGCGTCCTTCAGTCACATTACAGTGCACAGCAGGGTCCGTCAGTCACATTGCGTAGCGTCCGTCGGTCACATTACACAGTGCAGCAGCATACGTCAGTCACATTACACAGCGCAGCAGCGTCCGTCTGTCACCTTATTTGTGTTACACCATAGAAAAGCCCCTTATACACATTATGCTAGCTAGGTAAAGGAGTGAGTGTGTGTATATGTGCGCAAAGAGTGTTTGTGTGTGTGTATGCAAAGAGAGAGAGAGTGTGTATTGCACTACTTACTTCAGCTGCCAGCTTCTGTTCTGTCCCCTGGAAATCCCTCTCCACACACAGCAAGACTGGCAGCGCGGGGGGACGGTGATCTGATCGCATGGGAAGCACTCTCTTACTGCCTGCTGCTGTAATCTACATACAGCAGACAGACATATGGGGGGGCGTGTCTCAAGGAGGTAAGTAGGCGGGGCTTTGGGCAGCTGGAGGAGCTGCAGCCGGGTGTGGGAAGCGGGCAGCTGCAGCGCTGGTGGTCGCGGCAAGGTAGCGTAGCGCTAATCACTAAGGGAACAACATACACACAACCATCGCGGTAATTGCGGGAGAAGGGGCCAGGCGTACCTCACCAGTCACTGCTGCCAGCGCTGCAGCTAGCGGTGGTAGTCGCGGCCCCACAGGTTCTGGCGGCGGTCCTGCGCCCACAGTGCTTTTGCGCTGTGTGCCAGGCACCGCTGGCCCATAGGTAGTTAAGCCCCTGGCCAAGATATTTCATTATGATATGCAAATATTCCAAAATACAGAAAAATTTTAGAAAATAAAAAATACTTCTGGTACCTAGCACTTCAGATATGAGACTAAACCTGTTATCCTTTTTTTATATAGGATGAGAACTTTCTGAAACTTGTTAGTTCTCTTATGGATTACAGAAACAACTTATTATCAGCAACCAGTTTCTCAGAACAATTCATTAATAAAACTTCAATATAAAATAAGAAATTTGCAAGATAGTTTTAATTATAACAGAGCATTTTATCTTCTTTTTCTAATTCTGATATCAAATCTGATACTAATGGTGCACCGGTCTCCACAAATATTGATATTCCTTGGTACAAAGCATATAAAGTGTGCAAACGAACAAAAAACTGTTTTGAATGAGAACAGAACACTTGCATTATACATAACAGTCCTTTCCTCACTGAAATCATGATGCCAAAATCTACAAATAAACAATATACAGAGACAACACCTAATAGTGTAATGAACTGCGGCCTTCCAGCTGTTGTTGAACTACACATCCCTGCATGCCCTGCAACAGTTTTAGCATGGCCAAATAGCAAAACTGTAGCAGGGCATGCTGGTTTGTGTAGTTCAACAACAGCTAGAGGGCTAAAGGTTCACCACCCCTGGTGTACTGTGTCAGTCAAAATACTACTACGTGCAAGGATATAAAAAGTGTGTACCAACAATACTATTTTAATTACCTACCAGTAAATCCTTTTCTCGTAGTCCGTAGAGGATACTGGGATCCACATTAGTACCATGGGGTATAGATGGGTCCACTAGGAGCCTTGGGCACTTTAAGAAATCAATAGTGTGCACTGGCTCCTCCCTCTATGCCCCTCCTACCAGACTCAGTCTAGAAACTGTGCCAGAGGAGACAGACATATCCTGAGGAAGGATGTAACAGAACAGTGGTGAGATTCCGAATCAGCACACACAAACAAGGGGAAAGCCATACTAACCCACTTGAACAGGAACAGCAACAGCTGAACCAACATTACTTAACAAAGTAACAGTGCAGGAAAAACGAAGCACTGGGCGGACTACGAGAAAAGGATTTACCGGTATGTAATTAGAGAAAATAGGATTTTAAAGTCCTAGAGGATACTGGGGTCCACATGGGGATGTACCGAAGCTCCCAAACCGGGTGGGAGAGTGCAGAGGTTCCTACAGAACTGATTGACCAAACTGAAGGCCCTCAGAGGCCAAAGTATCGAACTTGTAGAACTTAGCAAACAGGTTCGAACCCGACCAAGTAGCTGCTCGGCAGAGTTGTAAAACCGAGACACCCTGGGCAGCCGCCCAAGAAGAACCCACTGACCTAGTAAAGTGGGCTTGTACTTTAGGAACCGGCAATCCTGCTGATGAATAAGCATGCTGGATAGTAAGCCTGATCCAGCGAACAATAGACTGCTTTGAAGCAGGACACCCAATTTTCTTGGGATCATAGAGAACAAACAGCGAGTCAGATTTCCTGTGACGAGCTGTCCGCTTCACGTAGATCTTCAAAGCCCTCACAACATACAAGGACTTTGAGGTAGCAGAGGTGTCAGTAAGCACCGGAACCACAATAGGTTGGTTGATATGAAATGCAGACACCACCTTAGGAAGAAATTGCTGACGAGTTCTGAGTTCAGCTCTATCTTCATGAAAAATCAAATAGGGGGTATTGTGAGATAACGCCCCCAGTTCGAACACACGCCTTGCAGAAGCTAAGGCCAATAGTGTAACGGTCTTCCACGTTAGAAACTTTACGTCAACCTCCTGTAAAGGCTCAGACCATTCCGACTGTAGGAACTGCAACACCACGTTCAGATCCCAAGGTGCCGTGGGAGGCACAAAGAGCGGTTGGATGTGCAGAACCCCCTTCAGGAACGTCTGAACCTCAGGGAGGGAAGCCAATTGTTTCTGGAAGAAAATGGGTAAGGCCGAAATCTGGACCTTCAAGGAGCACAAACGTAGGCCCACATCCACACCTGACTGTAGAAAAAGGAGAAAACGTCCCAGTTGAAATTCCACTGCAGGAAGTTTCCTGCTTTCACACCACGAGACATTTTTTCCAAATACGGTGGTAATGTTTAGACGTTACCCCTTTCCCGGCATGGATCAGAGTTGGAATAACCTTGTTCGGAATGCCTTTCCAGGCTAAAATCTGACACTCAACTTCCATGCTGTCAAACGTAGCCGCGGGAAGTCTTGATAGACAAACGGCCCCTGTTGTAGAAGATCCTCTTGCAGAGGTAGAGGCCACAGGTCCTCCAGGAGCATCTCCAGTAGATCCGCGTACCAGGGCCTTCTTGGTCAATCTGGAGCAATGAGAATTGCTTGAACCTTTTCCCTTTTTATTTGTTTGAGAATTCTTGGGATCAGTGGAAGAGGTGGAAACACGTAAACCATTTGGTAGACGCATGGAGTCTTTGTCTACCACCACTGCTTGCGGGTCCTTCGACCTGGAACAATACCGCTTTAGCGTCTTGTTAAGACGAGAGGCCATCATGTCTATCGGTGGAATTCCCCACCCACGTGTTAAGGACTTGAACACCTTTGGGTGAAGGCCCCAACACTCCCGGGTGGAGGTCGTGTCTGCTGAGGAAGTCCACTTCCCAGTTGTCTACGTCCGGAATGAAGATTGCAGACAGCGCCACCAAGTGTCTTTCTGCCCAGAGGAGAATTCTTGTTACCTCTGACATTGCTGCTCTGCTCTTCGTTCCGCCCTGTCGGTTTATGTACGTTACTGAAGTCACATTGTCCGACTGAAGGAAGGTACGTAGACTTACCCGCCGTAGCCTTGGATACCCACTTATCCAGTTCATCTCCAAAAAAAGGCCTCACCTGTGAATGGTAGGTTTTCCACGCCTTTCCTGGAATCCGCAGTCCACTGGAATAGTCACAAGCTCTTGTGTGCTGACACTGCCATGGCAGTGGTGCGTGCGTTGAGCAAACCAATTTCCTTTATGGCCTCCACCATAAAGTTAGCAGAGTCTTAAATATGCTGCAGGAGTAAAACTATCTCCCCCCTGGGTAGGGTATCCAATTCGTCAATTAGGTTACTTGACCACTTTGCAATGGCTTTAGTGATCCGTGCGCAAGCAATAGTGGGACTCTGGGCCACCCCAGCAGCAGTGTATAACGATTTGAGAGTGTTCTCAATCTTGCGGTCAGCTGTGTCCTTTAAGGATGCTGCCCCAGGAACAGGTAAGACTATCTTACGTGACAACCTAGATACTGATGCGTCCTCAATCGGCGGGTTTTCCCATTTCTATCTTCCAGAGGAAAGGGAAAGGATGTAATTAATCTTTTAGGGTTCTGAAATTTTTTGTCAGGGTTAGCCCAAGTTTCTTCAAACTGGGCCATTAGTTCCTTTGATTCAGGAAAAGTAGCTGAGGATTTTTTTTTTACATTAAAATAAGATTCCTCCTCTATCTCCGCCGTCTTGTCAGGAATGTGCAGGACATTTCTGATAGCCTCTATCAGGGCCTGTATTGCTTGTGACAGGGCCGCATCCCCCCCACTCGCATCCACTTCACCCTCCTCTGGATCTGATGTATCGTCATCAGTATCATCCTGCATGAGCTGCGCCAGAGTACGCTTTTGTGGGCAAATGGTGGGGGTTTAAGACGCTGGTATGGGAACTGAATCTCTATTCATCAGGTCATCCATAGACTGTCTTAAGAATTGCGTCTCTTTCTCATTATGGGATAATTTAGTAGAAATATTAGATATCATCCGTTTAACGGAAGCTAACCATGGGGGTTCAGCCCCACTAGCCTGAGAATGTGCACTATCCTGAGTACAGGGTAGTGAGTCTCCGGGGAAGGAAACAGTCCCTGGACATGGTAACGTGAAGGGTCACACACACACCCACAGACAGAAGGTGAAAACACAGTTTAACCCACACAGAGCCCTCAGGGAGACACAGAAATTGGAGCCAGTCCCCCAGCGCCCTTGTAGCCAAGTAAAACTTAGCTGGGTCGCCACATTAAGTCCCTTAATAGGGCTTAGTATACTACAACACTCCCCCCCCCCCCCCCC
Source organism: Pseudophryne corroboree (assembly GCF_028390025.1). Classification (NCBI taxonomy): domain Eukaryota; kingdom Metazoa; phylum Chordata; class Amphibia; order Anura; family Myobatrachidae; genus Pseudophryne; species Pseudophryne corroboree. The sequence continues at coordinate 371,814,138 of NC_086447.1, read as the reverse complement.
CCCCCTTCTAAGACCCCCTGGTACCGCTGAGGAGACGTGGAGTCTTTGTGGAGGAGCTGCGCTTCCCTGTGATACCTGTCAGTGTAAGCTGCAGAGGGAAAATGGCGCTGATGAGCTGCTGGATCTGCTCATAGTGAAACCCCGCCCCCTTAATGGCGCTCGGCTTCCCGCTTTTTTATACTGGCCTGAGGTAATTTTTATGCCTAACAGAGGGTTAAAACCCTTGTTAGGTATGATAGACAGTGTGGGTATGCATTGGTGGCTCAGCGCACCCCTCACAGTGGGACACACGGCTGTGTATGTCCTCTGAGCCCCCTGGAGTGCAAGCTGCGCTCCTACCCTTGTGCCACCATTCCCGCCGGCAACCCACTAACCGGGACGCCGGCGCTGTACTCACCACTCTTCTATCTTCCGGCTCTGTTAGGAGTGGCGGCGTGCTGCGGGAGGGTACGCTCGCCGTGTTGGGGCTTGCGAATGACTCCCTCAGGAGCTCAGTGTCCTGTTAGCGGAGAAATGGGACCATTACCTCTTTAGGAAGTTGGGCCGTTCTCCCAACTAAGTCCCACAAAGCAGGCAGTCTGGTGCCAATCAGTCCTGCCTGAAAACAACAAACAGAAAATAAATGCAGCAAACTCTTCAGGAGCTTCCCTAAGCGTGACCGGCTCCTCCGGGCACATTTTCTAAACTGAGTCTGGTAGGAGGGGCATAGAGGGAGGAGCCAGTGCACACTATTGATTTCTTAAATTGCCCAAGGCTCCTAGTGGACCTGTCTATACCCCATGGTACTAATGTGGACCCCAGTATCCTCTAGGACGTAAGAGAAAATAAAACATTTATTAAGTTTTTCAGAATCCTCCTAGTACTGTACACACAACTATATCCACCATTCACTACTGTGTTCTGTCTCCAGTTCTTTAGCAAAAGCTTAATCTATTTTACAATCCAAGGATTTTCAGTCCCTGAATTAATTTATTGTGGCAAGAACCTAATCAAATACTAACTGTATCAACTACCTTACTGAATCTTAAAGATAAAAAATAAAACACTGAGGGGCTGATCTTACTTGAGAACAAAGCAAAAACGGTAAGTAACTGTGCTCCTTGGTAAAACCATGCTGCACTGCAGGTGGGGCAGATGTAACGTGTGCAGAAAGAGTTAAGGTGTGTACACACAGTGAGATTTTTTCTTACGATTATGACTATATAGTCAAAATCGTAAGGAAAGTTAGTGCAGATCGCAAGGTGAAAGTCACCTTGCGATCCAGATGCAATGCCGATGCACGGTCGGCATCGCAAGCCTAGATAGACTGTGCATCTCGTAGAAAAGATAGTCAAAATTTACACTTAGCAAAAATCGGAAAAAGCCAGTATCGAAAACACAGTCAGCCCGAATCTCACCGTTTGCATGGACCTTATGATTTGGGATCGGCATTTCCAAAATCAAATCTAAATTACAGTGTACAAATAAAGCTAACATTTGTGGACGACATGCAAAAACAGCCAGTATTTACCCTGCATGGAAAAAAACAAACATGTATTTGCACCTCTTTCAAAACAACATTGTTTGTTCTAGATACAGAGTTACTTTGTAAATATTTGGCCTTTGTGTAGTGGAACTACACTTGTTTTTCTCCAAACACCTGGAATAACGAACGGTTGCAACACCTGTATATTACAAACGGGTGGTATACATGTGACCGCCGGTCAGCTGACCGACAGTCACATGACCTCCTCCACCAGCCCGATGGGTCACTATCCCGATGGTCGGCATGCCGACCAACAGGGACTATTTCCACTCGTGGGTGTCCACGACACCCATAGAGTGGGAATAGAACCCGTGGCGACCACAGGTCGCCAACAAGGGGCTTGCTGCACTCGCCCCTCCCCGCCGGGATCCCGGCGTCGGTATGCTGCCGGGATTCTGGCGTCAGTAAGCTGACCGGCGGTCAGGAGACCGCCGGTCAGCAGTAGTACACCCTTACAAACTATATGGACACATTGATTTATCTACAAATAATTTTAAGAGTTCAATAAACAGCTTTTCTGTAGTAAAAATAGTTAAGTCTACAGAAGAGGTGGCAATATCTTACACTTCTTGTATAAGTATCCTCGTTGAATGTTCTACACTAAATATATAGCATACAGTTAAGGCACCCATACACCTGCTTGCTATTGCTCTGATACACCTAGAACTGCCGATCGAGGGCCATCGATGATTGGCAATCCGTCGGGAAAATTCTTCATGTTAAAAATTCCTGATTTGCTGATCATAACCGTTTTCAGTAAGAGAATCAAAAATTTTAAACTTGTTGAATATTTCCAATTCCCCGACCCAGGCGTTGGGGGATCGGGAAATTGCGAAAATGCGTTGCAGATGTATGGAGGCCTTTATTTAGGCAGTCTGCAATTTTGTATCACCTTCAGTACACAGACTTCACACTCTTTCACGAATGTAGCTAAAGAAAATTTGTCACCACTTTTACTGCAGTGCAATCTTACCTTTTGTTTGCACTATAAAATGATTATTGAGGTTATGGAGGGTTTTCCAATTTTCAGCGGATCGAAACGGCTCAATATCGTGAATTTTGACCAATGGTCATTATCGTGGTATCCAATTAGGGTCCATTTCTATCGCCTGAAAACGTACCTGCGATCGTGTGAAAACACATGGGATCGGGGATAAGTCCCGGATCCCATGTGTTATCGCGGCTCAGGCAGCCACTTATCACAGATTATGCACCCATAGTTGGAATTAAATCAGCTTTATATGGCAACAGCACATTACCCTAAAGATGTTTGCATTAAAATGCTCTAAAGTTGTAAAGGTATAATATTAATAAATAGGTTTAAGTAACCCCACTTATAAATACAAACACCAAATATGTTATGGTTCAACATTTTACCGGACAACCATGACAGTAACTTTCTGGAATCATTACAAATAATGACTTAACAACAAATCTCATCTAACGTTGAATAAAAAAAGACATTCACAAAATATGTTCCAAAAAATTATGCTGCATTATTTTTTTTCTCTTTTTCTATATGTTTCTTTTTTCACCAAATTAGGCTGACTGCAAAGGATTTGGCATCAGTAAGCAAGGTAGCATCTCAGTTGTCATAATGTAAAGCAGGGGTGGGTTACCTCAGGCCTGCGGGCCGTATAAGGCCCGCAAAGGCACTTGATCCGGCCCGGCCAGGCTCACCTAACCGAGGGAGATGCCAGGCGCCTGCTGAGATTTTGTTACCAGTGGGCACCAGGTTCCTTCTCCTCAGCAGCAGCCGGAGGCAGGAGCTCACTCCTTGGCTCTGACTTCCGGCTCAGGCAATGTACATGTGCGGCGCTATGGGAGAGATGTCATGACGTCTCTCCGATAGTTCCGAGGAGCGGGCGGCCAGGCGGAGGGCAACGGTGCGGAAGCAGGAGCGGGGCTGGTGAGTATTGTGGTTTTTTATTTTAATATTTGTGTGTGAACGGCACTACTAGGGAGCATATCTAATGCGGCATAACTACAGGAGGCATATCTAATGGGGCATAACAACTGACTGGGGGCATATCTAATGGGGCATAACAACTGACTGGGGGCATATCTAATGGGGCATAACAACTGACTGGGGGCATATGTACTGTGGGCATATCTACTGGGGCATAACAACTGACTGGGGGCATAACTACTGACTGGGGGCATTACTACTGGGGGTATAACTACTGACTTGGGGCATAACTACAGGGAGAAGGCTCATTTTTAAGTTGATAATTTTTGTATGGCCCCTGAAGCATTTTATAATTATTCAAATAGCCCTTGGTAGATAAAAGGTTCCCCACCCCTGATGTAAAGAATTGTAACTAGCCAAGTACAAGGCAGACAAAAAAGAAGCATTAATTAAACAAGACGAACTCTGCTTTCCACCATATACAATCTAAATCCGATACAGTCATATCAAGATCAACTGGAAAGGATGGAAAATCCAGCGCAATTATGTACAGTGGTGCATATATGGCTTCATCGCATGAACTAGGAAGTTTCATATGATTATACTGGATTCAGCCATTAAGAACAATTATGATAGGCTATATAGTCAGTCAATCTGCCATGCAAAATCTTATAGCATGATAATCAGAACAAACTAACTGTATGTGTGTTAGGAGGAAAAAAAAAACTTCACAAAAATGAGGACAACTACATTATCCTGTTCTCGCCATGAATAATAGGATTTTGGTACTTACCAGGTAAATCCTTTTCTTTGAATCCATAGGGGGCACTGGAGTACTCTTGGGATATGGACTGGGCGTAGCCGGAAATGGCACATATTTAAATATTTAAATTAGTAACTGGCCATCCCCTCCATAATCCCATAGAGCCTTCAGTATTTTTACTGGGCCGAACAGGAGTGATAGAGAGGATGAACCATAGAGAATTACATATAACATTATATGAACCTATAACATTATAATATAATGGTCAACCCTAAAGTTGACACATAACGGAACTGATAACAATCAGTTGATACCATAACATCGAATGCATTGGTGATAAAGTGTTACCATAAGATCCACAGACCTTACCACAAGACAGGTAAACTGCTCTGGGTGGGCGTCCAGTGCCCCCTATGGATTCAAAGAAAAGGATTTACCTGGTAAGTACCAAAATCCTATTTTCTTTTTCATCCACTAGGGGTCACTGGAGTACTCTTGGGACGTACCAAAGTTTCCCGTTGGGTGGGAGAGCTGTTTGGCACCTGTAACACTACACGGCCAAAGCTAAATGCTGATGCCGCAAACGTAGCCAACCTGTAAAAGCGCACCAACATGCGCACTGATGGTCATGTACTGATGACCATGTAGCAGCTCGTCTACGCCGTTTCGTAGAAACTCCACGACCTGCTGCTCCTGACGTTCCCAAAGAACGTATGGAATGGTCTGACACTGATGTAGGCGGTTGAAGCCCGCTTATGACGTTCACTAGAACGTTTGGAATGGTCTGACCCTGATGTAGGCGTTGTAGCTTATTATGAAGCTAAGCCTGACGTATGACATAAGGGCTGCTTGGAAGCTTGTAAAGCCATCTTCACTACATTATAGAGAAGGGTTCACTACGGCTGGCCGGCGGTCGGGCTTCCGGCGACCAGTATCCCGGCGCCGGGAGCCCGACCGCCGGCTTACCGACAGCGTGGCGAGCGCAAATGAGCTCCTTGCGGGCTCGCTGCGCTCGCCACGCTACGGGCACGGTGGCGCGCTACACTATTTTATTCTCCCTCTATGGGGGTCGTGGACCCCCACGAGGGAAAATAAGTGTCGGTATGCCGGCTGTCGGGCTCCCGGCGCCGGTATACTGAGCGCCGGGAGCCCGACCGCCGGCATACAGAAGACCACCCATAGAGAACAATGTGTCTGTTCTACGTACAACTGTTTGGGTTACATAAACGCGTAGTGCGTGTACCACATTCAAAGTAACTTAAGTTCTCGAACATATTGATAACCGAGGAACTACATTAATTAATTGATGCGTGACATTATACGATCTTTAACTGGAACACGGAATTTGTGCGAAGTTCCGCCCTATGACCATAAAACACCAGATTGGGGCCTTGTCATGCAAGCCACCCTATGTTAAAACACGCCTTGCTGAGAGGCTAAGGCTAAGAGAAAATAAGAATTTACTTACCGATAATTCTATTTCTCATAGTCCGTAGTGGATGCTGGGGACTCCGTCAGGACCATGGGGAATAGCGGCTCCGCAGGAGACAGGGCACAAAAAGTAAGCTTTTAGGATCACATGGTGTGTACTGGCTCCTCCCCCTATGACCCTCCTCCAAGCCTCAGTTAGGTACTGTGCCCGGACGAGCGTACACAATAAGGAAGGATCTTGAATCCCGGGTAAGACTCATACCAGCCACACCAATCACACCGTACAACTTGTGATTTGAACCCAGTTAACAGTATGATAACAACGAAGAAGCCTCTGAAAAGATGGCTCACAACAATAATAACCCGATTTTTGTAACAATAACTATGTACAAGTATTGCAGACAATCCGCACTTGGGATGGGCGCCCAGCATCCACTACGGACTATGAGAAATAGAATTATCGGTAAGTAAATTCTTATTTTCTCTAACGTCCTAGTGGATGCTGGGGACTCCGTCAGGACCATGGGGATTATACCAAAGCTCCCAAACGGGCGGGAGAGTGCGGATGACTCTGCAGCACCGAATGAGAGAACTCCAGGTCCTCCTTAGCCAGAGTATCAAATTTGTAAAATTTTACAAACGTGTTCTCCCCTGACCACGTAGCTGCTCGGCAAAGTTGTAATGCCGAGACCCCTCGGGCAGCCGCCCAAGATGAGCCCACCTTCCTTGTGGAGTGGGCATTTACAGATTTAGGCTGTGGCAGGCCTGCCACAGAATGTGCAAGTTGGATTGTGCTACAGATCCAACGAGCAATCGTCTGCTTAGACGCAGGAGCACCCATCTTGTTGGGTGCATACAGGATAAACAGCGAGTCAGATTTTCTGACTCCAGCCGTCCTTGAAATATATATTTTCAATGCTCTGACAACGTCCAGCAACTTGGAGTCCTCCAAGTCGCTAGTAACCGCAGGCACCACAATAGGCTGGTTCAAGTGAAAAGCCGAAACCACCTTAGGCAGAAACTGAGGACGCGTCCGCAGTTCTGCCCTGTCCGAATGGAAAATCAGATATGGGCTTTTGTACGATAAAGCCGCCAACTCTGATACTCTCCTGGCTGAAGCCAGGGCCAGTAGCATGGTTACTTTCCATGTAAGATACTTCAAATCTACCGATTTGAGCGGCTCAAACCAATGGGATTTGAGAAAATCCAAAACTACGTTGAGATCCCACGGTGCCACTGGAGGCACAATCGGGGGCTGTATATGTAGTACACCTTTGACAAAGGTTTGTACTTCAGGCACTGAAGCCAATTCTTTCTGGAAGAAAATCGATAAGGCCGAAATTTGAACCTTAATAGACCCCAATTTGAGGCCCATAGACAATCCTGCCTGCAGGAAATGTAGGAATCGACCCAATTGAAATTCCTCCGTTGGGGCCTTCTTGGCCTCACACCACGCAACATATTTTCTCCAATGCGGTGATAATGTTGTGCGGTCACTTCCTTCCTGGCTTTAATCAAGGTAGGAATAACTTCCTCTGGAATGCCCTTTTCTTTTAGAATCCGGCGTTCAACCGCCATGCCGTCAAACGCAGTCGCGGTAAGTCTTGGAACATACAAGGTCCCTGCTGAAGCAGATCCCTTCTTAACGGTAGAGGCCACGGCTCTTCCGTGAGCATCTCTTGAAGTTCCGGGTACCAAGTTCCGTCTCGGCCAATCCGGAGCCACGAGTATTGTTCTTACTCCCCGTAGCCGTATAATTCTCAGTACCTTTGGTATGAGAGGCAGAGGAGGAAACACATACACGGACTGGTACACCCACGGTGTTACCAGAGCGTCCACAGCTATTGCCTGAGGGTCTCTTGACCTGGCGCAATATCTGTCCAGTTTCTTGTTGAGGCGGGACGCCATCATGTCCACCTTTGGTTTTTCCCAACGGTTCACAATCATGTGGAAGACTTCTGGATGAAGTCCCCGCTCTCCCGGGTGGAGGTCGTGTCTGCTGAGGAAGTCTGCTTCCCAGTTGTCCACTCCCGGAATGAACACCGCTGACAGTGCTATGACATGATTTTCCGCCCAGCGAAGAATCCTTGCAGCTTCTGTCATTGTTCTTGGTGACAGTGTTATCCGCTGATGCATGTGCAGATGCGATCCGGACCATTTGTCCAGCAGATCCCACTGAAATATTCGTGCGTGGAATCTGCCGAATGGAATTGCTTCGTAAGAAGCCACCATCTTTCCCAGGACTCTTGTGCATTGATGTACTGACACATTTCCTGGTTTTAGGAGGTTCCTGACAAGTTCGGATAACTCCCTTGCTTTCTCCTCCGGGAGAAACACCTTTTTCTGAACAGTGTCCAGAATCATTCCCAGGAACAGCAGACGTGTCGTCGGGGTCAATTGAGATTTTGGAAGATTCAGAATCCACCCGTGTTGTTGAAGCACTACTTGGGTTAGTGCTACTCCGACTTCCAGCTGTTCTCTGGACCTTGCCCTTATCAGGAGATCGTCCAAGTAAGGGATAATTAATACGCCTTTTCTTCGTAGAAGAACCATCATTTCGGCCATTACCTTGGTAAAGACCCGAGGTGCCGTGGACAAACCAAACGGCAGCGTTTGAAACTGATAATGACAGTTTTGTATCACGAACCTGAGATACCCTTGGTGTGAAGGGTAAATTGGGACATGCAGATAAGCATCTTTTATGTCCAGGGACACCATGAAGTCCCCTTCTTCCAGATTCGCTATCACTGCTCTGAGTGACTCCATCTTGAACTTGAATTTCTGTATGTACAGGTTCAAGGATTTCAGATTTAGAATAGGTCTTATCGAACCGTCCGGCTTCGGTACCACAAATAGTGTGGAATAATACCCCTTTCCCTGTTGTAGGAGGGGTACCTTGACTATCACCTGCTGAGAATACAGCTTGTGAATGGCTTCCAATACCATCGCCCTTTCTGAGGGAGACGTTGGTAAAGCAGACTTTAGGAACCGGCGAGGGGGAGACTTTTCGAATTCCAACTTGTAACCCTGAGATACTACCTGCAGGATCCAAGGGTCCACCTGTGAGCGCGCCCACTGTGTGCTGAAAATCTTTAGTCGACCCCCCACCGCCCCTGAGTCCGCTTGCACAGCCCCAGCGTCATGCTGAGGGCTTTGTAGAAGCCGGGGAGGGCTTCTGTTCGTGGGAAGTAGTTGCTTGCTGCACCCTCCTACCCCTTCCTTTGCCTCTGGGCAAATATGACTGTCCTTTTGCCCGCTTGTTCTTATAGGAACGAAAGGACTGCGGCTGAAAAGACGGTGTCTTTTTCTGTTGGGAGGTGACCTGAGGTAAAAAAGTGGATTTTCCGGCTGTTGCCGTGGCCACCAGATCCGATAGACCGACCCCAAATAATTCCTCTCCTTTATACGGCAATACTTCCATATGCCGTTTGGAATCCGCATCACCTGACCACTGTCGCGTCCATAAACTTCTTCTGGCAGATATGGACATCGCACTTACTCTCGATGCCAGAGTGCAAATATCCCTCTGAGCATCTCGCATATAAAGAAAAGCATCCTTTAATTGCTCTATAGTCAATAAAATACTGTCCCTATCCAGGGTATCAATATTTTCAGTCAGGGAATCCGACCACACCACCCCAGCACTGCACATCCAGGCTGAGGCTATTGCTGGTCGCAGTATAACACCAGTATGTGTGTATATACTCTTCAGGGTAGTTTCCAGCCTCCTATCAGCTGGATCCTTGAGGGCGGCCGTATCAGGAGACGGTAACGCCACTTGTTTTGATAAGCGTGTGAGCGCCTTATCCACCCTAGGGGGTGTTTCCCAGCGCGCCCTAACCTCTGGTGGGAAAGGGTATAATGCCAATAACTTCTTTGAAATTAGCAGTTTTCTATCGGGGTTAACCCACGCTTCATCACACACGTCATTCAATTCCTCTGATTCTGGAAAAGCTACAGGTAGTTTTTTCACACCCCACATAATACCCCCCTTTGAGGTACCTGCAGTATCAGAGATATGCAAAGCCTCCTTCATTGCCGTGATCATATAACGTGTGGCCCTATTGGAAAATACGTTTCTTTCTTCACCGTCGACACTAAATTCATCTGTGTCGGTACCTGTGTCGACTGACTGAGGTAAGGGACGTTTTACAGCCCCTGACGGTGCCTGAGACGCCTGGACAGGTACTAACTGGTTTTCCGGCCGTCTCATGTCGTCAACTGACTTTTGCAGCGTGCTAACATTATCACGTAATTCCATAATTAAAGCCATCCATTCCGGTGTCTACTCCCTAGGGGGTGACATCACCATTACCGGCAATTGCTCCGCCTCCACACCAACATCGTCCTCATACATGTCGACACACACGTACCGACACACAGCAGACACACAGGGAATGCTCTTATCGAAGACAGGACCCCACTAGCCCTTTGGGGAGACAGAGGGAGAGTTTGCCAGCACACACCAAAGCGCTATAAAAATGTATATAAACAACCCTAAAAGGTGTTGTTTCTGTTATATGCGCTTAATATATAAAAATATTGCCAAAATATGCCCCCCTTCTCTGTTTTACCCTGTTTCTGTAGTGCAGTGCAGGGGAGAGTCCTGGGAGCCTTCCTCACAGCGGAGCTGAGCAGGAAAATGGCGCTGTGTGCTGAGGAGAATAGGCCCCGCCCCCTAAAACGGCGGGCTCTTCTCCCGGAGTTTGCGATATATGGCAGGGGTTAAATACATCCATATAGCCTCAAGGGCTATATGTGATGTATTTTAGCCATAGAAAAAGGTATTATACATTGCTGCCCAGGGCGCCCCCCCCAGCGCCCTGCACCCTCAGTGACCGCTGGTGTGAAGTGTGCCGACAACAATGGCGCACAGCTGCAGTGCTGTGCGCTACCTTATGAAGACTGAAAGTCTTCTGCCGCCTGTTTCCGGACCTCTGGACCTCTTCAACTTCGGCATCTGCAAGGGGGGTCGGCGGCACGGCTCCGGGACCGGACTCCATGGCTGGGCCTGTGTTCGATCCCTCTGGAGCTAATGGTGTCCAGTAGCCTAAGAAGCAAATCCATCCTGCACGCAGGTGAGTTCACTTCTCTCCCCTAAGTCCCTCGTAGCAGTGAGCCTGTTGCCAGCAGGACTCACTGAAAATAAGAAACCTAAAAAACTTTTTCTAAGCAGCTCTTTATGAGAGCCACCTAGATTGCACCCTGCTCGGACGGGCACAAAAACCTAACTGAGGCTTGGAGGAGGGTCATAGGGGGAGGAGCCAGTACACACCATGTGATCCTAAAAGCTTACTTTTTGTGCCCTGTCTCCTGCGGAGCCGCTATTCCCCATAGTCCTGACGGAGTCCCCAGCATCCACTAGGACGTTAGAGAAAAGTGTTTACCAATTGATAAACGTAACATCCACTTGTTGTAAGAATTCAACAAATGAAGACTGTAAATAAAAACCTAAAACTAGATCACGTCCCATGGCGCTGTAGGTGGTATAAATGGAGGTCGTCTGAGGACACCGTGCAGGAAAGTGTGTACAATCGGCAAAGGAGCCAAACACCTTTGCAGGTAAATTGACATGCAGAGGCCTGCACCTTGAGTGTAGAATATAATCCTTCACCAAACCCAGTCTGTAAAAATATTAAAAGACGGGATAAATTGAAAATGATTAAGAATAAATTACCAGGTGGGCGCTCAATACCAATTGATGGACACAATAATAAAAAAAACAATTTATTACATACATTAACAACATATAACACATAAAAATAAACTAAAAAATAAATATAACACATAAAAATAAAGACCACAATGCAGTATTCATATAAAACTGAGGTTCCGGAAACCTCTATTTGGAACAATGTTCCTCAGTTTTATATGAATACTGCATTGTGGTCTTTATTTTTATGTGTTATATTTATTTTTTAGTTTATTTTTATGTGTTATATGTTGTTAATGTATGTAATAAATTGTTTTTTTTATTATTGTGTCCATCAATTGGTATTGAGCGCCCACCTGGTAATTTATTCTTAATTGTTTTGCTCTTGAGGAGGCCGGCTACCTCCTTACCAGGTGGCAGCTAATCCCAGGGTGCACACACACACAGGCCTGCCAGCGCCACCATTACCTCTACTCTCTCTTCAACTTGAAAATGATGTTGGAAACTTCTGAGCGTCACACCAACCTATAGAGGCACGCTAAACCTTGTGATAATGAGCTGCCGTACTGGCTTCCCAGCCCCTAACATGGTTTGTATACCAGATTCTGGAATGCCATCCGTTCTTAAGAGAGCGCTTTGAACAGCCACCCCGTCAAACGCTGCCGCGCTAAATCGGGGTAAAAGAACTGACCCTAGTGGGACAGGTCCGGACGTGGCGAGAGCGGTGAAGGATCGGCTGCGAGTAGTTCGCGGAGATCCGAGAATCATGGCCTCTGAGGCCAATGTGGCGCCACTAGTATGACTGTCATGGAGTCTTGTATGATCCATTTTAGTACCCGAGGAAGCAGCGTAAATGTTGTAACAGATTCACAACGCTGTACAGCCACGCGATCGTGAGAGCATCCACAGCTGCTGCCTTCGGAGCTCTTGTACTGGACACATACTGGGATGGACACATACTTGGATGTTTTTTTTTTATTTGTTTTTGCGAGATGCCAATAGATACCCCTGTGGGTAACTCCACCGCTGGACCAACATCTGGAACACTTAAGAATTCAATGCTCAGTGTCCTGGAATAAGCTGCCTTCCAGCTGTTCACTCCCAGAATGAACATCGAGCAACTTGCCGCATGGTCATGCGACTTCGATTCCGTCCTTGATCGGTGATATATGCGATCGCCGTTGTGTTGTCTGACCGCACTTGGACAGTCTGAGAACGGAGCATGTGGCCCGCTTGCCGCAGCGCGTTTGACCGAAATCTTCCGTGATTTGTGAAGTTGATCAGTTGGGACCCCAGGTCCCCAACCTCTGAGACTCGCGTTCATATTTAGAATTATCCAATTCCAGACGCCGAACATTGTCCCTGCGGTAAAATTATGTACTTGGAGCCACTAGAGTAGTGAAACTCTGGCCCTTAGAGACAACCGTACTATTTGATGAACATGTAGGAGCGTGCAAGAACTTCCAGGTGAAAATGACCTGAGTGACTCCTTGCGAAGTAGAGTGAGTCGAAAGACGTCACTCTCCTTTCCAATAGGCAAAAGGCCAAACGGATCAAGACTGTCCGTGGCTTGCGTACGAACTGTACGTGATGACGAACAGTTTGTGTGGTATGTTCAGGCAGGTAAATCCGTGTAATCACGGAATTATCCCTATGCATGAGTCCGTTGTTACGGAATGAGGCTTGATATCTCTAGGTTAACAATCTAACCGTGCTGAACGACGCTATTGTACGTTAGTAAGGGCCGTTGCATGACGAAGTTTTGAGACGGAGCTTTAATGAGCAGATCTGCAAAACACGGAACTGTTATCACTTCCAGGGATGAGCTATCACGATAGCCATTACTTGTGACAACCCTAGACGCCATACGAAGCCAAAACGTTAGCGCTTGAAAGCGAGAATGGTTTTTACTGCAAACTTAAGTAGGCCTGATGCGTCTAAGTACTTATTCTTGTTGAAATCCAGAATCACTGTGGATTTCAACCTGTAGTCACCAACTGCAGGTATTCATGAATGTGTAGTAAGCGACGCCCTGATTGACCTGAAGGGTCAGTATCGGACTGACAGATTCAGCCAGCTTTGGAACTACCCCAAACTGGAATAATGACCGTGACTCTGTTGTTGACTGCAGTCAAAGTGCTCAATCTACTAGAGCTTGTATGGCGGTGTGCAGAACCGCGATTTTATCTTCTGACCCAGGCAGACCCGTCTTGCAAATTGCAATGGTGGAAAGCAATCAACCTTTGTCTGGTAAACTGCGAACCCAAAATTGCGGATCCCCCAACTGTGGATGCCCACAACTGACGATCGGCGATGGCCTGGAAACTCATTCTAGCCCTGGCTTTTCAGTGGCTTAGCTGTAAACGCCACTGAAACCCTGGTTAAAGATGCCTGGAAGTAGGTAGCAGCACTTTAACCGTATATTGACGACAATCAGTCAATTAGAGGTTAACGAAAACCACGTTCACTGCCACCTGACCCGCCTGTGGCTGTTTCTGTAGCACGGGCCCGAAAGGACCGAGATGTAAAGACTATATCCTGAGTATATTTATTCAGGAATTTGTCCAAGACAGGACGAAACCTGTGGGCAGCGTAAGGTAATGTTTCTATTCTCGTTTAGAAACGGACACCGTCCTGTTAAGCACGTAGCGAAAAAGCACGTCGTGCCGCACTAGTGAAACTGAAAAGCGAGAACTAAACTGGCTGACGTCCACAGAAACTGTACCTAGATATTGAGCAGATTCACAAGTGTGATCAGCGAGAAGCGTAAGGTGTTCTTCTTGTAGGGCAAACGTGAACTGTTTTGCCATGCAACCACTGCCCTGTTAAGCCGAAACCGGGCCCAAACCAGGTTAAACAACACCCCTACTGCTGTATACTGTAGGACACACTGCAACGGGTATCTCTGAAACTGTCAAATTATAAAACAATAATAACAATTGTTCACAGTCAGTATATACGCCAGCCTCCCCCAACGAGGAATGGCAATAGTGCGTATGTGCAGTCTTATTTGTCCGACGGACTCTGCAGCAAAGCTGCTATGTCTTAGGGTGTGTACACACGGTGAGATTTTTTCTTGAGATTTTGACTATATAGTCAAAATCGCAAGAAAAGTTAGTGCAAATCGCAAGGTGAAAGTCACCTTGCGATCCCGATGCGCGGCCTCGCCAGGTCGGCATCGCAAGAAAAGATAGACTGTGCAGGCAAGTCAATCCTTGCTAGATCGGTGTACTATCTAGTTCATCCCACATGTCAATGACATCTCACATAAGCCAAAATCTCACATAAGCCAAAATCGTAAGCACACATAGTCCATATCTTAAGAAAAGTTAGTCAAAATCTGTCCTATCTGGGCTCCGGGGAGTTCAAGGGAAATCGCAAGTAAAAATCGAACATAGCAAGGATCTCACCGTGTGTACACACCCTAAGACTTACTCCTTATGTACACGGACAAGCAAGTACAGAAGGATAGACCAGTACCGTGACTTATTACCACGTAAATAAAGTGTGTATAAATCTACATTACAGCACACGTGTTCATCTTGTGCTGTACAAAACCAAGAAAATAAAATTCCTAACACCCCGGCTCCTCTAGAGGCCGAGTGTTGTAGGGCAGCAACTTCCTGGGAAGAACCAGGAAGTAATGTTAAAATGGTGTCCGGCCATGTGCTTGCTTATTGCAAGATTGCCGATACACCAAGTTCCATATATATATATATATATATATATATATATTTAACCATGAACATATAGATATATATTAATACATGTATATGCAGATACATATCTGTATACCATCAGTGTGTAAACACACAAATACATATACATATATATATCATATATATACATACACAGATACACACCGACAGGTATATTGTATAAGTAACAGAGACTCTGATATTGGCCACAGGCTTAAAATCCTGATTATTTTGCTGCCTAAACGCAGCTTAGTTATTGGGGCCTCCCTGCAGGTTTCCTCCCCCCTCTCTCTCCTGCAGAAGAGTATTATTTGCAGGTGCAGCCTTTATTCTGGCTGCCGACTTCCCCCACTTTCTTCTTTTACTGCTCCCCCCCCCCCCCCCCCCCGTTGTTCAGCAGACGGGAGACGGGGAGTGCGAGTCTTACCGCGGCCGTGTGAAGGACTGCACGCCGGAGATTGGTGAGCGGCCGCCAGTGCGGGCCGCGGCAGCAGCTGAGGTCATCTCGGCCGCTCACCCCACCAGAGCCGTAGGGAGGAGGACGGATTGCGCGGACGCCGGAGAGAGGCGAGCGTTCCGGCGGTAGTGGCGGGAACTGCTCGCTAGTTACTGCAAGCGCCCCGCGGCGCCGGGTGCTGACAATGAAGGGATCCGGGGAAGGTCGAGCGGCCCTGCGGAAGTGCCGGGGTTCGCTCGCTGGCTCCCTCTGCAAACCCAGTGGAGCATTATAGTGGCAGCAAGGTGTATCTAGTGGCAGGCAGCAGGGGAACGTTTACAGTTATAGTATATAAACACATACAGTCCCCCCATACTGGGCGGCAGCGTGAGCTGACCGCCCGCAATAGACAGAAAAAGTAAGTAAGTGAGCGGCGGCAGTGAGAGCTGCCTACCGCTCAGTACCTGCACCACCTGCGGAGGCCATGACGGGACTTTCCTGTAAGCGCCGTCCTGCGTCCTTGTGCAGCCCGTGGCTGCAATCAGCTGCGCTGATTTTGGTCAATGGCGGGGCCCTTTGTATGAGCGCCGGCAGACCATCTGCTGCTAATGCAGCACCAATGATCCCTAATCCGAACTTCTCTGATAAGTTGGGAAGGGATCAGGTAGAAAAAAACAAATATAATCTTGCTTGAAGAATCGCAGGACATTCAGTCCACAGTACCTTCCGCTAGAGGCACAGAAAAATACTGAAGGCTCTATGGGATTATGGAGGGGATGGCCAGTTACTAATTTAAATATTTAAATATGTGCCATTTCCGGCTACGCCCAGTCCATATACCAAGAGTACTCCAGTGACCCCTAGTGGATGAAAAAGAAATTAAGATACAGAACATGGTTTGTGGTGGATGCAATAGTTGTAGATGTGGGTGTAGTACTGCTGACCGGCGGTCTCCTGACCGCCGGTCAGCTTACCGACGCCGGGATCCCGGCGGGGAGGGGTGAGTGCAGCAAGCCCCTTGCGGGCTCGGTGGCGACCTGCGGTCGCCACGGGTTCTATTCCCACTCTATGGGTGTCGTGGACACCCACGAGTGGAAATAGTCCCTGTTGGTCGGCATGCCGACCATCGGCATAGTGACCCGTCGGGCTGGTGGAGGAGGTCATGTGACTGTCGGTCAGCTGACCGGCGGTCACATGAATACCACCCGTAGATGTTGGCTGCAGCTATTCAATCACAAAACAAAAGTGGAGAAATACTGTATGGATACAGATTTACTTGAAATTTATTACAGATAACCCAGAGTAAAAAAAAAAAAAAAGTTTTATGGTAAGCACTTACCTTTGTTAAAACTCTTTCTGCGAGGTACACTGGGCTCCACAAGGAATGGACAATGGGGTGGAAAGTAGGATCTTGATCTGAGGCACCAACAGGCTCAAGCCTTTGACTGTTCCCAGAATGCATAGCGCCGCCTCCTATATCACCCCGCCTCCCTGCACAGGATCTCAGTTTTTAGTTAACCAGTCCAATGCAGTAGCAGGAAAAGAGACGACAACGGTTAGTAGCCACAACACCGCATTCTCGCGACAGGAGACGTGTCAGCGGCTAATGCCATACCAACCCAAAGAAGCTAAGTGCGTCAGGGTGGGCGCATTGTGGAGCCCAGTGTACTTCGCAGAAAGAGTTTTAACAAAGGTAAGTTCTTACCATAAAACTCGTTTTCTGCTGCGGGGTACACTGGGCTCCACAAGGATTGGACAATGGGGAAGTCCTAAAGCAGTTCCTTATGGGAGGGGACGCACTGTAGCGGGCACAAGAACCCTGCGTCCAAAGGAAGCATCCTGGGAAGCGGCAGTGTCGAAGGCATAGAACCTTATGAACGTGTACACAGAGGACCACGTAGCCGCCTTGCACAATTGTTCAAGGGTCGCACCACGTTGGGCCGCCCAAGAAGGTCCAACAGACCGAGTAGAATGGGCCTTAATGTGATCAGGAGCAGAGAGACCAGCCTTCACATAAGCATGTGCAATCACCATTCTAATCCATCTGGCCAGAGTTTGCTTGTGAGCAGGCCAACCACGTTTGTGAAACCCAAACACAACAAAAAGAGAATCCGATTTCCTAATAGAAGCAGTTCTCTTCACATAGATACGGAGAGCCCGTACCACATCCAAAGACCGCTCTTTGGAAGACAGATCAGGAGAAACAAGTGCCGGAACTACAATCTCCTGATTAAGGTGGAACGAAGAAACCACCTTAGGTAGATAGCCGGGACGAGTCCTAAGAACCGCCCGGTCACGGTGAAATATCAGATATGGGGAACTACAGGACAAGGCACCCAAATCCGACATTCTTCTAGCTGAAGCAATAGCCAACAGAAACACCACCTTAAGGGAAAGCCATTTAAGATCAGCTGAACTAAGGGGTTCAAACGGAGACTCTTGTAACGCCTCCAAAACCACCGACAAGTCCCAAGGAGCCACAGGCGGGACATAGGGAGGTTGGATACGCAACACGCCCTGAGTAAAGGTATGCACATCAGGTAAGGTCGCAATTTTTCTCTGAAACCACACCGACAAGGCAGATATTTGAACCTTGAGGGAGGCCAGATGCAGGCCTAAGTCCAGGCCCTGCTGAAGAAAAGCCAACAACTGGGCTATACTAAACTTGGAAGCGTCATAATCGTTAGATGCGCACCAAACAAAGTAAGAATGCCAGAACCCTATAGTATAACCGAGCTGAAGCAGGTTTACGGGCCCACAACATAGTTTGAATGACCGCCTCAGAAAACCCTTTAGCCCTTAAGAAGGAAGCTTCAAGAGCCACGCCGTCAAAGACAGCCGGGCTAGGTCCTGGTAGACACAGGGGCCCTGAACGAGGAGGTCTGGGCGTTGTGGAAGTAGAAATGGACGCTCTGACGATAGGCCTTGCAGGTCTGACAACCAGTGCCGTCTGGGCCACGCTGGAGCTATGAGAAGCAGAATTCCTCTTTCTTGCTTGAACTTCCGAATTACCCTGGGCAGGAGTGACAACGGAGGGAACACGTACGGCAGCCGAAACCTCCACGGCACCGCCAGCGCATCCACGAATGCTGCTTGAAGATCCCTTGTCCTTGCTCAGAAGACCGGAACCTTGTGATTGTGTCGAGACGCCATCAGATCTTTGTCTGGAAGGCCCCACCTTTCCACTAGGAGTTGAAAAACTTCTAGATGGAGGCCCCAGTCGCCGGCATGCACATCCTGACGACTGAGAAAGTCCGCTTCCCAATTCAGGACTCCCGGAATGAATATTGCCGATATGGCCGGTAGATGGCGTTCTGCCCACTGTAGAATCCGTGAGACTTCCTTCATTGCTAGGCGACTTCGAGTGCCGCCTTGATGATTTATGTAAGCCACTGTGGTGGCGTTGTCCGACTGTACTTGAACAGGACGGTTCTGAATTAAATGCTGGGCTAGGTTCAAGGCATTGAAGACCGGCCGCAACTCCAGAATATTGATCGAGAGGAGGGACTCCTTTTTGGTCCACCGCCCCTGAAGGGAGTGTTGCTCCAGCACAGCGGCCCAACCTCTTAGACTGGCATCTGTCGTCAACAGGACCCAGTCGGATATCAAGAACGGACGGCCCCTGCACAGTTGTTGGTCCCGGAGCCACCAGAGCAGCGACAGACGGACCTCCGGAGTCAATGAGATCATTTGAGACCTGATCCGGTGAGGCAGGCCGTCCCATTTGGCTAGAATCAGCCTCTGGACAGGGCGAGAATGAAATTGAGCGTACTCCACCATGTCGAATGATGACACCATGAGGCCCAGCACCTGCATCGCCGAATGTATCGACACTTGCGGACGAGATAGGAAGCAACGAATCCTGTCCTGAAGTTTCAGGACTTTCTCCTGAGACAGGAACAACCGCTGGTTGTCCAATAGTGATCCCAGATGCACCATACTCTGAGCAGGGATCAGGGATGACTTCTTCCAGTTGATGAGCCACCCGTGGGCTTGCAGAAACCGGACCGTCACATCAAGATGACGCAGGAGAAGTTCTGCGGAATTTGCCAGGATTAACAAGTCGTCCAAATACAGCAGTATCCTGTCCCCTTGACGGCGGAGTACCACCGTCATCACCGCCATGACTTTTAAAAAGACTCGCGGAGCCGTTGTTAAACCAAAAAGTAACGCCCGAAACTGGTAATGGCAGTTGCCAATCGCAAATCTCAGGTATTGCTGATGAGACACTGCTATAGGAACATGCAGGTAAGCATCCTGTATATCCAGGGAGACCATGAAGTCCCCAGGTTCCAAGGCCAGAACTATAGAGCGAAGGGTTTCCATCCGGAACTTGGAAAACTTCACAAACCTGTTCAATGCCTTGAGGTTGAGAATGGGCCGGGAGGACCCATTCGGTTTCGGGACTAGAAACAGAGGAGAATAGTACCCCCGGCCCCTCTGTGCAAGAAGCACCTGTACTACGACTCCTGTATCCAGGAGGGTCTGTACCACCGAATGTAGAGTGTTTGCCTTTGTCTTGTCCAACGGGACATCTGTCTGGCAAAATCGATGAGGGGTCATTTTTTGAAGGATATGGCGTAACCTCGTGTGACGACTTCCCGTACCCAGGCATCTGAAGTGGTCTTCAACCATTCCTGGGTATACCCTAGAAGCCAGCCCCCCACCCTGGGATCCCCCAGAGGGAGGCCCGCCCCGTCATGCGGCCGGCTTATCTGTCTTGGAAGCTGGCTGACGGGCCACCCAGGCTCTTTTGGGCTTAGGCTTACCCGGTTTGGAAGTGCGGGCCTGCTTGTTGTACGCCTGACCTTTTGCTTTGCCTGAAGGACGAAAGGGGCGAAAGGAAGTACCTTTAGCCTTCGACACAGAAGGAGCAGTACTTGGCAGACAGGCAGTTTTGGCAGTAGCCAAGTCAGCCACAATCTTATTTAAATCCTCCCCAAACAGAATATCTCCCTTAAAAGGGAGTACCTCCAGGGTTTTTCTAGAGTCCAGATCCACAGACCAGGATCTCAGCCACAATATCCGGCGAGCCAGGACTGATGTAGTAGAGGCCTTGGCTGCCAGGATACCAGCATCAGAAGCCGCCTCTTTAATATAACGAGAAGCTGTGACAATATAAGACAAGCATTGTCTAACATGGTCAGAGGAGATTTCAACATTAACTCCAAAGTCCATGCTTCAATGGCCTCTGCAGCCCAAGTAGCTGCAATAGTGGGCCTTTGTGCAGCACCCGTGAGGGTGTAAATCGCTTTCAGACAACCCTCCACACGTTTATCCGTAGGCTCTTTTAGAGACGTGACGGTGGTGACCGGTAGAGCTGAGGAAACCACCATCCTAGCCACATGTGAGTCCACTGGATGAGGCGTTTCCCAATTCTTAGACAGCTCCGGCGCGAGGGGATAGCGAGCCAGCATCTTCTTTTGAGGCACAAACTTCGTACCCGGGTTTTCCCAGGGTTCCTGACGTATATCAATTAGGTGGTCAGAGTGAGGTAAAACTTGATTAATTACCTTCTGACGCTTGAACCTATCTTGTTTCTTAGGAGGAACGGATGGTTCGGGATCATCCTTAATCTGTAAAATTAACTTAATAGCCTCCAAGAGATCAGGAACATCCACATGTGAACCACCCTCCCCATCAGCCGTATCTGAGTCAGAACCTGTGGGGTCAGTGTAAGTGCCGTCTTCATCCGTCGAGATGTCAGTGACAGCAGTGAATTGTGAGGAGACAAGCGCTCGCTTAGAGGACCCCTTGGACGTAGGCGAGCGACTGTCAGACTTTTTATTAGTCAGGGACTGGTTCAACTTCTTAATTTGAGCAGATAAATCGTCCACCCACGGCGGGTTAGCTGCAGGGACCACAAACGGTTGTACCGGCATTGGGGGTCCCATAGGGGGTGTTAGTTTATGAACTAGCGTATGCAGAAGCGTGGAAAAAGCGGCCCAAGGCGGGTCATTATTTGCCCCCGTTGCCACCGTCCCACTGGGGGGCAAGGAGCCCCCAGAACCAGAGCCCAAAGCTGCTATATTCTCCTCATAGGTATCTGCGGCTTCAGCAACACCGGCAGTGTGTTCAGCCCCAGAACCGTTACCCTCAGAAGCAGACATGATATAACTTGCAGTATGAGGTAACACAGTACAATTTGTCAGCAGCACGATACCTCTAGCCCAAACCCCTGCGCAGTGTAGTCAGCACCAGCAGAGATAAAGGAGAGATATGGTGACTAAATCACAGAGAAAAATACTTAATACAGTATATCTTTGTGAAAATCCTATATTAGATAAAACCTGATGCACCAAGCCCCCTCAGGTTATAGAATATAGGGATAGCAGGTTGAGTGAAAGACACGAAATGGACACCACTCAGCTATCAAATGCACACACAAATAGTCAGTTTGTACAATGCAGAGGTTATTACTAACAAGAATACTGCACTGGACTAGCTTACACAGCTATATAACAATAGATATAACAGTACACAGTAAGAACTGGATGTATATCACAGGGTAATTGTACTAGGAAACCCTGACTAAATGCACTCTTTCTTAACTAACACTGACTAAAAAAGGCAGGTAGAATACTTAAGTGTCTTGTAAAGTCACAGCACTGACAACCAGGCGGCTTTACATAGGAGGATTTGCCCAAGCATTCCCAGGAACAGTGAGCTGAGGGATAATGGCGCCGCAGACACTGCAAGGTAGTGAAGGAGAGACAGATATGCAGCTCCAGGGCAGGAACATTTGCAGAAAATGGCACCCTGGGGCTGGGGGAGGGGCTTCAGGTCCAAGCTCTATCCCCCTGCTGGCAAAACCACCGGGTACTGCGGGCTCTAATAAAACGGTTTATAGAGAAAACCTGACCTGTCCCATGCCCTGGTGATCTAGTGGGATCGCCTGTACTGCCACAGTGTCCACCGCCAGCGCGCGCGGCCTGCCTCCCACTGACCGTGCCGGATCGCTTTAAAGACCGGGTCCCGCAAGCGGGACCCACTTACCACCTCCCGAAGCGCGGCCACGCGATCCCGGAGAGCCCCCGTCGTGTGTGCCTGACAAGAAGAAAACCGGAGCCTCCAGCTGTAGTTACCCGGCAACCAGGGCTCGGGAGTGTACAGCGCCGCTGGGGAGAGCCGGAGCTGCAGCCATGAATGTCCACTGACATGTAACACTGCTGCTGCCCTTGAAGTCTTCACTTTTTTCCTCAGAAAAAAAGCTCTTCTTAGGGCTGCCTGGAGCAGCTCCTCTGTTAAGTGCCTGCTACTGCAACACCAACTACAAAACTGAGATCCTGTGCAGGGAGGCGGGGTGATATAGAAGGCGGCGCTATGCATTCTGGGAACAGTCAAAGCTTTGAGCCTGTTGGTGCCTCGGATCAAGATCCTACTCTACACCCCATTGTCCATTCCTTGTGGAGCCCAGTGTACCCCGCAGCAGAAAAAGACATAAAAAAGCACTTATCTATAATTAATTATACTTGTACTATGATAGTGAAAAGGACCTTTTAAACTGGTGCAACTAGTAAGAGCTTTTCGTTTTTTTTTACCTGAACTGTTTCTGCTCCTTCCTGCAGAGCAACAGAATCCTTACGCACCTCAGCAAGTTCTGCATCACACTTTTGCTGGATAATCTAAAAGTAAACACAAAAGAAAAAAGAAAGTGATCTGTTTGGGGTGCACTTTGAGTTAAAAATATAACGTTTATTAGTATCCTTAAAAGTGGATGATATATCACACTAGACAAAACAACATTTATGCGAAATATTGGTATAAAACATATATAGTCGTGAAGAGATAAAGACAATGTGAGAGTTACAGAGAAAAATTAATAAAGAAAGTGTTTAAAAAAGCCTTAAGGTGGGTACACACTATTAGATATATCTGCAGATCAATTGATCTGCAGATATATCTATGTACGGATCGGGCAGTGTGCTGTGCATACACACAGCCC
Source organism: Pseudophryne corroboree (assembly GCF_028390025.1). Taxonomy (NCBI): domain Eukaryota; kingdom Metazoa; phylum Chordata; class Amphibia; order Anura; family Myobatrachidae; genus Pseudophryne; species Pseudophryne corroboree. The sequence continues at coordinate 371,790,778 of NC_086447.1, read as the reverse complement.
GATCCGTCGGGGGACTGACGTCATGAACTGGGCGGGCGCTCGCGCCCGCCCAGTTCACCTGACAATCACCGCCGGCCGCCGCAGCATGTGTACGGGCGGTCGGACGACCGCCCCGTACACACACAGCGACGGGCCAATATATTGTTAGATATATTGGCTGTCGGCTGTGCTGCGCGGCCGACGCGATACGTCTGTGAACGACGGAGTTCACAGACGTATCGCCCGTACACACTGGCCGACGGTCCCGCGATGTATCGGCCGTTCAAGAGAACGGCCGATACATCGACCAGTGTGTACGGGCCTTTAGTGTCTCTATTGTGTCTACTGGTTATGTATACAATTACTAACACTTGTTAAATATTGTTTCAATCTGTGCTATTCAATATATGAAAAATTCGCAACACATGTTGCTGTTTTGAGCTCAGCTGTAATTCTTGGCAGTCAGCCTCTATTTTATATTGTAAATATTTTACACAATAAATGGTATCACTGCTGGTAATATCTGGCAAAAAATAAGAATTTACTCACCGGTAATTCTATTTCTCGTAGTCCGTAGTGGATGCTGGGAACTCCGTAAGGACCATGGGGAATAGCGGGCTCCGCAGGAGACTGGGCACTCTAAAAGAAAGATTAGGTACTATCTGGTGTGCACTGGCTCCTCCCTCTATGCCCCTCCTCCAGACCTCAGTTAGGGAAACTGTGCCCGGAAGAGCTGACACAATAAGGAAAGGATTTGGAATCCCGGGTAAGACTCATACCAGCCACACCAATCACACCGTACAACTCGTGATACTATACCCAGTTAACAGTATGAATAACAACTGAGCCTCACGAAAAGATGGCTCATAACAATAACCCTTTAGTTAGGCAATAACTATATACAAGTATTGCAGACAATCCGCACTTGGGATGGGCGCCCAGCATCCACTACGGACTACGAGAAATAGAATTACCGGTGAGTAAATTCTTATTTTCTCTGACGTCCTAGTGGATGCTGGGAACTCCGTAAGGACCATGGGGATTATACCAAAGCTCCCAAACGGGCGGGAGAGTGCGGATGACTCTGCAGCACCGAATGAGCAAACTCAAGGTCCTCCTCAGCCAGGGTATCAAACTTGTAGAATTTTGCAAATGTGTTTGAACCCGACCAAGTAGCAGCTCGGCAAAGCTGTAAAGCCGAGACCCGTCGGGCAGCCGCCCAAGAAGAGCCCACCTTCCTCGTGGAATGGGCTTTTACTGATTTAGGATGCGGCAGTCCAGCCGCAGAAAGTGCAAGTTGAATCGTGCTATAGATCCAGCGAGCAATAGTCTGCTTTGAAGCAGGAGCACCCAGCTTGTTGGGTGCATACAGGATAAATAGCGAGTCAGTTTTCCTGACTCTAGCCATCCTGGAAACATAGATTTTCAGGGCCCTGACTACGTTTAGCAACTTGGAATCCTCCAAGTCCCGAGTAGCCGCAGGCACCACAATAGGTTGGTTCAAATGAAACGCTGATACCACCTTAGGAAGAAATTGGGAACGAGTCCTCAATTCCGCCCTATCCATATGAAAAATCAGATAAGGGCTTTTACATGACAAAACCGCCAATTCTGATACACGCCTGGCCGAAGCCAAGGCCAACAGCATGACCACTTTCTGCGTGAAATATTTTTGCTCCACGGTTTTAAGTGGCTCAACCAATGCGACTTTAGGAAATCCAACACCACGTTGAGATCCCAAGGTGCCACTGGAGGCACAAAAGGGGGCCGAATATGCAGCACTCCTTTAACAACAGTCTGAACTTCAGGCAGTGAAGCCAGTTCGTTTTGGAAGAAAATCGACAGAGCCAAAATCTGGACCTTAATGGAACCCAATTTGAGGCCCATAGTCACCCCTGACTGTAGGAAGTGCAGAAATCGACCCAGCTGAAATTCCTCCGTTGGGGCCTTCCAGGCCTCACACCAAGCAACATATTTCCGCCATATGCGGTGATAATGTTTTGCGGTCACATCCTTCCTAGCTTAATCAGCGTAGGAATGACTTCCTCCGGAATGCCCTTTTCCTTTAGGATCCGGTGTTCAACCGCCATGCCGTCAAACGCAGCCGCGGTAAGTCTTGGAACAGACAGGGCCCCTGCAGTAGCAGGTCCTGTCTGAGCGGCAGAGGCCAAGGGTCCTCTGAGATCATTTCTTGAAGTTCTGGGTACCAAGCTCTTCTTGGCCAATCCGGAACAATGAGTATAGTTCTTACTCCTCTCCTTCTTATTATTCTCAGTACCTTGGGTATGAGAGGAAGAGGAGGGAACACATAAACCGACTGGTACACCCACGGTGTCACTAGAGCGTCCACAGCTATCGCCTGAGGGTCCCTTGACCTGGCGCAATATCTTTTTAGCTTTTTGTTGAGGCGGGACGCCATCATGTCCACCTGTGGCCGTTCCCAACGGTTCACAATCAGCTATAAGACTTCTGGATGAAGTCCCCACTCTCCCAGGTGGAGGTCGTGCCTGCTGAGGAAATCTGCTTCCCAGTTGTCCACTCCCGGAATGAACACTGCTGACAGTGCTATCACGTGATTCTCCGCCATCAAAGAATCCTTGTGGCTTCTGCCATTGCCACCCTGCTTCTTGTGCCGCCCTGGCGGTTTACATGGGCGACCGCTGTGATGTTGTCTGACTGACCGGTTGGTTTTGAAGCAGGGGTTCTGCTTGACTCAGGGCGTTGTAAATGTCCCTTAGTTCCAGAATATTTAAGTGTAGGGAAGTTTCCTGACTTGACCATTGTCCTTGGAAGTTTCTTCCCTGGGTGACTGCCCCCCAACCTCGGAGGCTTGCATCCGTGGTCACCAGGACCCAGTCCTGTATGCCGAATCTGCGGCCTTCGAGCAGATGAGCACTCTGCAGCCACCACAGCAGAGACACCCTGGCCCTCGGGGACAGGGTGATTAACCGATGCATCTGGAGATGCGATCCGGACCACTTGTCCAACAGATCCCACTGGAAGATCCTCGCATGGAATCTGCCGAAGGGACTTGCTTCGTAAGAAGCTACCATCTTTCCCAGGACTCGCGTGCAGTGATGCACCAACACCTGCTTTGGTTTCAGGAGGACCCTGACCAGATGATAATTCCTGGGCCTTCTCCTACGGGAGAAATATCTTCTTCTGTTCTGTGTCCAGAATCATGCCCAAGAACAGCAGACGCGTCGCAGGAATCAGCTGCGACTTAGGGATATTCAGAATCCAGCCGTGCTGATGCAGCACTTCCTGAGATAGTGCCACACCGACTAGCAACTGCTCTTTGGACCTCGCCTTTATAAGGCGATCGTCCAAGTACGGAATAATCATGCATCCCTTCTTTCGGAAGGAGCATCATCATTTCGGCCATTACCTTGGTAAATACCCTCGGTGCCGTGGACAGACCAGACGGCAACGTCTGGAATTGGTAATGACAGTCCTGTACCACACCCTTGAGGTACTTTGAACTTGAACTTTTTTATATAAATGTTCAAGGATTTTAAATTTAGAATGGGTCTCACCGAACCGTCTGGTTTCGGTACCACAACATTGTGGAATAGTAACCCCGTCCCTGTTGAAGGAGGGGTACCTTGATTATCACCTGCTAAAGATACAGCTTGTGAATTGCCGCCAGTACTACCTCCCTTTCTCTGAGGGCAGCAGGCAAGGCTGATTTGAGGTAACGGCGAGGGGGAATCGCCTCGAACTCCAGCTTGTATCCCTGTGATACTACTTGCAGAACCCAGGGATCCATCTGTGAGCGAGCCCACTGGTCGCTGAAGTTCCGGAGACGCGCCCACACCGCACCTGGCTCAGCCTGTGGAGCCCCAGCGTCATGCGGTGGACTTAGAGGAAGCAGGGGAAGATTTTTGATCCTGGGAACAGGCTGTCTGGTGCAGCCTTTTTCCTTCTTCCCTTGCCTCTGGCAGAAAGGAAGCGCCTTTGACCCGCTTGCTTTTCTGAGGCCGAAAGGACTGTACCTGATAATACGGTGCTTTCTTAGGCTGTGAGGGAACCTGAGGTAAAAATGTTGACTTCCCAGCTGTTGCTGTGGATACGAGGTCCGAGAGACCATCCCCAAACAATTCCTCACCCTTATAAGGCAGAATCTCCATGTGCCTTTTAGAATCAGCATCACCTGTCCACTGCCGGGTCCATAATACCCTCCTGGCAGAAATGGACATTGCATTAATTCTGGATGCCAGCCGGCAAATATCCCTCTGTGCATCCCTCATATATAAGACGACGTCTTTAATATGCTCTATGGTTAGCAAAATAGTATCCCTGTCGAGGGTAACACTATTATCTGACAGGGTATCATCCCACGCTGCAGCAGCACTACACCTCCATGCTGAGGCAATTGCAGGTCTCAGTATAGTACCCGAGTGTGTATATACAGACTTCAGGATTTCCTCCTGCTTTCTATCAGCAGGCTCCTTCAAGGTGGCCGTATCCTGAGACGGCAGTGCCACCTTTTTTGACAAACGTGTGAGCGCCTTATCCACCCTAGGGGATATCTCCCAACGTGACCTATCCTCTGGCGGGAAAGGGTACGCCATCAGTAACTTTTTAGAAATTACCAGTTTCTTATCGGGGGAAACCCACGCTTCTTCACACACTTCATTCAATTCATCTGATGGGGGAACAAAACACTGGCTGCTTTTTCTCCCCAAACATAAAACCCCTTTTTAGTGGTACTTGGGTTAATGTCAGAAATGTGTAACACATTTTTCATTGCCGAAATCATGCAACGGATGCCTCTAGTGGATTGTGTATATGTCTCAACCTCGTCGACACTGGAGTCAGACTCCGTGTCGACATCTGTGTCTGCCATCTGAGGTAGCGGACGTTTTTGAGCCCCTGATGGCCTTTGAGACGCCTGGGCAGGCGCGGGCTGAGAAGCCGGCTGTCCCATGGCTGTTACGTCATCCAGCCTTTTATGTAAGGAGTTGACACTGTCGGTTAATACCTTCCACATATCCACCCACTCTGGTGTCGGCCCCGCAGGGGGTGACATCACATTTATCGGCACCTGCTCCGCCTCTACATAAGCCTTCTCATCAAACAAGTCGACACAGCCGTACCGACACACCGCACACACACAGGGAATGCTCTGGCTGAGGACAGGACCCCACAAAGTCCTTTGGGGAGACAGAGAGAGAGAGAGTATGCCAGCACACACCACAGCGCTATTTAATCAGGGATTTACACTAATAGAAAGTGATTTATCCCTATAGCTGCTTTTTATATAGTTTGCGCCTAAATTTAGTGCCCCCCCTCTCTTTTTAACCCTTTGAGCCTGGAAACTGCAGGGGAGAGCCTGGGGAGCTGTCTTCCAGCTGCACTGTGAAAAGAAAATGGCGCCAGTGTGCTGAGGGAGATAGCCCCGCCCCTTTTTCGGCAGACTTCTCCCGCTCTTATAATTGTATTATGGCAGGGGATTTTTACACATATATAGCTTATTAGGCTATATTATGTGTTGTTTGCCAAAGTTAAGGTACTCTAATTGCAGCCCAGGGCGCCCCCCCAGCGCCCTGCACCCATCAGTGACCGGAGTATGTGGTGTGCATAGGGAGCAATGGCGCACAGCTGCAGTGCTGTGCGCTACCTTAATGAAGACCGAAGTCTTCAGCCGCCGATTTCCAGGACGTTCTTCTTGCTTCTGGCTCTGTAAGGGGGACGGCGGCGCGGCTCCGGGACCAGACGACCGAGGCTGGGCCTGTGTTCGATCCCTCTGGAGCTAATGGTGTCCAGTAGCCTAAGAAGCCCAAGCTAGCTGCAAGCAGGTAGGTTCGCTTCTTCTCCCCTTAGTCCCTCGTAGCAGTGAGTCTGTTGCCAGCAGATCTCCCTGAAAATAAAAAACCTAACAAATACTTTCTTTTCTAGGAGCTCAGGAGAGCCCCTAGTGTGCAACCAGCTCGGGCCGGGCACAGATTCTAACTGAGGTCTGGAGGAGGGGCATAGAGGGAGGAGTCAGTGCACACCAGATAGTACCTAATCTTTCTTTTAGAGTGCCCAGTCTCCTGCGGAGCCCGCTATTCCCCATGGTCCTTACGGAGTTCCCAGCATCCACTAGGACGTCAGAGAAAAGGGGGAGAGAAGTACAGTAATTATTTTTCTGTACTATAGTTCTTTTATAATTTCATAACCTCTCATGAACCAAAAATATAAGTACTCGGCATCTTCAGATGTCTCTCGTACAGTAAAATGCTTGGTTCAATAATGCCAATGTGTGTTAGAGATATCCTGTAGAACTAGTGATCCCTTAGGCAAAGAGCATGGGTCCTATGCTCTGATATTGAGAGGTTCCCTTCTGCCTTATGATACAATGCGGTACAGCTAGCAGATCCCCGTGAGTGGGAGTATATTGAAGAGTGCCGATGGTGCTGCATAGCAGATGTGAGGATGACTAATAGTATTGATCCCCTATTTACACTCTTATATCAGTGAGGATTCTATTAGTTTGTGTTGTGCTGTAATTAGATTGATAATACGAATGCACCTACACTGAATGTGTTAGTCATTCAATGCCTACCGTGCTCAATGTTTTTACCAATATTTCGCATAAATGTTGTTTTGTCTAGTGTGATACAGAATACCATCCACTTTTAAGGATACTAATAAACGTTATATTTTAAACTCAAAGTGCACCCCAAACAGATCACTTTCTTTTTCTTTTGTGTTTGCATCATACGTGATCTGTGGTTGCACCCCCATTATTTAAAATTACCAATTGTGTAACACTAAAAATATTAGGGTTTTTATAATCTAAAAGTAATGCAGAGTCACGCTCATTAGAAGACTGAAACTTCGTTGTGACTTTCTAATGTTATCACAAAAAAACAATAAAAGACTGTTGTTTTTTTATATCAAATGGTGCAATTTCAAGCAGTATAATCTACCTAAACTCAGTGGATTATGTTCCACTGGTAATAGTGTACATTCAATTTGCATTATTTGTGTATGTGCCCAACCACATTAAATATAATATACACACTGCAGTGACTGCTGTCTGTAATGCTCAACTGTCACCATACATATTCTCATCAACAAGGTAATAGTAGCAAAATTATCCCACCACTATGTCACTGATGCCCTTGTTTCATACCTTAACTTCCTCCTGCAGCTGGCTTACAAGTGAGTCTTTTGCCTCTGTGAAATAACAATACATGCACATCAGACAGAACACTACACAGGATTCCAATGCTCATATAGAGGGGACAGGGGTACGAGAAAAAAAAAAAAAAGGAAATAGGAAATTGCAAAAGACAACCAAGAGGTATTCTAACAAGAGATACAGAGTGAATACGTTGGAAGAGTGAATTAGACGAAAACAAGTCCTGAAGAAAACTTTAAACTTTAGGTGCACAGTCACCATTGCCAACTATGGAACCAAAGATAACGCATTACTCTACTTTTAATGTAATTAACACGTTGCATACAACACATGTTCTACTTTTCCTGTATACCCAAGTCAGATTGAAGCTCCTCATTCTTTATTTCCAGTTTCTGACACCTTGGTTCTACCTCCTGTAATTTATCCCTCACTTCCTGTCCTTCTCTGTACACAGTCTGGCAGTGCAGCTGTAGCTCCTGTATCTGTAATGCATTCACAGATAGAAATAGGTGTTATTACTGACTGTGTATATCTTACGGATCCAGGATAATAAAACAGCATATACTGCTTACATGTTTTCGCTCCTTTTCAATAGCTTTTGTCAGGTCCTGCAATGTAAGCAACAGAACATCCCGCTCCTCCTCAAGCAAAGTCCGCAGAGAATTCTCTTCTGATAGCTTCTCTTGTAACTGGGGAGAAAGAATTATAATTCAATTAATAAAATGATCAGCTATCGTTTTCAGAAAGAGACTTTCCATTGCCACCAACAGCACCATGTGTTAGTGAAAAGCACTGCAATAATATTAATAACTACACATTCTTTTGAGGATAATTTTCATAATATATGCACCAAGGGAAATACACACATGGGGTAGCTTTCTTTGTCATGGTGATATTTATAGTGAAACATTAATCGTTTTCAAATTTATACAACTGTTTGAATAAGACGTTTTAAACATTTTCTCTACTATTTTGGGGATGCTATATTTTCTAAAATCTATACTGATATGTTTTGTACAGCTGAGGATTGTAACTGCTTATATTGTAGTATGATCGCCACATCTGTCTAAGTAAAATATAAAAGTACATAAATAAAAAAAGTTATATAGATAGATAGATAGATAGATAGATAGACAGACAGACAGACAGACAGACAGACAGACAGACAGACAGACAGACAGATAGATAGATAGATAGATAGATAGATAGATAGATAGATATGTGACTGTGCAGAGTCAAAAGGACACAAGTTGGCCTGCTTTGTGTGCATTTTCCCTTTTAGTTTATAACAAACATAAATGGTTCATATACAGGACACAACACGTAAACTTATCATAGGCCAGTAGTTCCCAAACTTTTTCACTGCCCCTTAGTTCCATAAAATGCACTCCCAGTCCCCAAGACACTGAGTTAAAGGAACATAAAAATGGGATTTTGGTGCTTACCAGATAAATCCTTTTCTTTGAATCCATAGAGGACACTGGAGTACTTTTGGGATATGGACCGGGCATTAGCAGGGATAGGCACATTTAAAATAAGATTTTACTTACCGGTAAATCTATTTCTCGTAGTCCGTAGTGGATGCTGGGGACTCCGTAAGGACCATGGGGAATAGACGGGCTCCGCAGGAGACATGGGCACTTTAAGAAAGAATTTAGATTCTGGTGTGCTCTGGCTCCTCCCTCTATGTCCCTCCTCCAGACCTCAGTTAGAGAAACTGTGCCCGAAAGAGCTGACAGTACAAGGAAAGGATTTTGGAAATCCAGGGCAAGGCTCATACCAGCCACACCGTATAACTTGTGATAAACATACCCAGTCAACAGTATGAACAACAACAGAGCAACAGGTCAACCCTGATGCAACCATAACATAGCCCTTATTTAAGCAATAACTATATACAAGCATTGCAGAAAAAGTCCACACTTGGGACGGGCGCCCAGCATCAATTACGGACTACGAGAAATAGATTTACCGGTAAGTAAAATCTTATTTTCTCTAACGTCCTAGTGGATGCTGGGGACTCCGTAAGGACCATGGGGATTATACCAAAGCTCCCAAACGGGCGGGAGAGTGCGGATGACTCGGCAGCACCGATTGAGCAAACACAAGGTCCTCCTCGGCCAGGGTATCAAACTTGTAGAACTTTGCAAAAGTGTTTGAACCTGACCAAGTAGCCGCTCGGCAAAGTTGTAATGCCGAGACCCCTCGGCAGCCGCCCAAGAAGAGCTCACCTTCCTAGTGGAATGGGCCTTAACTGATCTTGGCAGCGGCAATCCAGCCGCCGAATGAGCCTGCTGAATCGTGTTACAGATCCAGCGAGCAATAGTCTGCTTTGAAGCAGGAGCACCAAGCTTGTTGGAAGCATACAGGATAAACAAAGACTCTGTTTTCCTGACCCTAGCCGTTCTGGCTACATAAACCTTCAAACCCCTGACTACATCAAGCAACTCGGAATCCTCCAAGTCCGTAGTAGCCACAGGCACCACAATAGGTTGGTTTATATGAAAGGATGAACCACTTTCGTCAGAAATTGTGGACGGGTCTGCAATTCTGCTCTATCCGCATAGAAAACCAGATAGGGGCTTTTATGTGACAAAGCCGCCAACTCTGACACACGCCTAGCCGAAGCCAAGGCTAATAGCATGACAACCTTCCACATGAGATATTTCAACTCCACCGTTTTGAGTGGTTCAAACAAGTGGAATTTCAGGAAACTCAACACCACGTTAAGATCCCAAGGTGCCACTGGAGGCACAAAAGGGGGCTGAATATGCAGCACTCCCTTTACAAACGTCTGAAATTCAGGTAGAGAAGTCAACTCCTTTTGAAAGAAAATGGATAGGGCCGAAATCTGGACCTTAATGGACCCCAATCACTCCTGACTGTAGGAAGTGATGGAAACAGCCCAGCTGGAATTCCTCCGTAGGGGCATTCCTGGCCTCACACCAAGCAACATATTTTCGCCATATACGGTGATAATGTTGAGCTGCCACGTCCTTCCTAGCCTTTATCAGCGTAGGAATGACCTCATCCGGAATGCCTTTCTCTGCTAGGATCTGGCGTTCAACCGCCATGCCGTCAAACGCAGCCGCGGTAAGTCTTGGAACAGACAGGGCACCTGTTGCAACAAGTCCTGTCTTAGAGGAAGAGGCCACGAGTCCTCTGTGAGCATTTCTTGCATATCTGGATACCAAGTCCATCGTGGCCAATATGGAACAATGAGTATCGTTCTCACTCCTCTTTTTCTTATTATTCTCAGCACCTTGGGTATGAGAGGAAGAGGAGGAAATACATAGACCGACTGGAACACCCACGGTGTCACCAGGGCGTCTACAGCTATCACCTGAGGGTCTCTTGACCTGGCGCAATACCTCTGTAGTTTTTTGTTGAGGCGGGATGCCATCATGTCCACCTGTGGCAGTTCCCACCGACTTGCAGTCTGTGCGAAGACTTCCTGATGAAGTCCCCACTCTCCCGGGTGGAGGTCGTGTCTGCTGAGGAAGTCTGCTTCCCAGATGTCCACTGCTGACAGTGCGCTTACGTGATTTTACTCCCAGCGAAGAATTCTGGTGGCTTCAGCCATCGCTACCCTGCTCCTTGTGCCGCCTTGTCGGTTTACATGAGCCACTGCGGTGATGGTGTCTGACTGAATCAGAACCGGTTGGTCGCGAAGCAGGGTCTCCGCTTGACGTAGGGCGTTGTATACGGCCCTTAGTTCCAGGATGTTGATGTTAAGGCAAGTCTCCTGACTTGACCACAGACCTTGGAAATTTCTTCCCCGTGTGACTGCTCCCCACCCTCGGAGGCTTGCATCCGTGGTCACCAGGACCCAGTCCTGAATGCCGAATCTGCGGCCCTCCAGAAGGTGAGCACTCTGCAGCCACCACAGGAGAGACAGGAGAGACACCCTGGCCCTGGGGGATAGGGTGATTAACCGATGCATCTGAAGATGTGATCCGGACCACTTGTCCAGTAAGTCCCATTGAAAGGTCCTCGCATGGAACCTGCCGAAGGGAATGGCCTCGTATGATGCCACCATCCTTCCCAGGACTCGAGTGCAGTGATGCACTGACACCTGTTTTGGTTTTCATAGGTTCCTGACCAGTGTCATGAGCTCCTGAGCTCTCTCTATCGGGAGATAAACCCTTTACTGGTCTGTGTCTAGAATCATGCCTAGGAAAGGCAGACGAGCCGTAGGAACCAACAGCGACTTTGGAATATTTAGAATCCAGCCGTGTTGCCGTTACACTTCCAGAGAAAGTGCTACGCTGATCAGCAACTGCTCTCTTGATCCCGCTTTTATGAGGAGATCGTCCAAGTATGGGATAATTGCGACCCCTTGCTTCCGCAGGAGTACCCTCATTTCCGCCATTACCTTGGTAAATATTCTCGGTGCCGTGGAGACCAAACGGCAACATCTGAATTGGTAATGACAATCCTGTACCACAAATCTGAGGTACGCCTGATGAGGTGGATAAATGAAGACGTGAAGGTATGCATCCTTTATGTCCAGAGACACCATAAAATCCCCCCCTTCCAGGCTTGCGACGACCGCTCTCAGCGATTCCATCTTGAATTTGAACCTTTTCAAGTATATGTTCAGGGATTTTAAATTCAATATGGGTCTGACCGAACCGTCCGGTTTCGGGACTACAACATGGTCGAATAATAACCCCCTCCTTAGTAAACAAAAAAAAAAAAAAAGTATTACACTTCTGTGGATATTAAAGTGTTTTTAAAGTATTACACTTCTGTGGATATTCTTGGAGCCATATATAAAGAAACCGCTACGTGAGGATTCGCATTCCGTTCTGAGTGAGTAACGGTACGCATTGTACTATATACCTTACTTATAACCATTGGGTGGAATGAAAGATACCTTTATGTGTGAAGAACATTCATAATAACTGTGAGTGGGGTACGCCATCCATCTTCTTTGACAGTTGGTTTCCTGGTTGCATTGTGTATATTCAGCATTTAAAGACGTACTACACCATGACGCATATTTTTACTTTTGTTCACATATATGGTTGATACATCGTATGGAGTGGAAGATCTGATCGTCCCTAGATAACAACAGGAGGAGTCACCCTGGGATTGAACTCTATTTTATACATATGGACTATAAGTATTTTTCCAGCTATTTCATATGAAACCACACTGAGCGCTATTATTTGAGGGGTTTTTTTGTTTACTGTCGTCACATACGAGGGTTAGGTGGCCCTCATTTGCTCAATAAGCTGCATAAGTGTATTTGCGCCTTGGGTGTTGATTAATTTGCTTTCTTAATAACCCCCTCCTTGTTGAAGGAGGGGAACCTTGACCACCACCTGTGGAAGATACAATTTGATAACACTATTTCCCTCTCGTGGGGGGAAGCCGGCAGGGCCGTCGGTGAGGGGGCATCTCCTCGAAGTCCAGCTTGTATCCCTGAGACACAATATCTATTGCCCAGGGATCCAACAGGGAGTGAACCCACTTGTGGCTGAAATTTCGAAGACATGCCCCCACCGGGCCTAGCTCCGCCTGTGGAGCCCCAGCGACATGCGGTGGATTTTGAAGAGGCCGGGGAGGACTTCTGTTCCTGGGAACTAGCTGTGTTGTGCAGCTTCTTTCCTCTGCCCCTGCCTCTGGCAAGAAAGGACGCACCTCGGACTTTCTTGTTTCTTTGTGATCGAAAGGACTGCATTTGATAATGTCGTGCTTTCCTAGGCTGTGCTGGAATAGAAGGCAAAAGATCAGAATTACCAGCTATAGCTGTGGAGACCAGGTCCGAGATCCCTTCTCCACATAATCCTCAGCCTTGTAAGGTAAACCTTCCAAATGCCTCAAGTCGGCATCACCTGTCCATTGCATGTTCCACAGGACACGTCAAGCAGAAATCGACATAGAAACCAGTAGACTAATGTCTCTTTGGGCATGTTTTATATATATATCTAAGACAGCATCTTTTATATATATATATATATATATATATATATACACATACATACTAGGGTCTCAATATCTGCTGATGAGGTATCTGTCCACGCTGCTACAGCGCTATAAACCCATGCCGACACAATCCCCGGTCTGAGTAGTGTACCAGAATGTGTGTAAATGAACTTCAAAGTACTTTTACTGCACGTTATCTGCAGGATCCCTGAGGATAGCTGTTAAGTCAGCGCTACCTTCTGGGCAAACGTGACACCCTAGGGGAAGATTCCCATCGTATCCTGGCCCTAATAGGGAAAGGATACTCCCTGAGAATTCTTTGTGGGAAACTGCAGTCTCTTGTCTGGAGATTCACGCTCTTTTTCTTCATGAGAGGAGGGAAATTTACCTCAGCTTTCTTCCCCTTAAACATGTGTACCCTTGTGTCAGGGACAGATGAGTCATCAGTGATATGCAAAACATTTTTTATTACAATAATCATATATTGAATACCTGCCATTTTGGCTGTAACTTTGCATTATCGTAGTCGACACTGGAGTCAGACTCCGTGTCGATATCAGTGTCTATTATTTTGGATAGTGAGCATTGAGAGACTCTGAAGGTCTCTGCGACATAGGGACAGATATGGGTAGATTCCCTGTCTGTTCTCTAATCTTTTGTGCAATAAATTTTCCTTAGCACTTAATTTCACATATCCAAAAAGGTGTCAGCGTTGACGACGGAGACACCACTCACACACACATTTGCTCCATCTCCTCCTTAGGGGAGCCTTTTACCTCAGACATGTCGACACACACGTACCGACACACCACACACTCAGGGAATGCTCATCTGAAGACAATTCCCCCACAAGGCCCTTTGGAGAGACAGAGAGAGAGTATGCCAGCACACACCCCAGCGCTATAAACCCAGGAATAACACAGTAACTTAATGTTAACCCAGTAGCTGCTGTTTATATTGATTTTTGCTCTTAATTATGTGCCCCCCCTCTCTTTTTACCCTCTTCTACCGTGTATCTGCAGGGTAGAGCCTGGGGAGCTTCCCCTCAGCGGAGCTGTGGAGAAAAAAAGGCGCAGGTGAGTGCTGAGGAAGAAGCCCCGCCCCCTCGACAGCGGGCTTCTGTCCCGCTTAAATATAAATTTTCTTGGCGGGGGCTCGTACATATATACAGTGCCCAACTGTATATATGTGTACTTTTGCCAAAAGAGGTCCATATGCTGCCCAGGGCGCGACCCCCCTCCCCCCCTGCGCCCTGCACACTAACAGTGACCGGAGTATGTGAGGTGTGTGGGAGCAATGGCACACAGCTGCAGTGCTGTGCGTTACCTCAGTGAAGAACGGAGTCTTCTGCCGCCGATTTCGAAGTCTTCTTGTTTCTCATACTCACCCGGCTTCTGTCTTCAGGCTCTGCGAGGGGGGCGGCGGCGCGGCTCTGGGATCGGACGACGAGGGTGAGATCCTGTGTACGATCCCTCTGGAGCTAATGGTGTCCAGTAGCCTAAGAAGCAGGACCTAGCTTCAGAGAGTAGGGCTGCTTCTCTCCCCTCTGTCCCACGATGCAGGGAGTCTGTTGCCAGCAGAGCTCCCTGAAAATAAAAAACCTAACAAAATACTTTCTCACAGCAATCTCAGGAGAGCTCACTGAACCGCACCCAGCTCGTCCGGGCACAGTCTCAAACTGAGGTCTGGAGGAGGGACATAGAGGGAGGAGCCAGAGCACACCAGAATCTAAATTCTTTCTTAAAGTGCCCATGTCTCCTGCGGAGCCCGTCTATTCCCCATGGTCCTTACGGAGTCCCCAGCATCCACTAGGACGTTAGAGAAATATTTAAATGTGTAGCCCTCCACCCTCTCCATACTCCCATCATGCACCAGTGTTTTTACTGTACCGAACAGGAGACAAAAGAGACTGAACAGTGGAGAATTACATGTAACATAACGAACAACTAGAAGTTGAAACGGCAATAGATAACAATCACCTGAACATGGAAACACGCAGGTTATAATATTTTATCATAAGAGAAACAGAACTTACCACGAGACAGGTGAAACTGCTCTGGGAGGGCGTCCAGTGTCCCCTATGGATTCAAAGAAAAGGATTTATTTGGTAAGAACCAAAATCCCATTTTCTTTTTCATCCACTAGGGGCCACTGGAGTACTCTTGGGACATACCAAAGTTTCTCCCTTGGGCGGGAGAGCTGGTTGGCACCTGTAATCCTAGACGACAAAGCTAGATGCTGATGCAGCAAAAGTATTAAACTTGTAAAAGCGCACAAACGTGTGCACCAGCGACCATGTAGCTGCATGGCAAAGTTGCATTGTGGAAACCCCACGACCTGCTGCCCATGACGTTTCTACTGAACACGTGGAGTGTTCTAAAATAGATGCAGGCGATTGTAGACTAGCATGAAAATAAGCTTGACGAATGTTCAGCTTAATTTCTGTAGTCAAGGTTTGTTTGGAAGGTGGCCAACGTACCTTAACTACATCAGAGAGAACAAATATCTGGTTTACGGACTGTTGATGTTCGTGCCACATATATACAAACAGCGCGAATCACATCCAAAGTAGCTGGAGTTCCTGAATCTTCTGATCAAACAGGAACCCTGATTGGCTGATTTATGTGAAAAGCGTACACCCCCTTTGGTAGAAAACCAGGATTTTTTCAAAGCTCTGCTTTCTCATCAGGAAACACCAGATATGGTGCTCAGCATGACAACGCACCCAATTTGGAAACACGCCCTGCAGAAGCTAAGGCTAAGAGAAAATCTGTTTTCCAAGCTATAACTTAACCTACACTTGTTGTAAGAGTTAAAAAAAAAAAATTTGAAGACTGCAAAAAATCTAAAACTAGATTTAAGTTCCATGGAGCTGCAGGTGGTATAAACGGAGGTTGAACTCTAATTACACGTTGCAGGAAACTGAACTGCTGACAAAAAAGCCAAACACCGCTGTAAGAAAATTGACAAGCGGATACCTTCACTTTTAGAGATGCTAAATGTAGTCTTCATCTAATCCCATTTGTAAAAACAGTAAAAGACGGGATAACTTGAATGAAAATGTCGAAACTTCAGTGTTTCACACCACACTATACAAGCTTGCCAAATGTGATGATAGAGAGCTGCGGTAACCGGCTTTTTAGCTTGCAGCATGGTTGGTATAACTAATTTTGGAATACCCTCTTTCCTTAAGAGTGCGGTCTCAACAGCCACTCCGCCAAACGCAACTGCGCTAAATCGGGGTGACGAAACGGACCGTTACAGAAGGTGTGAATGAAGAAGTAGCGGCCACGGATCGTCTGAGAATAAATCACGGAGATCTGAGAACCAAGCTCTCCGAGGGCAATGAGGCGCCACTAGTATGACGGTTGTGGATTCTCTTTTGATCCGCTTTAGCAACCGAGGAAGCGGCAAAAATGGATGAAATAGATACCAGGCTGTACGGCCAAGCTATCGTGAGAGCATCCACTACCTCCGCCTTTAGTTCTCTTCTCCTGGACACATACTTGTGTTTGATGATTTTGGCGAGATGCCATTAGATTCACCTGTGGGGAACCCCACCGCTGGACTAACATGTGAAACACTTGTGGATGCAATACCCATGTCCTTTGATGAAAATCCTGATGACTGAGATAATCTGCTTACCAGTTGTTTACGCCTGGAATGAACACAGCTGATAGAATCACTTCATGATGTTCGGCCCTTTCCGCATGGCCATCTTTGTTTGTTGACGTATGCCACAGCCATCGCATTGCCTGACTGAACCTGAACAGTTTGAGACTGGAGTAAGTGGACTGCCCGGTGCAGAACATTGAAAATTGCTCTGAGTTCCAAGAAATTAATTGTCAATAATCTTTCTTGGTCTGACCATAGACCCTGAAACTGACAATGCAGGACCACTACTCCCAAACCTTAGAGACTTGCATCCCTCGTCAGAATTTCAATTTCAGACTGTGAGCCGCTTTCCTACTGTGAGATTCTTGTTTGGAGCCACCAGAGTAGAGAAAACTCTGGCCCTTGGAGACAAGCGCACTGTCTGATGAATTTGTAGATGAGACCTTGACCCCTGTGCGAGAAAGTCTAGGTGAAAAGAATGTGAGTGGAATCTTCCGAACTGGATTGCATTGAAAGACGCCACCATCTTTCCTAACAGTCGAATGCAGAAGTGCACCGAGATTGCCTCGGTTTGAGCACTAACTGCTAAACTAGGACATTTAGTAAGGCATTTTGAAGAAGCATTTGTTGAGATGAAGCCTTGATGAGGAGACCGTCTAAGTACAGAACTATTATCAGTCCCAGGAATCTGAGATGAGCAATCATCACTGACTTGACCTTTGTGAATACTCGAGGCGTTGAGGACAGGCCAAATGGTAGTGCCTGAAATTGATAATGGTTCAGTTAAATTGCAACCTCAGGAACGCCTGATGTGGTGGCAAAATTGGTCTTTGAGATCCAGAGAAATCATGAATTCCTGTGGTTTTACACCATTAATCACTGACCGCAGCAAATCCATCTAGAATCTGTAGTAAGTGACGTACTGATTGATCCCTTCTAGGTTCAATATTGGTTTGACCAAGCCATCCAGCCTCGGTACTACAAAAGATTGGAATTAAATTCTTGACACTATTGGTGTACTGGTACCCAAATCACAACTGCTAACTTTATGAGAGATTGAATAGCGGTCTGCAGAAATGCTTCCTTATCTACGGACATCGGCAGCCCCTGTCTTGAAAACCGCATTGTGATAGACTTTGAGCAGTAAATTGTGGATCCGCCCATGTCTGGATGTCTGAAACCACGCCAAACGAAATCCTTTAAAAGACGTGCTCCTATAATAGAAGATCCGAGATGGGCTGGAAGCCCATTATGCCTTTGGTTCGTAAGCTGGCTTTGTTTATTGAAGACGGCTAGTGTTTTTTTAAAACCACGGCCTCTACCTCGTACGGTTGTTGTTGAGGCCGGCCTCTAAAGGACTGAGGTCTAAATGATCTGAACACTGGTCCAGAGTATCTTCCTTTTAGGTAATGATGCAGCCAACGGTAGGAAAAATAAGAATTTACTCACCGGTAATTCTATTTCTCGTAGTCCGTAGTGGATGCTGGGGACTCCGTAAGGACCATGGGGAATAGACGGGCTCCGCAGGAGACTGGGCACTCTAAAGAAAGATTAGGTACTATCTGGTGTGCACTGGCTCCTCCCTCTATGCCCCTCCTCCAGACCTCAGTTAGGGAAACTGTGCCTGGAAGAGCTGACATTACAAGGAAAGGATTTTGGAATCCAGGGTAAGACTCATACCAGCCACACCAATCACACTGTACAACTCGTGATAACCTTACCCAGTTAACAGTATGAACAACAACAACTGAGCATCACTCAACGGATGGCTCATAACAATAACCCCTTTATTAAGCAATAACTATATACACGTATTGCAGAAAGTCCGCACTTGGGACGGGCGCCCAGCATCAACTACGGACTACGAGAAATAGAATTATGGGTGAGTAAATTCTTATTTTCTCTAACGTCCTAGTGGATGCTGGGGACTCCGTAAGGACCATGGGGATTATACCAAAGCTCCCAAACGGGCGGGAGAGTGCGGATGACTCTGCAGCACCGAATGAGCAAACACAAGGTCCTCCTCAGCCAGGGTATCAAACTTGTAGAACTTTGCAAAAGTGTTTGAACCCGACCAAGTAGCCGCTCGGCAAAGCTGTAAAGCCGAGACCCCTCGGGCAGCCGCCCAAGAAGAGCCCACCTTCCTTGTGTAATGGGCTTTCACTGATTTTGGATGCGGCAATCCAGCCGCAGAATGAGCCAGCTGAATCGAGCTACAGATCCAGCGAGCAATAGTTTGCTTTGAAGCAGGAGCACCCAGCTTATTGGGTGCATACAGAATAAACAGCGAGTCAGTCTTCCTGACTCCAGCCGTTCTGGAAACATATTTTCAAAGCCCGGACTACTTCCAGCAACTTGGAGTCCTCCAAGTCCCGAGTAGCCGCAGGGACCACAATAGGTTGGTTCAAATGAAACGATGATACCACCTTTGGGAGAAATTGGGGACGAGTCCGCAATTCTGCCCTGTCCATATGGAAGATCAAATAAGGGCTTTTACATGATAAAGCCGCCAATTCTGATACACGCCTCCCAGATGCTAAGGCCAACAGCATGACCACTTTCCACGTGAGATACTTTAGTTCCACGGTCTTAAGTAGTTCAAACCAGTGGGATTTCAGGAAATCCAACACAACGGTAAGATCCCAAGGTGCCACTGGTGGCACAAATGGGGGCTAAATATGCAGCCCTCCCTTTACAAACGTCTGAACCTCAGGCAGTGAAGCCAGTTCTTTTTTAAAGAAAATGGATAGGGCCGAAATCTGGACCTTTATGGACCCTAATTTCAGGCCCATAGTCACACCTGACTGTAGGAAGTGCAGAAATCGACCCAGCTGGAATTCCTCTGTAGGGGCCATCCTGGCCTCACACCAAGCAACATATCTTCGCCATATACGGTGATAATGCTTAGCTGTTACATCCTTCCTAGCTTTTATCAGCGTAGGAATCACTTCATCCGGGATGCCCTTTTCCGTTAGGATCCGGCGTTCAACCGCCATGCCGTCAAACGCAGCCGCGGTAAGTCTTGGAACAGACAGGGCCCCTGTTGCAACAGGTCCTGTCTGAGAGGCAGAGGCCATGGGTCCTCTGTGATCATCTCTTGTAGTTCTGGGTACCAAGTCCTTCTTGGCCAATCCGGAACGATGAGTATTGTTCTCACTCCTCTTTTTCTTACAATTCTCAGCACCTTTGGTATGAGAGGAAGAGGAGGAAACACATAGACCGACTGGAACACCACGGTGTTACTAGTGCGTCCACAGCTATCGCCTGAGGGTCCCTTGACCTGGCGTAATACCTTTTTAGCTTTTTGTTGAGGCAGGACACCATTATGTCCACCTGTGGCAGTTCCCACCAATTTGCAATCTGCGTGAAGACTTCCTGATGAAGTCCCCACTCTCCCGGGTGGAGGTCGTGCCTGCTGAGGAAGTCTGCTTCCCAGTTGTCCACTCCCGGAATGAACACTGCTGACAGTGCGCTTACGTGATTCTCCGC